>NW_027212869.1:0-348030 GCF_030788295.1 Drosophila virilis | reverse complement strand
CAAAATTAATAGACCTTCAAACATACGCAGAATTCAAAGAATTAATATTAAAAAAGCACAAAGAATTATTACATCCAGGAATTGAAAAAACTATCAATTGGTTCAAAGAAACCCACTATTTCCCAGATTATCAAAATTTAATTCAAAATCTAATAAATGAATGTGAGATTTGCAACATCGCAAAAACAGAACACAGAGATACAAAATTAACTTTCGAAATAACTCCGGAAATCGCTAATATCCGAGAAAAATATGTAATGGATTTTTACATAGTAGGAGATAAACAATTTTTATCTTGCATTGATATCTATTCAAAATTTGCATCATTAATAGAAATCAAAATTAGAGACTGGTTAGAAACCAAACGAACTATATTACAAGTGTTCGACCATATGGGTAAACCCATCGAAATAAAAGCAGACAAAGACTCAGCTTTTATGTGCACAGCTTTACAATTATGGCTAAAATCAGAAGCAGTAAATATTAATATAACCACTAGTAAAAATGGTATATCCGACGTAGAACGATTTCAAAAGACAGTTAACGAAAAACTAAGAATCATTAACAGCGACTCAGACGTCGAAAATAAACTTACAAAATTTGAAACTATACTCTACACGTACAATCATAAAACAAAGCAGAAAAACGACTAACAGAACACCAGCGGACATATTCATATACGCAGGTACACCAGAGTATGACACTCAAGCTAATAAAGAAAAACTAATAAATAACCTCAACAAAAAACGAACAAATTATGAAATTGACACTAGATACAAACATTTACCATTAGTTAAATCGAAGACGACAACCCCGTTCAAGAAAACAGGAAAACTAAGACAAATCAACGACAAACATTTTGAGGAAACTAACAGAGGCAGGAAAATAACACATTACAAAACCAAATTCAAAAAGAAAAAGAAGACTAATCAAAGCAAATATAACAATTACAGGTCAACAACAGACAGCGATCAAAACATACAAGCACCAGCTTAAACTAATTATTATAATGTTGCTATCAATAACTGTAAACCATATAAATGCACAAAGTATTGAAATTAATCCTATCAAAGCCTATAACGGCTATCTCATATTTAAAACAGGACATTCCGACAGATTACGAATTCCACTGTTTAACGGTTAATATAACAAAAACCGAAGAAAATTTTAACAATTTAATTGAACAAAGTAAAGAATTCAATAACCTTATACAAATCGAATACCTAGTAGAAAAATTAAACAGAGAAATAAACGGCTTAAAAATAGCCAAACGCAGCAAAAGAGGTTTAGTTAACATAGTAGGAACAGTATATAAATACTTATTTGGAACATTAGATCAAGAAGACAAAACAGAAATTGAACAAAAAATAAGCAACTTAGCAGAAAACAACGTTCAGGTTAACGAATTAAATTAAATAATAGAAGCTATAAACAAAGGAATAGAAATCATGAACGAACTAGATCAAGAAAAACAAAAAGGAAAGAAATTAGATATCCTTATATTTAACTTACAACACTTTACAGAATATATAGAAGACATTGAGATGGGAATGCATCTCACAAGATTTGGAATTTTTAACACAAAATTACTAAAACATGACTATTTGTTGCATGTTAATTCTGAGAAATTGTTGAATACAAAAACTTCCACTTGGTTTAAATCAGATACAAACGAAATACTGATAATATCCCATATTCCTCGAGAAATAATAAAAAGCCCGGTATTCGAAATAATTCCATACCCGGATGAAAATAATAACATTTTGACAAAAATAGCTCATGAAAAATATTTTACCTAAAAAAGTTTATAGCAAAGAAACAAAAAAATTAATGTATAATGAATGCTTAACAGGAATTTTAAACCAAATAACATCAGAATGTAGTTATACTAAAATTTTGCAAAATTTTCAAATCAACTACGTAGAACCAAATATAATTTTAACTTGGAATTTACCAAAAACTATATTAAATCATAATTGTATAAATAACGAAATAACAATAGAAGGAAACAATATAATAAAAATCTTTAATTGTTCACTGCAAATTAATGAAATTTCAATTTCAAACAATATGTTAGATTATACTCAAAGCATTTACGTAACCAATGATGTTATGAAATTATAACCACTTTCGTTTGTACAAACGAAACAAATTATAAATGAACATACAAAATTTAACAATGTATTCCAGATAATTACAATAACCATATTTGTAATCATATTAATAAGTTTAACACTGTATTTGACATATAAGTTCAAAAGCATACCTAAGAAATTAATTATAAAATATAAAAAACCCAAAGTAGAAGGAACACCTACAATAATAGGAGATATACCAATTGTAAAAGAAGAAAATGTTACACTATATCCAAACTTAAACACCTGAGGACAGGCACTTTTCTAATGGTTGGGGGAGTGACATATCCATAGTCGCACCCACCCTTTAACATAACTTAGCACATAAGCATAAGCACAATTATAAACATTTCTAATATTGTAAACAAAGAGCTTGGTGATAACATCGACATTGGTCAAGATCAAACTGTCCCCTTTTGGTAGACATAAACAATTCACCCTAAATATCACGCCACTGTCAATGTTCCCATCAGAGCACTATCCCACGCATAATTGCTGACGCAGCTCAAACTCCACTCAATTTTGACTAAAACTCTCTCAAAGCGAAGTTTGCTAAGCGACCGCAACAGTTAGATAAATTAGTTCATATTCGGGAAGCAAATCTGAATGTACTCAACAAAAGTAGCCGTTAAGTGAAAATAATAAATTGAAATATATTTTTTTATAGTAACCTAACGTGTAAAACTGAATTATATATATTGGATATGGTAAATTATATATATTGGATATAATTCAGTTTTACACGTTTATATATATATAATTAAGTTTTACACGTTAGGTTACTATAAAAAAATATATATCAATTTATTATTTTCACTTAACGGCTACTTTTGTTGAGTACATTCAGATTTGCTTCCCGAATATGAACTGATTTATCTAACTGTTGCGGTCGCTTAGCAAACTTCGCTTTGAGAGAGTTTGAGTCAAAATTGAGTGAAGTTTGAGCTGCGTCAGCAATTATGCGTGGGATAGTACTCTGATGGGAACATTGACAGTGGCGTGATATTTAGGGTGAATTGTTTATGTCTACCAAAGGGGGACAGTTTGATCTTGACCAATGTCGATGTTATCACCAGGCTCTTTGTTTACAATATTAGAAATGTTTATAATTGTGCTTATGCTTATGTGCTAAGTTATGTTAAAGGGTGGGTGCGACTATGGATATGTCACTCCCCCAACCATTAGAAAAGTGCCTGTCCTCAGGTGTTTAAGTTTGGATATAGTGTAACATTTTCTTCTTTTACAATTGGTATATCTCCTATTATTGTAGGTGTTTCTTCTACTTTGGGTTTTTTATATTTTATAATTAATTTCTTAGGTATGCTTTTGAACTTATATGTCAAATACAGTGTTAAACTTATTAATATGATTACAAATATGGTTATTGTAATTATCTGGAATACATTGTTAAATTTTGTATGTGCATTTATAATTTGTTTCGTTTGTACAAACGAAAGTGGTTCTAATTTTATAACATCATTGCTTACGTAAATGCTTTGAGTATAATCTAACATATTGTTTGAAATTGAAATTTCATTAATTTGCAGTGAACAATTAAAGATTTTTATTATATTGTTTCCTTCTATTGTTATTTCGTTATTTATACAATTATGATTTAATATAGTTTTTGGTAAATTCCAAGTTAAAATTATATTTGGTTCTATGTAGTTGATTTGAAAATTTTGCAAAATTTTAGTATAACTACATTCTGATGTTATTTGGTTTAAAATTCCTGTTAAACATTCATTATTAATTAATTTTTTTGTTTCTCTGCTATAAACTTTTTTATCTTGGGTAAAATATTTTTCATGAGCTATTTCAGTCAAAATATTATTATTTTCATCCGGGTATGGAATTATTTCGAATACCGGGCTTTTTATTATTTCTCGAGGAATATGGGATATTATCAGTATTTGTATCTGATTTAAACCAAGTGGAAGTTTTTGTATTCAACAATTTCTCAGAATTAACATGCAACAAATAGTCATGTTTTAGTAATTTTGGGTTAAAAATTCCTAATCTTGTGAGCTGCATTCCCATCTCAATGTCTTCTATATATTCTGTAAAGTGTTGTAAGTTAAATATAAGGATATCTAATTTCTTTCCTTTTTGTTTCTCTTGATCTAGTTCGTTCATGATTTCTATTCCTTTGTTTATAGCTTCTATTATGTAATTTAATTCGTTAACCTGAACGCTGTTTTCTGCTAAGTTGCTTATTTTTTGTTCAATTTCTGCTTTGTCTTCTTGATCTAATGTTCCAAATAAGTATTTATATGCTGTTCCTACTATGTTAACTAAACCTCTTTTGCTGCGTTTGGCTATTTTTAAGCCGTTTATTTCTCTGTTTAATTTTTCTACTAGGTATTCGATTTGTATAAGGTTATTGAATTCTTTACTTTGTTCAATTAAATTGTTAAAAGTTTCTTCGGTTTTTGTTATATTAACCGTTAAACAGTGGAATTCGTAATCTGTCGGAATGTCTATGGTTCCTGTCTTAAATATGAGATATCCGTTATGGGCTTTGATGGATTAATTTCAATACTCTGTGCATTTATATGGTTTACAGTTATTGATAGTAATATTATAATAATTAATTTAAGCTGGTGCTTGTATGTTTTGATCGCTGTCTGTTGTTGACCTGTAATTGTTATATTTGCTTTGATTAGTCTTCTTTTTCTTTTTGAATTTGGTTTTGTAATGTGTTATTTTCCTGCCTCTGTTAGTTTCCTCAAAATGTTTGTCGTCGATTTGTCTTAGTTCTCCTGTTTTCTTGAACGGGGTTGTCGTCTTTGATTTAACTAACGGTGAGTGTTTGTATCTAGTGTCAATTTCATAATTTGTTCGTTTTTTGTTGAGGTTATTTATTAGTTTTTCTTTATTAGCTTGAGTGTCATACTCTGGTGTACCTGCATATATGAATATGTCCGCTGGTGTTCTGTTAGTCGTTTTGTGCTTTGTTTTATGATTGTACGTGTAGAGTATAGTTTCAAATTTTGTAAGTTTATTTTCGACGTCTGAGTCGCTGTTAATGATTCTTAGTTTTTCGTTAACTGTCTTATGAAATCGTTCTACGTCGGATATACCATTTTTACTAGTGGTTATATTAATATTTACTGCTCCTGATTTTAGCCATAATTGTAAAGCTGTACACATAAAAGCTGAGTCTTTGTCTGCCTTTATTTCGATGGGTTTACCCATTTGGTTGAACACTTGTAATATAGCTCGTTTGGTTTCTAGCCAGTCTCTACTTTTTATTTCTATTAATGATGCAAATTTTGAATAGATATCAATGCAAGATAAAAATTGTTTATCTCCTACTATGTAAAAATCCATTACATATTTTTCTCGGATATTAGCGATTTCCGGAGTTATTTCGAAAGATAATTTTGTATCCCTGTGTTCTGTTTTTGCGATGTTGCAAATCTCACATTCATTTATTAGATTTTGAATTAAATTTTGATAATCTGGGAAATAGTGGGTTTCTTTGAACCAATTGATAGTTTTTTCAATTCCTGGATGTAATAATTCTTTGTGCTTTTTTAATATTAATTCTTTGAATTCTGCGTATGTTTGAAGGTCTATTAATTTTGTACTAGTTTTCATTGCCTTTGTTGAATTATTCGGACTTATTATTTCTAAGTAGGCTTCTTGAAAAATTGGAAAATCTGCTTCGTTGTGGAAGTATAGCACACTTTTCTTTGTGCATAAGTATTCTTTTATTAATTCTTTGGCATGCGTATTAGTCATGTCTTTGTACGTAATTTTTATGTTGGTTTTGTGAAAGTAATTCGTAACTTTTGTTTCGTTCTCGGTTCCTTTTTCAAATTCTATTTGTCGATTATAATAATTAAGTGGTCTTTCTGTGATTTGTAAATGGTTACTGTTGTCTTCTTGAGCACTATGTATTGTTGCTCTTGTGCTAATTGTATCTTCGCCTAAGAAGTTTTCGTTTAATTGAATTCTGGACAGAGCATCTGCCACATAATTTTCTTTTCCTGGGACGTATTTAATTTGGAAATCAAACTCATTTAGCTTGATCTTCCACCTTTGTAATTTCATGTTAGGTTCTTTCATATTATTTAACCAGACGAGTGGTCTGTGATCACTAAGGATTTGAAATTGTCGACCAAAGAGATAGGACCTAAAGTATTTAGTGGCCCAAACGATTGCTAATAATTCTTTTTCAATCGTTGAATAATTTAACTCATGCTCGTTGAGAGTTCTACTTGCATAGCATATAGGCTTATGCTCTTGCGAAAGGACGGCCCCTATTGCCATATTACTCGCGTCTGTAGTTAATGAAAATGGTTTTTCGAAGTTAGGGTATATTAAAATTGGGTCGGATGTTATGAGTACTTTTAGCTTTTCAAACGCTAGTTCGTAGTCTCTGTCTTTTATATTGATTTTTGCTCCCTTTTTTAATTTAAGTGTTAATGGTTTTACTATATTAGCGAAATTTGGTATAAATTTCCTATAGAAACCACATAATCCTAGAAATGATTTAATTTCTTTTGGGGTTTTTGGAATTGGGAATTTGACAATTGCTTGTATCTTGTTGGGATTTGGTTTTATACCCTCAGTTGTGATGATGTGACCGAGAAATTCAGTTTCTTTTCTCATAAACTCGCATTTATCCAACTGTAGTTTTAAGTTAGCTTCTCTAAGCTTCTTAAATACCTTTTGTAGCGACAAAATGTGTTCCTCCAATGAAGTGGAAAAAATAATAATGTCGTCTAAGTAGACCAGACAATCTTTAAAAATTAAATCTTCTAAGAGATTGTTCATACAACGTTGGAACGTTGCAGGTGCATTCTTAAGACCAAATGGCATGCGAGTGTACTCGTAATGGCCATGTTTAGTCGAAAATGCGGTCTTGGGTATTGAACCAGGATCCATTTGGATTTGGTGGAAGCCTTTGGCTAGATCAATGGTTGTGAAATATTGACATTTTCCAAGTTTGTCTAATATTTCATCCATGATCGGGATAGGGTATTTATCATTAATAGTTAGTTCATTGAGATTGCGGTAATCTATGACTAACCGGAACTTTTGCTTTCCAGATGCATCGTTTTTCTTTGGAACGATTATTACTGGTGAGCAGTAAGGGGATTTGGATTTACGTATGATATTTTGTTTTATCATATCGCTTATTTGTTTATTTACTTCCTCATCGTATATTTGAGGATATTTGTATGGACGCTTGTAAATTGGGTCCTCATGTTTTGTTAGAATTTTGTGTTTAATTGTACTAGTGAAAGTCAAATTGTCACCTTCATGGTACTGGATATCACGAAATTCATGTAAAACTTTTTTATTTTTTCTTTTTCTTCTGAGTTTAGGTGCTCTAGCCTAAACTCATTGTTTTCTATTAATTCATTATTAATAGCGAAGTTAAATGGTCTGTCCTCTGTTGAGGGTGGATCAAGGCACTCTTGTGCGGTCATGTCCTCTTCGACCTCTTCGTCATTATATCTAAAACAAAAGTTAAATTCTCCTAAGGTTACGGATCCTTGTGCATAGTCTATTTTTGCTTGACATGCCTCAAGGTATTCTCTCCCAATCAGAACATCATAATGCTCTGAGAAGTCGTGAATATAGAATTTTTGTTTGCTCGGACAAATTTTGCTTGCTCCTAAGCGTATACTTTGTTTTAATTCAATAACACCATTTATGGTGTGGACCTTTAATGTTTCGTTGTAAACTGGAAAATTTAAGCGGTTAGTTTTCATTAGATTTATGGTTGAACCTGTGTCGATGACACATTTTAGAACTTCGTCATTCATAATCAATTTTATGAATGGATTTCTTCTGTTTGTTCCGAGGCTTGCTGATGAAAATTTTCGGATGTATCCATTTTCATCTGCCCACTGTTACTATCTCTTTGACGTTTAGTCGGAGGGTTTGGTGCATTCAAGCGTGAATGGGACTGATTTTGGTAGTTTAAGGGATTTTGGTATCTACCTTGACTTAATTTCTGTTGGAACTCGTGGTGAGCTTTCTGATTGTCTTCGGACTTATTATGCTGTTTATTTTGTGCGTGATAACTCTGATTCGTGTTGGAATAACCACTTGAAATGGTGGTTGGGTTAGCATTTTGCTGATAATTTCCCATGTTCCTACGATTGTTATTTGGATTTCCCTGAACATTATTATTTTTAGGTTTTTCAGTAACGCTATTTTCATATAATCCCTCTCTTTGAGCTACTTGCTTTAGTTTTTGTGTCGACGTAATGTCGTGTCTGGCTAACATCATGAAAAGCCTATCTGGTAATTTTTTTGTAATAACATCTTTGATTGTGTTATTCATAGCATTTGTATAAAGGGTTGTATTGCTAGGTATATTTTCTAGTGCTAACTTATTTAATATAACAAAAGATTTATTCTCGAGCTCCTCGATGAACTTACGGACGTTTCCTTGGTAATTCGTGTTGTATAAGCGTCGAAGGAGTTCTTCAAATGGTGTCTGCACTTTGTATTCTTCAATCAATGCGTTTCTCAGCTCCTGCCAAGTGTTGGCTGCTGTCCTTTGTGATATTCTCTGAGCATCTCCTGTGACTTGCAATTCGATGGCTCCGTATAAGATGCTATGTTGTCTAACATCTCGGGTTGGATACAGGTGTAGGATGTAATCTATCCTTTTAATGAAGGCGTTTAGTAGATCCGTTGATCCGTCAAAGCTTGGCACCTGTCTAAGTTGTGAAAGGGCCTGGTTGAGGTGTTGTTCTGATAATTCCATTGTCATCTTGGTGTAATACACTTTTTTTTGAATAGTTTTGAGTTTGTAGGTTTGAACTTTATTGTTCTTTGATTTTGCACTTTTATTTTAAGTTAAAGTTTGTGATGGATTATTGTGTAAATGTTTTTTTTTTTTGTGTGTGTGTCTTAAAAAGACTCAGTAATAACGTATTGCAGGGATCAAACGATATGCAAAGCCAGTCGTTATTAACTGTAGTAGCTTTATTGCCCAAAGGGTCAATATTATTGAGCTACTAGTGACCCGAAGGTTCTTGTGCGGATACGTATTCGAGAAAATTTTTATTACACTCCGACAACACTTTCGGTCGCGATTGTGCGTTAGATCTGGGAATTAATTATCCTTTAGCGATCTTTAATTTTTCCCGACGTATCCTACCGGCTGCGCCAATTAAGTTTTACACGTTAGGTTACTATAAAAAAATATATTTCAATTTATTATTTTCACTTAACGGCTACTTTTGTTGAGTACATTCAGATTTGCTTCCCGAATATGAACTGATTTATCTAACTGTTGCGGTCGCTTAGCAAACTTCGCTTTGAGAGAGTTTGAGTCAAAATTGAGTGAAGTTTGAGCTGCGTCAGCAATTATGCGTGGGATAGTACTCTGATGGGAACATTGACAGTGGCGTGATATTTAGGGTGAATTGTTTATGTCTACCAAAGGGGGACAGTTTGATCTTGACCAATGTCGATGTTATCACCAGGCTCTTTGTTTACAATATTAGAAATGTTTATAATTGTGCTTATGCTTATGTGCTAAGTTATGTTAAAGGGTGGGTGCGACTATGGATATGTCACTATATATATATATATATATATATATATATATATAATTAAGTTTTACACGTTAAGTAACTATAAAAAAATATATTTCAATTTATTATTTTCATTATATATATATATATATATATATATATATATACAATCTTATATATGTTTTATTTAAAAAACTCTAGTTATAGTCAGTTTCCCAAACTCGAATTTAACTTTTAATTTTGCGTTTATTCGTACTGGTTAGATTTGTGGTATTCTTACAGCTGAATTATAATTCTAAGACAAAAGAGTGCAAAGTCTCAGTTGGCGATTTGGGGCTATTGTTTATAGAAAGCGCCAAGCAGAGAAGCTGCAGAGAGTAACTGAGGCTTTGTTTTATGTTTACATTAATGCATCGGAGCGGCATAGCTACTTATAGTTATTTGTTTACAATATGAGCCTTTAGCATAAATGCTGCGAGGCTCTGGGCTGATTGATTAGGAATTGTTTAACCGACTTAACCGAATTAATAATGGAATCTATTTCAAAAGAAGTTGCGTCGTATTTATGTGTCAAAATATTTTATAACACAGATCTTTAAGAGTTGGATTGTGTTCACATTAAATTGGATTTCAGTCCAGCGGATACAGGGGCTGCAAGCTCAACTGGTTTGAAGTCGACATGATATTGGTGTGAATGGGGTGGTGACGTCGAGGCCGCAACTTTTTCCCTGTTAGAATATGAATTCACCTGAATTCTTTTAATGTTAATGTTAATATTTTTATACCCTGAACCCATTAAAAATGGGTACAAGGGTATATTGTATTTGTGCAAAATCCAAATGTATGTAACAGGCAGAAGGAAGCTTCACCGACCCCATAAAGTATATATATTCTTGATCAGCATCAATAGCCGAGTCGATCTAGCTATTTCCGTCTGTCTGTCCGTCCGTCCGTCCGTCCGTCCGTATGTATGAACGCAAGGATTCCAGAACCTATAAGAGGTAGAGACTTGAAATTTTAGATGTAGGTGCTCCTAGTTCCCCCGCAGATCGAGTTTGTTTCCGATAATCGATAACTTACTCCGTTTCCAAGCAATCGATAACAATCGATATCGACATCCTGTTTTTTTAGCAAATAGGGTAAATCATAAGAGCTAGAACCACCAAACATGATATGTTGATTCTAGAATATTATATATATGTCAAGTATCTTTCATTTTATACCTATCGCCACCCCCCTGCTACCACCGCAGAGCTATAATTCAAGTTAATAACCCAACTTTTATTGCCAACCAATTTAAACCATAATTTAAATGCAATTGATTTTTTCAGCATACACAAATACTCTATGGTACAATAAGATATACTGTAGAAAATTTCATAAAGATCGGTTAAGAAAAACCAAAGTTATATGGAACTGCCCAATTGAATGGGGCAGAAGCTTTAAGAATTTCTGTATAATTGTATAATTGTATAATTGTAACTTTTTTTTGTAATGTTATTTAAGTTCCTTTTTTATCATAAGTACTTAATTGTTGGTATGACTGGTGAGTAGAGGCATAGCAGGTGGTGCGGTCTGTCGCGAGTTCGAGCCCTACCGGGGAAAGTATAATTTTTTTTTTTTGCTGGTGTGGCTGTTGAGTAGAGTCGACAGCAAGTAATGCGGTCAGTTGCGAGTTCGAGCCCTGCCAAGGGAACTTTTTATACCCTGAACCCTTTAAAAATAGGTACAAGGGTATATTGTATTTGTGCAAAATCCAAATATATGTAACAGGCAGAAGGAAGCTTCACCGACCCCATAAAGTATATATATTCTTGATCAGCATCAATAGCCGAGTCGATCTAGCCATGTCCGTCTGTCTGTCCGTCCGTCCGTCCGTCCGTCCGTCCGTCCGTATGTATGAACGCACAGATCTCAGAACCTATAAGAGCTAGAGACTTGAAATTTTAGATGTAGATGCTCCTAGCTCCCGCGCAGATCGAGTTTGTTTCCGATAATCGATACCTTGCTCCGTTTCCAAGCAATCGATAAAAATCGATATCGATATCCTGTTTTTTGGGAAATTTTGGTAAATAATAAAAGCTGGAGTCACCAAACATGATATGTTGCTTCTAGAATATTATATATATGTCAAGTATCTTTCATTTTATACCTATCGCCACCCCCCCGCTACCACCGCAGAGCTATAAATCAAGTTAATAACCCAACTTGTATCGCCAACCAATATAAGCTAGAATTTAAATGCAATTGACTTTTTCGGAATACACAAATATTCTATGGTACAATAAGATATACTGTATAAAATTTCATCAAGATCGGTTAAGATACATAGAAGTTATTAAAGAAACCATGTGGTTATATGTATATGTACATATATATTGGCAGGCCACGAGTCAGCGGCAGCTGGCACAAATTTCTGTATACATGTGCACTAATACACACAAAAAGAATTACAATTGCGATTGCATCCTATGCTCTATGTACATATGTGGTCCTATTTTAGTTCAGTTTTTTTTCAATTAGTAGCAACTTTCGGTATGGCTGCAAGGTAAAAAGCCACGGGAAGCAGTTTAATTGTTATAAGTCTGGAATAAGCGGCGCAAGTTCAATTCCAATAGGGAAAAAGAAAATTTTTGACTATTTATTATTTGTCTAATAATGTTAGTTTTATTCCTTCACCCATTAAAAACGGAAATAAGTCAAGAGAATGCTTTTTTTTTTTGCTTAAAGCCCTAGTAAGCTTGGCAAGTGCGTAGTGCGAGCTATTTCAGGTAAGGTATGCATAAATATCCATGCATCTTAATCACTAAAATGTCAATTTACGCAAAATTTAATTTCCTCATTCAGAAATCATATTCTTTATTAAATCTTACAAAAGAATGTAATCATATGTATTTATATCTATTTTCATACATACATACGTTTTAGGCTTAGGCCTAACCGTATACATATACGTATACATATACGTATATACATTATAATAATTTACATTTGTACATATGTGTGTTTGTACACATTATTTTCTTCCCGCAAGTAGTCGAAGACCACGAAGTGGAACTTTTTAACACTCTCACTATAAATCTGCGAGCGTAATTTGAACATTTTATTTCATAAATATTTATTATAGTTACATGATTTTAATAATTCATAAGACAGTCTTAAGGAGGTTGACTGATGCATTAATAAATATTATCATTAGATTAATGTTATTATATATGTGATTATAATAATAAATAAAGTAGCGCGCGCATTTCGATATGTATACTAAATCGTGGCGTTAGGAGAGTGAATATTTCCCAACACTCTCTCTTCAAATGTGCTCAGAAGAAGCAGTAATCGATTTAGTCTGTAGCCTGCGATTGCCATCAAACTACCACTAACCAAACAGCATATAGCCGGAACATGCCGTAGAAGCACAATGGGTACAAAAAGTGCCTGTGTTGGTTTTGTGATTTGTGATTTTTGCGTTTCTTACTGATCTAACAACGATTTTTATTCGAATAAACTATATTCTATCGGTTCCGAGCGGTTGAAAATAAATAAATTGCACCATTTTAATAAAAACAGTGAATTATCGATGAATTACCGATAAAAATAGTTTTCGGCCGTTACAACTTGGCGTGTATGTGCAAGTGTGTGATTGACACTTATTAGGAATCGTATTTGTGCGAATGCAATTCACACAGCTGGTGTTGTAAGGGAAGTTTTGCAGAACCATTTTAGCTGAAATCGCAAAAATCGCAAGTTTTTAAATATAATTATAATTTTAAAGTCTTTTTCAAGACTATACAAATATTACCTACTTTTTATTTATTCCAGACATATATTTATCTATATATACATATAATATATATCTATTATATAAATTAATTTTAATAAATTTTATTGCAAATAATTTATTGGAATTAATTAATTTAAATTACGAATTTTACTATATTACATTTTTATTTTTGTTAAAATTTTAAAGTTAAGTAAAATGCCTAGGACAAAAAAGTTGTCAGTTTTGAATAGGGCTCGTAGACAACAAGCTAGAAATGAGCTAAATAGGTCTAATTCTGAATATGCTGAGGATGAACGTATCAACAATATAGAGTCCCAACGAGAGCGTAGGGAAAAATGAAGGTTTTAGCCAAACTGAGAGGAATAGGAATAGGCAAAGAAACCAAGTTCGCAGACAATACATAGTTTACAGGGCAAACGAACAAAAACAAAATACTGTAGACCACTCGAGTCGACGAGCTAATTCTCCAGTTAGAGAACAGGAGCAATTGGCTAATTCTTCGCGTCGATCGACACGCAGACAAGACCCAGTCTACCGGGCAAACGAACAAAGACAAAATACTGTAGACCACTCGACTCAACGAGCTAATTCTCCAGTTAGACAACAGGAGCAATTAGCTAATACTTCGCGTCGATCGACACGCAGACAAGACCCAGTCTACCGGGCAAACGAACAAAGACAAAATACTGTAGACCACTCGACTCGTCGAGCTAATTGTCCAGTTAGAGAACAGGAGCAATTGGCTAATACTTTGCGTCGATCGACACGCAGAGAAGACCCAGTCTACCGGGTAAAGAGAGAGTTCTCAGTCATGAGAGAGTTCTCAGTTGAGAGTGATTGACGTGTTTTACTTGTGCTCCAAGATTTTTATATATTTTTGCGCTTTTATCCTGCTTTATATTTCAAAATTTTGCATTTTTCGGTGCTTTATTTAAAAAGCTTTTATAAACTGTGCAAAGTGTCATCTGTTGTGCAGCGTGTCTGTTAATTATTACATTTTATAAAACGCGGCGTCAGTTCCGTGTTTGTTGTTATTGGCTGTTTTAAGTCTTTTGCGTTTGTGCTCCCCTGTGCATACACTTGTTTGTGCGTGTGTTCGCTGCATACTTTCTGCTTGTGCATGGCGCTCTCACAAATTTCTTTCTATTGCTTTTCGCACCAAACAATTTGTTTGTGTACGAATAATTTTTTTTTGAGTGTTTACTTGTGCACCGTTTTCGTTTCGTTTTGCTCTGCGCTCTCGCAAGTTGCTTGTGCATTTAATAATTATGTCGTGCTGTAAGAAACCGTGCACGTTCAAGCAGGCTGACGATTCTGCACTGCCGCAATTTGTTAATTGCTGGCTGTGTGAGAATATGATGCATGCTAAATGTGCAGGTCTCACTGGGCGTGATTGCGACAAGATCGCTGCTATTGCCAAGAAGGGCTGCGGTGGCTTGCGTTGGTCGTGCCCAGAATGCATCGACAAGCAAATTGATTTCTCCAGAATGTATAAAAAGAAGTCAATTCTTAAAATTAAATAATGTGGCTAAGCAGCTCTCGAGTAATTTTGACTCGAGTTTCGATTTGCTAGGCAAATATAAATTTGAGTCCCCAACCAATCGCCGGTTGGAGCCTCAAGTTTTGCAATTGCCCTCTACGTCTGTTCAGACCCCTACGACTTTCTTGTCTTTTCCTAGCAACTTGGAGGTATCTCCAATGTTGTCTTTATCGCCTTCTCCAAGCGACTGTCCAATTACCCCGGCTTCAAGCCCTGTACTAGACCCAGTAGAGCCCGTACCTGATTCCGTCCCAATTAATCAAACTGCCTCAGCCCCGTCAGCTCCTGGCCGCAAAGGTAGACCTGCGCGCAATCTTGCGCAGATTGTTAAAAGCAATCATTGTGCCTCGTTAGCTCCTCCAACTCCTGTATTACCTACAGCCCCATCAGCGCCTACTTTAACGGTAGTTGCCCCTCGTAGGCAAGTTTTTGTGTCTCGACTTTCGTCGGACACCACTTCTGAGTCATTGGCAGCCTATATTGCTAGCAAATCTTCTGCTAGCGTGTCAATAACTAAATTTAATTTCTCCACTCCTCGTGAAATATCATCATTCAAAATAAATGTTTCACATGATATGTTCCCAATTATTTGTGATCCCAAATTTTGGCCACCACACATGATTGTTCATGAGTTCAAGCCTAAAAAGCGTAACCAGCCTGTCACCCTTCCAGTCCCTTCAATACAGGGTACCATTTCTGCCCCAAAAAACTAGCTTCATCTTCTGACCAAATCTTTATTCATTATCAGAATGTCAGAGGTCTCACTTCAAAGCTAAAAAATCTTTTTATTGCCAGCACTTCCTTCGATTCGGACATAATAGCATTTTCAGAAACATGGTTAAACTCAACCATATCTGATTTTGAGATATTACCGAATAACTTTATTTTGTTTAGAAATGATCGGCCGACTCGAGGTGGTGGGGTGTTAATTGCCGTTAAAGCCACTCTCCAGTCTGAACTATTCTGTTTTAGTACGCCTACTGACGCTGAGATTGTCTCAGTTAAGGTGTCTTTTCCTACACGGAATATCTATGTAACATGCTCTTATGTCCCACCTTCTTCTGCTATTCAAGTTTATATGAATCATATTACTTGTATTAAAGAAGTTTCTTCACACGTGCGGGATAATGACCTATTATTGGTGTTGGGTGATTTTAATTTGCCGAACATCTCTTGGTCATTATTCACTGCTGAAAATTATCTAGTGCCCTCAGCACAGCACGATTTTTTAGACTGCATGCTTGATCTTTCGTTGTTTCAAATCAATTCAATTTCTAATCATATGAATAGAACACTTGACCTTGTATTTGTTAACGACTACCTTATTTCTAATGTGTCTAGGTCACCTCCTTTATCTCTTCCTGAGGATGTCTATCATCCAACTTTAGAGATTGCAATGCTAAATTGTAATCCTTCCATTTCGTGCTCATCAGCCAATAAGCCCCGCTATTGCTTTCGCAAAGGAAATTATTCCTTGCTGAATCAGCTTATTTATTCAACCGATTGGTCTTTCTTATATGACTCAGTTGATATGAATACAGCCATTAATTCTTTTTATATCACCCTAAACTCCCTCTTAGATGTGTGTATTCCTAAGTCAATTCCTTCGACTACTTTTTCAAAACCACCCTGGTTTACTCCCAGATTATCACATCTAAAAAAGTTTAAAAAGTCTGGTTCGTGTACATCATTCTCGTCTACAAGACGATTTGAACGCTATGCAACTTTGGTGTTCGGCCAATCAATTGCATCTAAATTGTTCAAAGTGTATGTTTATGACTTTTAATCGTACTACACCTTATCTTGTTAGTTATACAATCGACAATATCCCTTTGCAACGTATACTAACAGTTAAGGATCTAGGCGTTATTTTTGATTCTAAACTCTGTTTCAATCTTCATATAGATACCATTGTTAATGAGGCAAAAGGTGTACTTGGATTCATTAAACGATGGTCTAAAGAGTTTAACGATCCTTTTATAACAAAACTTCTGTACATCTCTCTTGTTCGCCCTATCCTTGAATACTGCTCTTGCATCTGGTCTCCACAGTATATCAACAGCCAGGATCGTATTGAATCTGTTCAGAAGCAATTTCTGCTTTTTGCCTTACGAGGTTTAAATTGGGACCCTAATCTTCGGTTGCCGTCCTACTCCAGCAGACTGCTTCTTCTCAACCTTCCGTCGTTAATCAACCGTAGGACAATTCTCGGTGTTGTCCTTCTACATAAGTTGATTATTGGCGACATAGATTCTCCTTTTCTGCTAGGGCGTCTTCAATTCTCTGTTCCGGCTAGACCAACCAGAAATTATCGCCCCTTATTACTATCTACGTGCACAACTGATTACGCTATGCACAATTCTTTTCGCGTGCTATGTAAAAATTATAATAGTTTGCATCACGTTTTCTCTACCGAACTGTCTCTACCCCTAATAAAATCGTTGCTTTCAGGATACCTTCGGGAAGTCGCTGACCATTCCCAGCTATGAGCAGGGGCATAGCTAGCCGGACAGGCTGAAAAATTTTCCCCCACCGTGTCGGTGATTTCCCATTACTTTTCTCTTTGTCCTATCCACTTAACACTCTTTATCTAACTTACATTGCTTTACTTTATTAACAATTTTCTTACTTTCTTTTTTCCTATTTATTGTATTTTCTTTATTAATTTAGCAAATTAAGATTATTTTTAATTTCACTTGAGATCACTTTTTTCCTACTTACAACCTTCTGCTTAGATGTAGGCTCTAATAGCGTCACTGACAAAATTAGCTGTGAAAAGGGGCACAGCTGGCCGGACTGGCAAATAAAACACCTCCATCGGTCGGTGATGCTATTTAGAAAATTGTATCCTTTAACTAGGCTTTTAGCATATACTTATATTGTACAACCTTTTGAATAATGAGGAAGACACTCGTTTTGTCGACCATTAATAAATGTTGGAAATTTAAAAAAAAAAAAAAAAAAAAAAAAAAAACGGACAAAGACAAAATACTGTAGATCACTCGACTCGACGAGCTAATTCTCCAGTTAGACAACAGGAGCAATTGGCTAATACTTTGCGTCGATCGAGACGCAGGAAAAACCCAGTTTATAGGGCAGACGAACAAGAACAAGACAATATTCGTCGAGCTCGCCATCGACAAGACATACAACGACGACTTTTAGAAAGAGCTAGGGATAGGAATCAAAGATCACAGGTTAGAGAGAATCCGATTCGTAGGATAATTGAGCAGGCACGTAGCACAAGTGTGAGGCGAAGAGCTCGCATTCATGCACGACAGGAGGCTTTTGACGCCATTAGAAGTTTGTCCCAGCGAGTTAGCCAGTATAGGGGTAATACAGGTAATAGGATAGCAGAGAATAGGCGCAATGCTACGAGGAACAGGGGTGAACGTGCGATTAATTTTTCAGAGGATAGAATCTCTCCAGCTATTAGGAGTAGCTTAGATGATGTGATAGCTGGATTCAATAGAACAGTTAAGCAGGGTCCCGATCAGGTTTGCCTTTGTTGCAAAGGCTTATGGTTTCCACATCAAGTGGAAAAATTTCTCGTGAGGTTATTGAAAGCAAGTTTAGTGCAGAAGTAAGCTCCGATATTTTATATCTTTCCTCTATATTTCCCTCTGATAATAATAAATATGATTTTTGCAAATCGTGTAGTCGTAGCATTAAATTAGGCAAAAAACCTAAAACTTCTATTACAAATGGCCTAGATTTTCCCGATCTGCCAGATTGTTTGAAAGGCTTAACGCCTTTAGAGGAAAGGCTGATTTCCCCTCGCCTTCCTTTCATGATTATTAAGTCAATAGGATATGGTCGACAAAATGCAATTAAAGGAGCAGTGGTCAATGTACCAATTCCTGTGGCCAATGTTGTAACGTCCCTTCCGAGGGCGTTTAATGAGAGCGAGGTAGTGCAAATTCACCTCAAACGTAGGATGGAATATATCCATGGTTTCATGGCTGAAACCATTAGGCCTTCTAAAGTTGCTGAAGCAATAAAATTTTTAGTCAACACCGAGCTTTATAGAAAGCATCAAATTACTATTAATGAACAGTGGTTGTCGTCTTTTTCGTCTGACGAAGTTCCGTTTGTTGCTTCTGCTGATGACAGGGATTTAGTATCGCAGTTAGTGGCAAGATCTGCTCAAGCCTCCATAGATGAGCAGAATAATATAGAAGAAGGTATTAATCCAGGAGGCCAGGAAACATTATAAGAAAACGTCCCTGTCGAAAATATTGCCATGCAAAGAATAGTTATAGCCCCTGGAGAGGGTCAGCGGCCTTTAGACATGATCGAAGATTGTGATTCAGAGGAGCTGGCCTTCCCAACTATTTTTGCTGGCATTAAGAAAAAGTGTGCAGAAAGTTTTACAACCATAGTTAGGTCAGAACTTAGAAACTTTGATAGGAGAGGTTGTAGAACAGATAAATTATTTCTCAATTTTAAAAAATTGGAAATGATTAATATAAGGAACAGTACTTCCATTTGCTTACGTAAGCACAGCGCCACTCGAGGCATTACGGCAGCACAAGTCCTTAATGAGGAGTATTTAGAAAATTTAATACGTCACGATGATTGCTATAGGGTTTTTAAAAATATTCGCACTTCACCTGCTCATTGGGAAGGCGGTGTTTTTGGTAGTCACAGAGTTATTAAGTATTATTGGCGAGTTGAGTTTCAGCAAAGAGGCTCCCCCCACGTTCATGGCATGTTTTGGCTGAAAGATGCTCCGATAGTTGACTTGGCTGATGAGTCAAGCATTCCGTCTGTAAAGTCCTTTATTGATCAGTTTATCACAACTGAAACAAATAACCCGGATGTGACTCCATTTTTGGAGTATCAAACTCACAATCACGGGCACTCTTGTAGGCGAGAAGTTAGAGCACAAAATATATGTAGATTTGGTATTCCATACCCTCCCATGCCCCAAACAGAAATTCTATTCCCATTAGAAGAAGATGCTGAAAATAAAGAAGTGCATCGCAGAAATTTCGAAAAGATTGAGGGAGTTTTAGAATATCCGTTTGATCGAGAAAGTATAGATTACCTTAGCGATTTCAATAACTTTTTGACCCACGATCAACTTAACTTAAGTTATGAGTGCTATATAAATGCACTCAGGACGAGTATAAAGAAGCCCAAAATACTCACCTCCTTCTACTGCAGCGCGCGAATATAGATATCCAGTTTATATTAGATCCCTATGCTTGCTGCAGTTACGTCGTTAATTATATTAACAAGTCCCAGAGAGGCATTTCAAAGCTAATGCGTGAAGCTGTAAGTGAGATAAGCAGGGGCAATGTAACTTTAAAGCAAAGGTTACAGCATATAGGGCACAAGTTTATTTCGGGTACGGAAATATCCGCCCAGGAAGCCGTTTACTGCTGTTTAGGTATGTCTTTGTCCGAAAGCAGTAACGCAGTTTTTATTAATACCTCATTACCAGAGAATCGGGTTGGGTTAAGGAAGTCTAAGCAACAGTTGCAAAACTTACCCGATGACTCAGTGGCAATATTGGAAATTGGACTTATAGACCATTATGTTCATTAGGAGATTTAATATTAATACTGATAGGAGCAATTATTTTCGAGAATTAGTTATGTTGTATGTCCCATGGAGGGATGAAAATGTAGAACTAGTAGCAAGAGACTCCGAATCGTTTTGCGGCCAGAATCATGAGTTAATTGAGAGCAATCGCAGGAAATACAATAGCTTAAATGACAGTGAGCTTCAGCATGCTCTTGAAAATGCAGTGCAGGCAGAAAATGAAGAAAATGTTGAAAATCAAGAAGTAGTAGACGATAGATTTCGCGTATTAGGATTACCAGAAATAAATCCTCATTTAAATGTCTTAAACATTAATGGAAATGACGAGAATCTAGATTCAGAAGATAACAATGTCCGATTAATAAAACTTCCAGCTATAGTTTCAGCTGAAAGCTTAGCAGATATAGTCAGGTTACACAATGCCAAAACCAAATCCGTCTTCTACGAATTTGTTGGAGGTGGTGCGGGTGTCGGAAAGAGCCGACTTATTTTAGCTCTTTTTCAATCTTTGTCCGTTATGTACAATAGTAGGCCAGGAAGTGATCCAAATTCTCCTAAAATAATATTGTGTGCTCCAACAGGTAAAGCTGCTTTCGGAATCAGTGGCTCAACACTGCATTCCATGTTTTCCTTACCAGTAAATCAATCTGATTCCGATTTGAGGGCTTTAAGTAATGATTTAGTAAATACTTTGCATTCAAGGTTAATCGACCTTAAACTAATTATTATAGATGAAATATCTATGGTAGGCTCCAAAATGTTTTCCCAGCTGGACTCCCGTTTAAAACAAATTTTTAAAAATACTTCTCCATTCGGTGGTATTTCTGTCATAGTTTTCGGGGATCTACGACAATTATCTCCGGTGACCGTTGGATTTTCGAATCCAACTCTAATGATCCCTACAGTGCAATTTATGCTTCATTGCTGTGGGACCTTTTCAAGTACTTTGAACTCACAGAAATAATGCGTCAACGGGAGGACCAACCGTTTGCTTCTGCTTTAAATAATATGGCATTGGGAAACATGACAGCCGATGATATTAGTCTTGTTCGATCTCGCATTTGTCAGCAATCGGATGTGCCCGATGATGCCATTCATCTATTTAGTACAAATGCGGTGACAGATAGTAATAACACGATAAAGCTAAACTCAATTCCGACTGATCAATTTATTTCTACCGCTGATGATTTTATAAAAGCACTACATTTAACTGCGGCTTGTAGACAGAGAATTTTAGAAGCCGTTAGTAGCTTTAGGTCGTCCGAAACACAGGGATTGTGCATGTCCCTTCTTCTAAAAACCACTGCGAAATATATGATTACGGTCAATGTAGATACTGGCGATGGATTAGTTAATTGGGCAACAGGCATGTTAATGCAAATAGATTTCGATGCATCCAGCACTCCCATTATTTTATATATATATATATAGTGACATATCCATAGTCGCACCCACCCTTTAACATAACTTAGCACATAAGCATAAGCACAATTATAAACATTTCTAATATTGTAAGCAAAGAGCTTGGTGGTAACATCGACATTGGTCAAGATCAAACTGTCCCCCTTTGGTAGACATAAACAATTCACCCTAAATATCACGCCACTGTCAATGTTCCCATCAGAGCACTATCCCACGCATAATTCCTGACGCAGCTCAAACTTCACTCAATTTTGACTCAAACTCTCTCAAAGCGAAGTTTGCTAAGCGACCGCAACAGTTAGATAAATTAGTTCATATTCGGGAAGCAAATCTGAATGTACTCAACAAAAGTAGCCGTTAAGTGAAAATAATAAATTGAAATATATTTTTTTATAGTAACCTAACGTGTAAAACTTAATTGGCGCAGCCGGTAGGATACGTCGGGAAAAAGTAAAGATCGCTAAAGGATAATTAATTCCCAGATCTAACGCACAATCGCGACCGAAAGTGTTGTCGGAGTGTAATAAACATTTTCTCGAATACGTATCCGCACAAGAACCTTCGGGTCACTAGTAGCTTAATAATATTGACCCTTTGGGCAATAAAGCTACTACAGTTAATAACGACTGCATTTGCATATCGTTTGATCCCTGCAATACGTTATTACTGAGTCTTTTTAAGACACACACACAAAAAAAAAAACATTTAAACAATAATCCATCACAAACTTTAAATTGAATTAAAGTGTATTATCAGAGAACAATAAAGTTCAAACCTATAAACTCAAAACTATTCAAAAAAAGTGTATTACACCAAGATGACCATGGAATTATCAGAACAACACCTCAACCAGGCCCTTTCACAACTTAGACAGGTGCCAAGCTTTGACGGATCAACGGATCAACTAAACGCCTTCATTAAAAGGATCGATTACATCCTACACCTGTATCTAACCCGAGATGTTAGACAACATAGCATCTTATACGGAGCCATCGAATTGCAAGTCACAGGAGAATTTCACAAAGGACAGCAGCCAACACTTGGCAGGAGCTGAGAAACGCATTGATTGAAGAATACATGCAGACGCCATTTTAAGAACTCCTTCGACGCTTATACAACACGAATTACCAAGGAAACGTCCGTAAGTTCATCGAGGAGCTCGAAAATAAATCTTCTGTTATATTAAATAAGTTAGCAGTAGAAAATATACCTAGTAATACAACCCTTTATACAAATGCGATTAACACAAACAAAGATGTTATTACAAAAAGATTACCAGATAGGCTTTTCATGATGTTAGCCAGATACGACATTACGTCGACACAAAAACTAAAGCAAGTAGCTCAAAGAGAGGGATTATATGAAAATAGCGTTACTGAAAAACCTAAAAATAATAATGTTCAGGGAAATCCAAATAACAATCGTAGGAACATGGGAAATTATCAGCAAAATGTTAACCCAACCACCATTTCAAGTGGTTATTCCAACACGAATCAGAGTTATCACGCACAAAATAAACAGCTCAATAAGTCCGAAGACAATCAGAAAGCTCACCACGAGTTCCAACAGAAATTAAGTCAAGGTATATACCAAAATCCCTTAAACTACCAAAATCAGTCCCATTCACGCTTGAATGCACCAAACCCTCCGACTAAACGTTAAAGAGATAGTAACAGTGGGCAGATGAAAATGGATACATCCGAAAATTTTCATCAGCAAGCCTCGGAACAAACAGAAGAAATCCATTCATAAAATTGATTATGAATGACGAAGTTCTAAAATGTGTCATCGACACAGGTTCAACCATAAATCTAATGAAAACAAACCGCTTAAATTTTCCAGTTTACAACGAAACATTAAAGGTTCACACCATAAATGGTGTTATTGAATTAAAACAAAGTATACGCTTAGGAGCAAGCAAAATTTGTCCGAGCAAACAAAAATTCTATATTCACGACTTCTCAGAGCATTATGATGTTCTGATTGGGAGAGAATACCTTGAGGCATGTCAAGCAAAAATAGACTATGCGCAAGGATCCGTAACCTTAGGAGAATTTAACTTTCGTTTTAGATATAATGACGAAGAGGTCGAAGAGGACATGACCGCACAAGAGTGCCTTGATCCACCCTCAACAGAGGACAGACCATTTAACTTCGCTATTAATAATGAATTAATAGAAAACAATGAGTTTAGGCTAGAACACCTAAACTCAGAAGAAAAAGAAAAAATAAGTTTTACACGAATTTCGTGATATCCAGTACCATGAAGGTGACAATTTGACTTTCACTAGTACAATTAAACACAAAATTCTAACAAAACATGAGGACCCAATATACAAGCGTCCATACAAATATCCTCAAACATACGATGAGGAAGTAAATAAACAAATAAGCGATATGATAAAACAAAATATCATACGTAAATCCAAATCCCCTTACTGCTCACCAGTAATAATCGTTCCAAAGAAAAACGATGCATCTGGAAAGCAAAAGTTCCAGTTAGTCATAGATTACCGCAATCTCAATGAACTGACTATTAATGATAAATACCCTATCCCGATCATGGATGAAATATTAGACAAACTTGGAAAATGTCAATATTTCACAACCATTGATCTAGCCAAAGGCTTCCACCAAATCCAAATGGATCCTGGTTCAATACCCAAGACCGCATTTTCGACTAAACATGGCCATTACGAGTACACTCGCATGCCATTTGGTCTTAAGAATGCACCTGCAACGTTCCAACGTTGTATGAACAATATCTTAGAAGATTTAATTTTTAAGGATTGTCTGGTCTACTTAGACGACATTATTATTTTTTCCACTTCATTGGAGGAACACATTTTGTAGCTACAAAAGGTATTTAAGAAGCTTAGAGAAGCTAACTTAAAACTACAGTTGGATAAATGCGAGTTTATGAGAAAAGAAACTGAATTTCTCGGTCACATCATCACAAGTGAGGGTATAAAACCAAATCTCAACAAGATACAAGCAATTGTCAAATTCCCAATTCCAAAAACCCCAAAAGAAATTAAATCATTTCTAGGAATATGTGGTTTCAAACTTCGCTAATATAGTAAAACCATTAACACTTAAATTAAAAAAGGGAGCAAAAATCAATATAAAAGACAGAGACTACGAACTAGCGTTTCAAAAGCTAAAAGTACTCATAACATCCGACCCAATTTTAATATACCCTAACTTCGAAAAACCATTTTCATTAACTACAGACGCGAGTAATATGGCAATAGGGGCCGTCCTTTCGCAAGAGCATAAGCCTATATGCTCTGCAAGTAGAACTCTCAACGAGCGTGAGTTAAATTATTCAACGATTGAAAAAGAATTATTAGCAATCGTTTGGACCACTAAATACTTTAGGTCCTATCTCTTTGGTCGACAATTTCAAATCCTTAGTGATCACAGACCACTCGTCTGGTTAAATAATATGAAAGAACCTAACATGAAATTACAAAGGTGGAAAATCAAGCTAAATGAGTTTGATTTCCAAATTAAATACGTCCCAGGAAAAGAAAATTATGTGGCAGATGCTCTGTCCAGAATTCAATTAAACGAAAACTTCTTAGGCGAAGATACAATTAGCACAAGAGCAACAATACATAGTGCTCAAGAAGACAACAGTAACCATTTACAAATCACAGAAGGACCACTTAATTATTATAATCGACAAATAGAATTTGAAAAAGGAACTGAGAACGAAACAAAAGTTACGAATTACTTTCACAAAACCAACATAAAAATTACGTACAAAGACATGACTAATACACATGCCAAAGAATTAATAAAAGAATACTTATACACAAAGAAAAGTGTGCTATACTTCCACAACGAAGCAGATTTTTCAATTTTTCAAGAAGCCTACTTAGAAATAATAAGTCCGAATAATTCAACAAAGGCAATGAAAACTAGTACAAAACTAATAGACCTTCAAACATACGCAGAATTCAAAGAATTAATATTAAAAAAGCACAAAGAATTATTACATCCAGGAATTGAAAAAACTATCAATTGGTTCAAAGAAACCCACTATTTCCCAGATTATCAAAATTTAATTCAAAATCTAATAAATGAATGTGAGATTTGCAACATCGCAAAAACAGAACACAGAGATACAATCAATAATATCCGGGAAAATATGTAATGGTTTTTTATATAGTAGGAGATAAACAATTTTTATCTTGCATTGATATCTATTCAAAATTTGCATCATTAATAGAAATAAAAAGTAGAGACTGGTTAGAAACCAAACGAGCTATATTACAAGTGTTTAACCAAATGGGTAAGCCCATCGAAATAAAAGCAGACAAAGACTCAGCTTTTATGTGCACAGCTTTACAATTATGGCTAAAATCAGAAGCAGTAAATATTAATATAACCACTAGTAAAAATGGTATATCCGACGTAGAACGATTTCATAAGACAGTTAACGAAAAACTAAGAATCATTAACAGCGACTCAGACGTCGAAAATAAACTTACAAAATTTGAAACTATACTCTACACGTACAATCATAAAACAAAGCACAAAACGACTAACAGAACAGCAGCGGACATATTCATATACGCAGGTACACCAGAATATGACACTCAAGCTAATAAAGAAAAACTAATAAATAACCTAAATAAAAAACGAACAAATTATGAAATTGACACTAGATACAAACACTCACCATTAGTTAAATCAAAGACGACAACCCCGTTCAAGAAAACAGGAGAACTAAGACAAATCAACGACAAACATTTTGAGGAAACTAACAGAGGCAGGAAAATAACACATTACAAAACCAAATTCAAAAAGAAAAAGAAGACTAATCAAAGCAAATATAACAATTACAGGTCAACAACAGACAGCGATCAAAACATACAAGCAGCAGCTTAAACTAATTATTATAATATTACTATCAATAACTGTAAACCATATAAATGCACAGAGTATTGAAATTAATCCTATCAAAGCCCATAACGGATATCTCATATTTAAAACAGGAACCATAGACATTCCGACAGATTACGAATTCCACTGTTTAACGGTTAATATAACAAAAACCGAAGAAACTTTTAACAATTTAATTGAACAAAGTAAAGAATTCAATAACCTTATACAAATCAAATACCTAGTAGAAAAATTAAACAGAGAAATAAACGGCTTAAAAATAGCCAAACGCAGCAAAAGAGGTTTAGTTAACATAGTAGGAACAGTATATAAATACTTATTTGGAACATTAGATCAAGAAGACAAAACAGAAATTGAACAAAAAATAAGCAACTTAGCAGAAAACAACGTTCAGGTTAACGAATTAAATTACATAATAGAAGCTATAAACAAAGGAATAGAAATCATGAACGAACTAGATCAAGAGAAACAAAAAGGAAAGAAATTAGATATCCTTATATTTAACTTACAACACTTTACAGAATATATAGAAGACATTGAGATGGGAATGCAGCTCACAAGATTAGGAATTTTTAACTCAAAATTACTAAAACATGACTATTTGTTGCATGTTAATTCTGAGAAATTGTTGAATACAAAAACTTCCACTTGGTTTAAATCAGATACAAACGAAATACTGATAATATCCCATATTCCTCGAGAAATAAAAAAAAGCCCGGTATTCGAAATAATTCCATACCCGGATGAAAATAATAATATTTTGACAGAAATAGCTCATGAAAAATATTTTACCCAAGATAAAAAAGTTTATAGCAAAGAAACAAAAAAATAATTAATAATGAATGTTTAACAGGAATTTTAAACCAAATAACATCAGAATGTAGTTATACTAAAATTTTGCAAAATTTTCAAATCAACTTCGTAGAACCAAATATAATTTTAACTTGGAATTTACCAAAAACTATATTAAATCATAATTGTATAAATAACGAAATAACAATAGAAGGAAACAATATAATAAAAATCTTTAATTGTTCACTGCAAATTAATGAAATTTCAATTTCAAACAATATGTTAGATTATACTCAAAGCATTTACGTAAGCAATGATGTTATAAAATTAGAACCACTTTCGCTTGTACAAACGAAACAAATTATAAATGAACATACAAAATTTAACAATGTATTCCAGATAATTACAATAACCATATTTGTAATCATATTAATAAGTTTAACACTGTATTTGACATATAAGTTCAAAAGCATACCTAAGAAATTAATTATAAAATATAAAAAACCCAAAGTAGAAGAAACACCTACAATAATAGGAGATATACCAATTGTAAAAGAAGAAAATGTTACACTATATCCAAACTTAAACACCTGAGGACAGGCACTTTTCTAATGGTTGGGGGAGTGACATATCCATAGTCGCACCCACCCTTTAACATAACTTAGCACATAAGCATAAGCACAATTATAAACATTTCTAATATTGTAAACAAAGAGCTTGGTGATAACATCGACATTGGTCAAGATCAAACTGTCCCCCTTTGGTAGACATAAACAATTCACCCTAAATATCACGCCACTGTCAATGCTCCCATCAGAGCACTATCCCACGCATAATTGCTGACGCAGCTCAAACTTCACTCAATTTTGACTCAAACTCTCTCAAAGCGAAATTTGCTAAGCGACCGCAACAGTTAGATAAATTAGTTCATATTCGGGAAGCAAATCTGAATGTACTCAACAAAAGTAGCCGTTAAGTGAAAATAATAAATTGAAATATATTTTTTTATAGTAACCTAACGTGTAAAACTTAATTATATATATATATAGTGACATATCCATTGTCGCACCCACCCTTTAACATAACTTAGCACATAAGCATAAGCATAAGTATAAACAAAAAACGAACAAATTATGAAATTGACACAAGCTACAAACATTCACCATAAGTTAAATCAAAGACGACAACCCCGTTCAAGAAAACAGGAGAACTAAGACCGATCGACGACAAACATTTTGAGGAAACAAGCAGAGGCAGGAAGATAACACATTACAAAACCAAATTTAACGAGAAAGAAGGGCTATCTTCGGCACGCCAAAGATCTAATACCCTTGCAGACCCAACCTTTTTATAATGCTCATAGTGCTTTGCCTCTATCTAAGAAGTACCGGGAAAATAGTAAATGCCGAGTTTGGTCAAGATATCTTGAAAAACAAAATGTTTTTTCATACAACTTAATTTTCGACCGATCGTTCCTATGGCAGCTATATGATATAGTGGTCCGATTTTAATAGGATTTTGCACATATATGAGGAGTAAAGTAAAACTAATAAATGCCGAGTTTGGTCAAGATATCTTGAAAAACAAAATGTTTTTTCATACAAAAACTTAACTTTCGACCGATCGTTCCTATGGCAGCTATATGATATGTTGGTCCGATCTTAATAGGATTTTGCATATGTATGGGGAGCATAGTAAGACTAATAAATGCCCAGTTTGGTCAAGATATCTTGAAAAACAAAATGTATTTTCATACAAAAACAATATTTTCGACCGATCGTTCTAATGGCAGCTATATGATATAGCGGTCCGATAGGATTTTGCACATATATGAGGAGTAAAGTAAAACTAATGAATGCCGAGTTTGGTCAAGATATCTTGAAAAACAAAATGCTTAATTTAATTAAGAATATATATACTTTATGGGGTCGGAGATGTCACCTTCTATGCGTTACACATTTCACGACAAAATTATAACACCCTCTGCAAGGGTATAACAAAAAATAAGCAACTTAGCAGTAAACAGCATTCAGGTTAACGAATTAAATCACATAATAGAAGCTGTAAACAAAGGAATAGAAATAATGAACGAACTAAATCAAGAAAAACATAAAGGGAAGAAATTAGATATCCTTACATTTAACTTACAACACTTTACAGAATATATAAAAGACATTGAGATGGGAATGCAGCTCACAAGATTAGGCATTTTTAACCCGAAATTACTAAAACTTGACTATTTGTTGCATGTTAATTCTGAGAAATTGTTGAATACAAAAACTTCCACTTGGTTTAAACCAGATACAAACGAAATACTGATAATATCCCATATTCCTCGAGAAATAATAAAACATTTTGATAGAAAAATATTTTACCCAAGACAAAAAAGCTTATAGCAAAGAAACAAAAAAATTAATTAATAATGATTGTTTGATGGGAATTTTAAACCAAATAACATCAGAATGTAGTTATACTAAAATTTTTCAGAATTTTCAAATCTACTACGTAGAACCAAATATAATTTTAGCTTGGAATTTAACAAAAACTATATTAAACCATAATTGTACAAATAACGAAAGAACAATAAAAGGAAACAATATAATAAAAATCTTGAATTGTTCACTGCAAATTATTGAAATTTCAATTTCAAACAATATGTTAGATTATACTCAAAGCATTTATGTAAGCAATGATGTTATAAAACTAGAACAACTTTCATTTGAAATAAATAAATTATAAATGAACACACAAAATTGTACAGTGTATTCCAGATAATTACAATAACCATATTTGTAATCATATCAATAAGTTTTAAAAAGCATACCTAAGAAATTAATTATACAATATAAAAATCCCAAAGTAGAAGAAACACCTACAATAATAGGAGATACACCAATTGTAAAAGAAAAAAATGTTACACTATACCCAAACTTAAACACCTGAGGACAGGCACTTTTCTAATGGTTGGGGGAGTGACATATCCATAGTCGCACCCACCCTTTAACATAACTTAGCACATAAGCATAAGCACAATTATAAACATTTCTAATATTGTAAACAAAGAGCTTGGTGATAACATCGACATTGGTCAAGATCAAACTGTCCCCCTTTGGTAGACATAAACAATTCACCCTAAATATCACGCCACTGTCAATGCTCCCATCAGAGCACTATCCCACGCATAATTGCTGACGCAGCTCAAACTTCACTCAATTTTGACTCAAACTCTCTCAAAGCGAAATTTGCTAAGCGACCGCAACAGTTAGATAAATTAGTTCATATTCGGGAAGCAAATCTGAATGTACTCAACAAAAGTAGCCGTTAAGTGAAAATAATAAATTGAAATATATTTTTTTATAGTAACCTAACGTGTAAAACTTAATTATATATATATATAGTGACATATCCATTGTCGCACCCACCCTTTAACATAACTTAGCACATAAGCATAAGCATAAGTATAAACAAAAAACGAACAAATTATGAAATTGACACAAGCTACAAACATTCACCATAAGTTAAATCAAAGACGACAACCCCGTTCAAGAAAACAGGAGAACTAAGACCGATCGACGACAAACATTTTGAGGAAACAAGCAGAGGCAGGAAGATAACACATTACAAAACCAAATTTAACGAGAAAGAAGGGCTATCTTCGGCACGCCAAAGATCTAATACCCTTGCAGACCCAACCTTTTTATAATGCTCATAGTGCTTTGCCTCTATCTAAGAAGTACCGGGAAAATAGTAAATGCTGAGTTTGGTCAAGATATCTTGAAAAACAAAATGTTTTTTCATACAACTTAATTTTCGACCGATCGTTCCTATGGCAGCTATATGATATAGTGGTCCGATTTTAATAGGATTTTGCACATATATGAGGAGTAAAGTAAAACTAATAAATGCCGAGTTTGGTCAAGATATCTTGAAAAACAAAATGTTTTTTCATACAAAAACTTAACTTTCGACCGATCGTTCCTATGGCAGCTATATGATATGTTGGTCCGATCTTAATAGGATTTTGCATATGTATGGGGAGCATAGTAAGACTAATAAATGCCCAGTTTGGTCAAGATATCTTGAAAAACAAAATGTATTTTCATACAAAAACAATATTTTCGACCGATCGTTCTAATGGCAGCTATATGATATAGCGGTCCGATAGGATTTTGCACATATATGAGGAGTAAAGTAAAACTAATGAATGCCGAGTTTGGTCAAGATATCTTGAAAAACAAAATGCTTAATTTAATTAAGAATATATATACTTTATGGGGTCGGAGATGTCACCTTCTATGCGTTACACATTTCACGACAAAATTATAACACCCTCTGCAAGGGTATAACAAAAAATAAGCAACTTAGCAGTAAACAGCATTCAGGTTAACGAATTAAATCACATAATAGAAGCTGTAAACAAAGGAATAGAAATAATGAACGAACTAAATCAAGAAAAACATAAAGGGAAGAAATTAGATATCCTTACATTTAACTTACAACACTTTACAGAATATATAAAAGACATTGAGATGGGAATGCAGCTCACAAGATTAGGCATTTTTAACCCGAAATTACTAAAACTTGACTATTTGTTGCATGTTAATTCTGAGAAATTGTTGAATACAAAAACTTCCACTTGGTTTAAACCAGATACAAACGAAATACTGATAATATCCCATATTCCTCGAGAAATAATAAAACATTTTGATAGAAAAATATTTTACCCAAGACAAAAAAGCTTATAGCAAAGAAACAAAAAAATTAATTAATAATGAATGTTTGATGGGAATTTTAAACCAAATAACATCAGAATGTAGTTATACTAAAATTTTTCAGAATTTTCAAATCTACTACGTAGAACCAAATATAATTTTAGCTTGGAATTTAACAAAAACTATATTAAACCATAATTGTACAATTGTACAAATAACGAAAGAACAATAAAAGGAAACAATATAATAAAAATCTTGAATTGTTCACTGCAAATTATTGAAATTTCAATTTCAAACAATATGTTAGATTATACTCAAAGCATTTATGTAAGCAATGATGTTATAAAACTAGAACAACTTTCATTTGAAATAAATAAATTATAAATGAACACACAAAATTGTACAGTGTATTCCAGATAATTACAATAACCATATTTGTAATCATATCAATAAGTTTTAAAAAGCATACCTAAGAAATTAATTATACAATATAAAAATCCCAAAGTAGAAGAAACACCTACAATAATAGGAGATACACCAATTGTAAAAGAAAAAAATGTTACACTATACCCAAACTTAAACACCTGAGGACAGGCACTTTTCTTATGATTGGGGGAGAGACATATCAATAGTCGCACCCACCCTTTAACATAATTAGCACATAAGCATAAGCACAAGTATAAGCATTTCTAATATTGTAAACAGAGTCTGGTGATAACATCGACATTGGTCAAGATCAAACTGTCCCTCTTTGGTAGACATAAACAATTCACCCTAAATATCACTCCACTGTCAACCCTTAACCCACTTTCTTAGAAGTTGGAACGGCTAAGCTAGGATAAAGAGGTGGAAAGCTTACCTAGAAGAGTTCGACTATGTATCCAATGCGCTATCACGTATCCCTGTGATCAATAATATTGGATCAGTAGCCTTCACCCAGCACAGTGCAGACAGTTCAACACACAACTTAATTCCGAGCATAGAAGCTCCAATAAACGAATTCAAAACCAGATATTTCTCAGTAGAGCCATTGTCCCATTCCCAACATTCCATAGGCATACGATTACTCGACCAAATTTCTCAGAACACGACCTTACGCAAATACTGAAAGTTCATCTAAGCCTATCCGTAATCAACGGAATAATAAGATCAAAAGAAATAATAAACCACATTCAGCAGATATATCCCCAACATTTTAGTAACTTCAAGATTAGATTCGCACAGTCTCAACAAATGCAACAGAATAAGATTCTCATCTTTAAATATTGTTTACACACAACAAAGCCCACCGCAACACACTTGAAACAAAATGCAATTGTCCGAAAGATTCTATTTCCCAAAAATCAAGCAACGAATAACAGAATTAATCAAACAGTGTCAGGTTTGTAAAGAAGAAAATTACGATAGGCATCCCACTAACCGAAAACTTAATGAAACACTAATCCCCGAATACCCAGGACATAAAATCCACATCGACATATACACGTCAGAAAAAAACTTAGTACTAACGGCAGTAGACAAATTTTCGAAATTAGCTCAGGGACGAATAATCAAATCTAGGGCAATAGAAGACATTAAGAAACCACTTCATGAAATCCTTTTTTCTTTTGGCGTGAAGCCATTGTAATAGATAATGAAAAATCCCTTAATTCAGCCTCAATCATGATGCAGGACCAATTGAATATAGGAATTTATAAAACACCACCTTACAAAAGCGCAGTGAATGGTCAGGTACAAAGATGTCATACAACATTATCAGATCCATTGAGATGCAACAAAAGAAAACATGAACATAAAACATTCGAAGAACTAGTTAACAAATCAATATACGACTACAACTACACTATGCACTCGACAACTAACAAGAGACCATTAGACATATTCTTAGGCAGAAACGTAAATACAGACCCAGACCAATACGAAAAAGCTAGGAAGGAGAACATTGACAGACTCAAACAGAAACAATCGACTGACATGCAGAATCATAACAAAAAACGTAAAGACATACGAACTTATATACCAGGTCAAGAAATATTCGTCAAAGTCAATACCAGATTAGCTTCCAAACTGTCACCCAGATACAAAAATTAAATACTTAAAGAAAATAGAAAGACAACCGTTCTAACAACTGACAAAATAATACACAAAACAATATAAAGAATACATAAAAATTACAGATTCCTATTAATGATGACAATAGAGGCAACAGATGGACAATGGGAAATCTTGACCTACACAGACGCACAAACAATTACAATTAATCGAAAACACGAATCTTACAAGTAATAGAGCTAGAACAGATCAAAAACGCATTAGATAATCTCCTTTTTTACACCGAAAATGACTTAAGAACCAATACTTTATACCACAGTTTACGTCACGAAATAACGCAAGCTATTGTCACTTTCGACACAATATCACTTTTCCATAAACGAAACACTAGAGCAATCAACATTATAGGCACAGCTTGGAAGTATGTACAATGACGGACAATGACGACTTAATAACGCTTACCGACAACATAAACAAACTTATAGAAAACGACAATAAACAGCTTTTCATAAACAGGCAATTAGAAGATCAAATTAATAAGCTCACGAAAATCTCAAATGATTTAACCAATAGCATAAGAAAGGAATCTCTCATAAGTGAGGAGATAGCTATTAGCTTACAAAATCAAATTAGGCTCTTAAAAGAAGAAATAATTAATATTAGGTACGCCATACTATGCACGAAATTGAATTTAATAAATACATTCGTACTTGGCGAAAAAGAAATAGAGATAGTAAACGATAATTTTAATAAAAGCAACATGCTACCTGGAACCTTATCCATCAACAAACAAGAGTTCAGCAACCTAGAGGTCACCGTCATGACCCCAGGAAATCCCACAATACAAATAACCCCAATGGAAAACGAAAGAATTAAGATTCTTTCCCTGGAAGCACTAGAAGAATTGCACATCAAGAATATAAAAAACATGCAAAAACTTAAGACGCACTCTAGCAAATAGAGTCGGTTTCATTACTCTGTTCACAGTTGCCATCCTTCTTACCTGTGTATTACACGAAATGAAGAAAAATAAGAAAAATATAATACTGCAACTGACCAAGGAACAAGAGAGACCCAAAAATGAACCAGCACATATCCAAATACAATATACAGATGCCAACAACATACCTTTCTTCTGATGATCGCTTGAGGACAAGCTTCAAAGGGGGAAGAGTTAACAACAAATAAATTCATACAGTCCCAATAAGATCCATTGCAACCTTCATAAGAAGTGCAGCAAAATGCTGACTTGGTATCTGTGCCATTTCCTCCACGCGCCGACTGGCAACCGCCGAAAATTCCAAGAACTGCCCAACAGGCTGCCGCTGCCGCTAAGCCATAGATTACTAGGGCTAGAATTGATTAAAGTTTATTCAGTTGCATATTAACATCAAATAAAGGAAGTCTTGCTTCCCTAAAAATTATATTTTTTCTTTTTTTATATATCATCGTTTAATAAACCTTGGAATCAACTGGCGCCCGAGCAGGGACCTGCTCGTGTTACAACGGAACAAAACGCTCCTACGTGCGCGTTAGTCGGTTATACGCGAAAATAAAACCAGTGCAGCTTTCGTCGATTAAATTCAACGATTGGTGCAATTCACGAAAGGGAATTGCAAATTAACTGTTAAATTTTGCCCATCGTCCGCAGGATACTCTCAACGAAGACTGGTCGCAGGATCCCCTGTAGATACACAAAGGCTTAAAAGGGATAAAATCCGGACCGGCAGGGGAGGTTGCCACATCAGAAATAGTACGGTAATTTAGAAATTAAGTGAAAAACAAACAAACGAATAAACAACTAACACAAAAGTGAAATGGAATTATAGAAAAAGAAATACAAAATATTGTAGAACTATAAACAAGATAAAGAAGTGTAAAACGATAAACAAATATAAAGACTACGTACGTCGTATAAATTATTTCCAACTTTGCGACTCCCAAGGGACCCTCCAAAGTAAAAGAAAGAATCCAGCCACTGCTTAAAAAAAAAAAAAAACATAAACATAAACATAAACTCTCAATCAAAAGACAGAATAAAACGAGAAAGAAGGGCTATCTTCGGCACGCCAAAGATCTAATACCCTTGCAGACCCAACCTTTTCAAAATGCTCATAGTGTTTTGCCCCTATCTAAGAAGTACCGGGAAAATAGTAAATGCCGAGTTTAGTCAAGATATCTTGATAAACAAAATGTTTTTCATACAACTTAATTTTCGACTGATCGTTCCTATGGTATCAATATGATATAGTGGTCCGATCTTAATAGGACTTTGCATATATATGAGGAGCATAGTAGAACTAATAAATGCCGAGTTTGGTCAAGATATCTTGAAAAACAAAATGTTTTTTCATACAAAAACTTAATTTTCGACCGATAGTTCCTATGGCAGCTATATATAGTGGTCCGATTCAGTTTTCCAGTGGTCCGATGTGGTTTTCACCTATGTGCTGCGGTCAACAGAAAGAGGGAGTTCTGCAAAGTTTCATTAAGATAGCTTTAAAACTGAGGGACAAGTTCGCATAGAAACAGACAGACGGACAGACGGACATGGCTATATCGACTCGGCTGTTGATGCTGATTAAGAATATATACTTTATGGGGACGGAGATGTCTCCTTCTATGCGTTACACATTTCACGACAAAATTATAATACCATCTGCAAGGGTATAAAAACGAATATCAGATCAACCACATGTACGAGGACATTACTTGAACAGACTGCAACAACGACATATCGACAGACAAAACGAGCGAGCTGCGCAGGCACTAGGAGCACATACATCTTAAATCTCTAGCTCTTATAGGTTCTGAGATCCTTGCGTTCATGCATACGGACGGACGGCCGAACGGGCGGACGGACAGATTGGATTTTACACAAAGACAATATACCCTTATACCCATTTTTAATCGGTTCAGCGTATAAAAAACAAAAAAGAACAAAACATTCAATCAAAATATAGAATAAAAAAACTAATACTAGATTTAAATATACTTCGAAATTATCCTAGAATATACAATATAAGTAATATATCTCGTGAAAGCAATTTAGTTAGGCCCCCAATAGTATCAGATCAACCACAGGTAGGCGGACATAGCTGGAACAGACAGCAACAACGACATATCGACAGACAACACGAACATTTACAAAATAGAGTCATCGCGAATAACGCAGAGCAGATGATAGCAGACACGGTTAGCCAGATTTTGGCACAACAACTGCCGACATTAGTAAAGCAGTTAGTCAACCCCTCTGAGGAGTTTGTAGTGACGTAGACGACCAAAAAATAACTGCCAACCACAATTTGAATGTTTTGGACAGAGTTCCGGACGTAGTTAAAAGACTCAGGGAATACTACGGTAATCCAGCGGAATCTAGCTCATGGAAGAAGAGTGTAGATAGTGATAGCATATTGCATACAGTGAGAAACAAAATCATCCTTCTTTCGCCCAAACTTTTAGGCCACCACCCATTAGCTTCAGGCCCCAACTTCCGATCCATACACCTTGGCCAACCAATACAAACCATGGACCACCGACTTTCAACAATAATGGACCGATTCCACAATACCCCAACCAACGAACCTACCAGACACAACCACAACAGGTATACGTATCCAATAGGCCTTCTGCACCAAAACCCCAACAACGTCCTGAGCCAATGGACGTGGACCAAAGCATCCGCACGACGATGATTAATTTGATAAACACACCCAATTTTGAAGTAGGGAAAAGACCTCCACCACCAACAAACGCCACGGACAAAAACAAAGAAATTTCAACATACAAGCAAGAGAAGAACAGACCTAGACAGAAAACACTGAAAACTATGTGACCATGAAGAAATACGTACGATCAATGCTAAATTACGAACAGCAGACTGAATACGAGCAGCCAATAAACGAATACGCCCAACAAATTGAAAAAAACAGATGGCGGACAAAATACCCAATACGAACACTCAGACATTAATTTTTTAGGATAAAGAGCTCCTCTCTTCCTTACATATCATGTAAGATGGGGAGCGGACAATTACTAAAAATACTAATAGATATAGGATCAAACCGAAATTAAGTCCAACCGAAATTCGTGTCCGAGCCTATTCCAAACGGAAAACCCTTCGAAGCCGTCACAGTCGGCGGAAGCATTAAAATTACACACCACAAGCTCGCTAATATTTTCAGTAGAAATGATATAAAAATAAAATTCTTTTTCTTATCCACCCCAAAATCATTCTGCGCTATATCAGGTAACGATAGTATAAAGGAACTAGGTGCTGTGACACAAAGCAGCAAGAATCTACTAATAATCAAGAACAATATTTGCATATCCATTAAGAAGAAAAAAATAGAGGCAGTCAACACGGTAATACCACGGACAGAACATATGACAAACAAAAAAGAAAATAGCCTTAATCAACTAGTTCAAATGCACCCACACCTATTCGCCAATCCGGACGAAAAACTGACGTACACAACCAACGTCAGAGCAGAGATTCGAACAAAAACCGACTCCCCCATATATTCAAAATTTTACCAATTTCCAATGTCTTTAAAAGACGAGGTACACAACCAAATCAAAGAACTTTTAGAGGACTTTTACAATTCACCTGTGTGGATTGTTCCGAAAAAATTAGATGCCTCCGGGAAAAGGAAATATCCCATAGTTATAGACTACAGGAAACTAAATAAACTATTGCAGACAAATACCCTATACCAGAAATTAGCGAGGTACTAGCACAGCTATGCAATAACAAAGTATTCTCTGTCTTAGATTTGAAAAGTGGCTTTCATCAAATACCCCTTAAAGAGTCAGACTTAGAAAAAACTGCCTTTTCCGTTAACAACAGAAAATACTTAATAGTAATAATTTTTTTTGTGTTATTTTTTATTTGTTTATTCGTTTCTTTTTTTATTTATTATTATTCTTGTTTCTCATATTTATAATCGTACTTAATAACGACAAAGAAATGAAATCATGAAAAATATTCAAGGATTATCCAATATATCTAGGTATGGCCATACTAAATGTGCTTATGAAATAAAAATTTTTAGTCTATCCTTATGAACTGTTTGTCATCGGGTTGAGTAGCGCTACTCTTAATGTATTCAATATTTTATTGCCCATTTCATTGAAATTATCTATTGAAACAAATTTAAAGATATTTTCCCACTGTGCCATTTTAAGTTTGCTGATTTTGTTTATACCGGCTTGCTTTTCAAGCCTTTGGAAAAATTGACCTAAGTCTAGAATTCCATTGGTATATAAATCGCTAACATCATATTTTGCGGTAATTTTTCTACCATGTTTATAAACATAGCATATCTTTTGCAAGGTCACTACCTTACTTACTTCGTAATTGCTATTTCTTTGCTTTCCGCGCGGAATTTCTGTTTTTTTTTATATCTTTAGAAAGTCACTACGTTCTTTATATTTCCAGTAATATTTTGTACTTCCTTAATGGTTATTCTTGATAACGCATCAGCTACATGATTGTTTTTTCCCTTTAAATATTCGACTGCGATGTCATACTCTTCTAATTCTTGCCTTATACGTGTCAGTTTAGAGCTTGGATTGATCATTGAAAATTGATATAATAATGGTCTGTGATCTGTTTTGATTGTAAAGTGTTTTCCATAAATATATGGTCGAAAATGTATAGATTGTATTCCTCACATTTCTCGAAAACATCCGTTAAGTTATAAAGCGTGTGTTTTTGGAACAACCTATAACTATTAAGTCATCAATATAAAGGAATGCTTGTGAAGGCTCTAGTCCAGAGAATGCAATAGACATCATTCTTTGAAATACATTTGGTGCTATTTTTAAACCAAAAGGTAATCGCGTAAAGCGATATGAGTCATTAATCGTTGAAAAATACGTTATATTTCTTGAACTCTCTTCAAATTCATTTTGGTGAAAACCTGACATTAAGTCAAGGCATAAAAATTATTTTGCTCTACCTAGTTGATCTAAAATATCATCAATTCTAGGTAGTGGTAACTTATCAGACAATAATTTTTTCTTGATTTGAAATCAATACACTGTCCTCTTCTGAATTAAGTTGAATTTTTCTAATAACTTGGGATCTTGCTGGCAGAAGTATTGAGTTGTTGCCAGAACTGTATGTTATCGGAAAATTGGATCAGATTGCTTGAACTTATATATTTTAATAAAATCGATTCCTATCATGCCATCACAAGGAATAGCGAATTGTAAATCCACGATATGAAAATCATGTGGGATTATATACTTAGTGGGCTGTATCTCAATAGAGGTTAATCCTTTGGACTTGATAACCTCTTCACTTATTCCTTTTATGTCTATAATGTAATTATCTTGTATGTCTTGAAAGACATCAGGTTTTCTTTAACTATTGAAATGTCTGCACGTGTGTCTACTAAAAAGACAAGTTCTTTTCCTGTAGCCATATGTTTGAATGATACGAATATGTTCTGACTGAGATTAATACTGTGAACCCTTGCATCTCCTACTGTTGAGCATTTAAAGGGTTTTGTGAGTTTTCCGATGTATTGTTGACTAATCGGACACTATTTGAGGTATTGCTGTTGTGGCCTCGATTCGAATTACCACTGCCTCTTGAGTTTCCTCTATATTGGCCTCGTCCAATATTATAAAATGTACTATTGTAGTTGTTACGACCACGAAAGTTACCTCTATTATTTCCTCGTCCGCGGTTTCCGCCGCGCTGTGAATTATTTTTGTAACATAGGACAGTGTTCGGCTGTCCAGTTGCTTTTGTGCAACTATTTACAAATTTGGATATGGCATCATTCATTGTATTGCAGGTACCAGCTTGCATGATAAGTTTTACCTTATCAACCGTGCAATTCTTAATCAGGGTTAAACCGTCTGTTATATACGCACCTTCTAAAGCTTTTGTCATCTGCTCAATTTTTAATGTATATTGGTTTGCAGCTTTGTTGCGTTGCTGTAGGTTCATCAGTTTTGCTAACAATACCTCTATAGTTTCGCCCTTGACATTGCTTTTCAATCTGGCAATGACTTCAGTTACTATTGTTTCATTTCCGGTTATATTTCTGCCAACACTTTTTAGTATGGCTTTTATTATTGAAATCAATATTGGATTGTGCCATTGTGATATTACTGAATTTATTCTCTATTACGCTTGATCTAGTACCAGAATCTGTATTATCATCCAGATCTGACATTCAAACTGCTAGAATAGTAAGGTTATTTAAATCTTCCTCTTCTATTTTGGGGTTGTCTCTAACTCTTCTGCTTCTAACTGTAACTCTCACTCTTCTAAATATATTGGTTCAATGTCAGTCGGTTATGTTGTTTCCGGTTCATCATCAGTTGCAACTGTTAGAGAAGTATTAAGTATGGTCAGGACTGATACATCTATATGGAATTATTGCTTAATTGATATTAAATTCGCTCGAGGTCTGATCAAAAATTTGGATACTCTGGACCAATGATCTTTATTTAATTTTCCTCTTTGGCCATGTATTAATATACGTGCTTCATTAAAGCACTTTACTAATATTTCTGCATGTTTCTTAACAGTATTCCTCTGAATTGGCCTATTTAGGTCTAGTGATTTATATGATTTACCAAAGTCAATTTTTATTTTATTTAGTTCTTGATATAATTCATTCCATTCCATTTTAAGTTTCTCTAAATGTCCTTAGTTTAGCCATATTTATTTATATTTTTATTTGTATTTGATTTTATTAATTTTATTTCATTTTCTCATTGTTACAAAGTAAATTACGGAATTATTGTAATATATTTTTTTTTTTCTATGTTTGCGGTCTTTTTTTTTCTTAATTTAAATCTTGTCCAGATCATTTGCCTGGCTCATATCTCTCTATTTTAGGCATTTGTTATGCAACTTGTATAATTTATAAAAACAATTGGCGCACATTATAACAACAATTATTATCAATAGTGTATTTAATAATTGTAAATCCATGTTACTTGACTCAACTTTATTATTGACATTAACAGTGGAATCCACTGTCTAAGCCTACTAGTCCCATTTTGGGTTTATATATAATTAAATTATAATTATAATTATTAGGTAAATTTTCATCAAATTTGCTAATTGAATTATTTGCATTTATTCTTACAATTGTTCCTGCCTATATTTCGTACAGCCTTCCAACATGTACTCTGATCGGGCGAGTTCTCGCTCAATTTTATAAAATCATTATATATATATAAAACAAAAAAAATCGTAGTGCGCTCTTTGTAGCGCTGTCGGTTTGGCAATCTCGCAAGTCAGTGCGCAGCCAATGTTGTAGAATGGACCCTCACAGTCCACCGGAGAGGCAAGAGACAATCTTATATGCTGGGATAGCTGTTTGAATAGGAGGAGTTACTTTCTTGTTTATAGCTTGTATCTGGCGGTAGGAGACGGATGGATTTTGTTTTTGTTTATTAATTGCACTAGTTGTGCGTTACGAAACGAGCGAGAACGAGAACCATTCCATGCTGGCAGACTCTCTTGATCGTTCAAGTCTTTGCTGAGACGGTCAATTTCCGACCTCAGTCTTTGTTTGACACAGCCGCGCTTTTTCTGTTCTTTGGTTTCTTATTCATCCGCACTCTACTCACTCAGATATTTATTTATTGTCCACAGCTATCCCTCCATCGCTGCTGTCGTTGTATTTGTTGCCAGAATTGTAGTAAATGGCATCTACTGTTGCTGTTGTTTTTGTTGAAGTTTGTTGTCAGTATTCTTGGCTGCCTTTCCATTAGTTTTCGGTATGTTTTTTATTCACTGCAGGTTGGTGAGACCATTGTCACGGTCGCCATGTAATGTCCGATATTCAAGTTTATGTTTAAGAATAATAATGAGGCACGTCAGTGCTCTTAAGCTTTAGTTTTTCGAATGAATTTTATTCAAAGTAAAATATTGCGCTTAGCCTATGGATACATGTATATACTTATACTGTTATTGGTTAACAGCTACAAAGAGAGGGAGAATGAGTAGCTTGCATATGCCTGTGTTAGTGATCATATATGTTGCTTATGGTATGCGCTCAGACGGAGCATGGGAAATGCAGTTTAAGCATAAAAGATTAGCTAGAGAGGCTAGTGAACTGCGCTGCGTAATATGAGCCAAAACCAATCTATATAGTGGCTCTGGGCTTCTTTAATGTATAATTGTTATTGTATGCGACAACGTGCCGCATACTCTATATTTGTAAATAATTGTGTTCTTTTATGGCATATACACACTAAAATATCATTATCATGATGAATCGCACCTTTCCCCTATATTCAGAACTCTACAAGAAGCCAACATGAAATATCCGTTGGACAAATGCGAGTTCTTTAAAAGCAGTAAAATTCGTGCGATTTGTCATCTCAGACAAGGGAATAGATACTCATGCCTTGCCAGCTATTATAGGAGGTTTATGAAATTCTTCGCTAAGCTGGCAAGACCCCTTACCGCTCTTTTAAGATGGAAAATGGACTTGTGTCCAAAAATCAATCAGCTAAAAATTTCAACTAAGAAAATAGAAAATAAAATAAAAAATTAGCTAGTTTAGAATGAGGTAATACTCCATTACCCGGACTTCTGCAAAGAATTTCATCTGACAACAGATGCATCCAACTTTGCTATTGGGGCTGTCCTATCCCAGAACAAGCGACCCATTTGCTTCCTCTCTAGAACTCTCTCTCAAACAGAGGAGAACTACGCCACCAATGAAAGGGAAATGTTGGCAATAATTTGGGCCTTAAAAGGCCCCAATAATTACCTCTACGGTAAAGCGACCGTAAAAATATACACCGATCATCAACTCTTAACCCACTTTCTTAGAAGTTGGAACGCCAACGCTAGGATAAAGAGGTGGAAAGCTTACCTTGAAGAGTTCGATTAATAACTCCTCTATAAGCCAGGTAGGGATAACATTGTAGCCGATGCGCTATCACATATCCCTGTGATCAATAATATTGGATCAGTAGCCTTGACCCAGCACAGTGCAGACAGTTCAAGCCACAACTTAATTCCGAGCATAGAAGTTCCAATCCCAACATTCCACAGGCATACGATTACTCGACCAAATTTCTCAGAGCACGACCTTACGCAATTACAGAAAACTCATCTAAACCCATCCGCAATCAACGGAATAATAACCTCAGAAGAAATAATGAACCAAATTCAGCAGATATATTTTAGTAACTTCAAGATTAGATTCACACAGTCTTAAGTAAATGATTTAACAAATGAAACAGAACAAGATGAGAAGATATTTGTTACACACAGCAGAGCCAACCGCAACGCACTAGAAAACAAAATGCAATTGTCCGAAAGATTCTATTTCCCAAAAATGAAGCAACGAATAACAGAATTAGTGAAACAGTGTCAGGTTTGTAAAGAAGAAAATTACGATAGGCATCCCACTAACCGAAAACTTAACGAAAAAACTAATCCCCGAATACCCAGGACATAAAATCCACATCGACATATACACGACAGAAAAAAACTTAGTACTAACGGCAGTAGACAAATTTTCGAAATTAGCTCAGGGACGAATAATCAAATCTAGGGCAATAGAAGACATTAAGAAACCACTTCATGAAATCCTCTTTTCTTTTGGCGTAAAGCCATTATAATAGATAATGAAAAATCCCTTAATTCAGCCTCAATCATGATGCAGGACCAATTGAATATAGGAATTTATAAAACACCACCTTACAAAAGCGCAGTGAATGGTCAGGTACAAAGATGTCATTCAACATTATCAGATCCATTGAGATGCAACAAAAGAAAACATTCGAAGAACTCGTTAACAAATCAATATACGACTACAACTACACTATGCACTCGACAACTAACAAGAGACCATTAGACATATTCTTAGGCAGAAACGTGAATACAGACCCAGACCAATACAAAAAAGCTAGGAAGGAGAACATTGACAGACTCAAACAGAAACAATCGACTGACATGCAGAATCATAACAAAGAACGTAAAGACATACGAACTTATATACCAGGTCAAGAAATATTCGTCAAAGTCAATACCAGATTAGGTTCCAAACTGTCACTCAGATACAAAAATTAAATAGTTAGAGAAAATAGAAACACAACCGTTCTAACAACTGACAAAATAATACACAAAACAATATAAAGAATACATAAAAATTACAGATTCCTATTAATGATGACAATAGAGGCAACAGATGGACAATTGGAAATCTTGACCTACACAGACGCACAAACAATTATAATTAATCGAAAACACGAATCTTACAAGTAATAGAGCTAGAACAGATCAAAAACGCATTAGATAATCTCCTTTTTTACACCGAAAAAGACTTAAGAACCAATACTTTATACCACAGTTTACGTCACGAAATAACGCAAGCTATTGTCACCTTCGACACAATATCACTTTTCCATAAACGAAACACTAGAGCAATCAACATTATAGGCACAGCTTGGAAGTATGTACAATGACGGACAATGACGACTTAATGATGCTTACAGACAACATAAACAAACTTATAGAAAACGACAATAAACAACTTATCATAAACAGGCAATTAGAAGATCAAATTAATAAACTCACGAAAATCTCAAATGAATTAACCAATAGCATAAGAAAGGAATCTCTCATAAGTTAGGAGATAGCTATTAGCTTACAAAATCAAATTAGGCGCTTAAAAGAAGAAATAATTAATATTAAGTACGCCATACAATGCGCGAAATTGAATTTAATAAATACATTCGTACTTGGCGAAAAAGAAATAGAGATAGTAAACGATAATTTTAATAAAAGCAACATGCTACCTGGAACCTTATCCATCAACAAACAAGAGTTCAGCAACCTAGAGGTCACCGTCATGACCCCAGGAAATCCCACAATACAAATAACCCCAATGGAAAACGAAAGAATTAAGATTCTTTCCCTGGAAGCACTAGAAGAATTGCACATCAAGAATATAAAAAACATGCAAAAACTTCAGACGCACTCTAGCAAATAGAGTCGGTTTCATAACTGTGTTCACAGTGGCCATCCTTCTTACTGCAACTGCATACTGCAACTGAACAAGGAACAAGAGAGACCCAAAAATGAACTAGCACATATCCAAATACAATATACAGATGCCAACAACCTCAGGTTCAACAACATACCTTTCTTCTGATGATCGCTATTATAATTTTTACATAGCATGCGAAAAGGATTGTGCATAGCGTAATCTGTTGTGCACGTAGATAGTAATAAGGGGCGATAATTTCTGGTTGGTTTAGCCGGAACAGAGAATTGAAGACGCCCTTGCAGAAAAGGAGAATCTATGTCATAATCAACTTATGTAGAAGGACAGCACCGAGAATTGTCTTACGGTTGGTTAACGATGGAAGGATCAGAAGAAGCTGTCTGCTGGAGTAGGACGGCAACCGAAGATTTGGGTCCCAATTTAAACCTCGTAAGGCAAAAAGCAGAAATTGCTTCTGAACAGATTCAATACGATCATGGATGTGTAATGGTCGCAATTTTCCTTTTTGAATTAAACCGCGTAAGCGATCCTAACAGCTTGCGTTTGTGTAACGACGCTATAGCGATCAGCTTTTGTCTGTCACGGTCAGCTGCGAATGATTCTGCCGCTGCTATAAACCGCCTGCGTGCACGTTGGCAGCGCAGCTATCTTCAATCTAATCCGCGAAAGAAAAAAGCTCTGAGACCCTATATAAGCCTGTAGGTCCCGGATATAACCCTTCTTTTTTTAAAAAATTTCTTGACCATCGAAGGGGTGGCTACGGCGGTTCGGACATAGCCCCACCAAAAAAAAAATTAAACTAAAAGCATCAGTCGTTTAATTCGTTGAATTTAAATTCCAACTAAATTGAACAAAAAAAAACAAAAGAATAAAAAAATAAATAAAATAAAGAAAAGGAAAACCCTAAAAGTGGCCGATGGGCGAAATATCAATTTTGTTGTTCGTTTGATGATAAACCTTTCGCTACGCCAGCCGGCCACCAGCACCTCACCGGCATATATTTCTTTGTGCCAAGATCTGGTCACTGTTTTACCCAGTTCTTGTCTGCCTGCCGAAAGTAATTTTTGGAGGAATCAATCTTGCCGCCGCCGTCTCTGACATAAAAACCCACTTATTTTGAGGCAACCGCCACGTGTGCCCATTGGACGGCACTGTAATTTCTTGGGACGGCAATGTCCCCCATTAAATAGACGTCAGCCTCAACTGCGGATCAGCTGCCATTCCCTTGCTCATGCCAGCAAGAACGGGCAGGCGCCGTTTCCACAGTCTGGAATCCGGAAGAGGGAGTAGCCTTTTGGGCCCCATTGACGCGCCGCTGTTCAGAAGCTCAAATGACATCGCCCATTAAGTTGGCCGGAGCGTGCAGATGCATGAAATTTGCTGTTAAATGTTTTTAGTAAAAAAATTGTTAATTAAATCTTGTGAGAGACTTCCAAAAGTTTGTGCAAAGTGCATTTATTAGGGCCCTCAAAAAAACCGCGTGCAAGTGCAGGGAAAAAGAAAAATTTACATCTATATACATATCTTTATATATATAGAAAGGAATAATAGTATAAATCTATCCCCCTTCTTGTTGGGGTAGAGTCCAAAGTCATTTCTGAATTTTTTTTATATTTTTTTTTAATTTTCTCACAATTTAAAAACCCTCCTGTGCCATAATAATATAGTCAAAACAATTTAAAGCCCCACAGAAGACAAAAGAAAACAAATGAAAGAAAAAAACAATAGAATTTGCTGCAAACTCTCCGCTGGAAGGCCTTTCATCGAGGAATACATGTAAGTCTGTACCGTTTGTTTTGAGTACATTTTCTTATTTTGGCACAGATAAGCACAGCCAAGCTGACATGCGCACCTGCTGAGTTTTTTTCGACTTTCTGTTTCACATTACGCTTTAGCTCCGATCAATATGTTTATGACCGTGTCAGTCTGGTGAATGCTTATCATCTTTGATTCTACCTACACCCCGCTCAATTATTAGCTGAAACAGAAGCAACATAAAAAAAAAGATTTTTAACAGAATCAAATATATGTACACAAAGATGTATCATCGTATTCACTGATCAGCTGGTTGCGCTGCGCTCCGATTTGCCCATGCGCTTCGAGCTTAACCTTCTGTTGCCCATATTTTTTTTCGACCATACAATTAACCATCAACTACAATTATATTGACTCTATTATAAAAAAATTTTTTTGCTTTTGCCGAATACACTTTAGTTCAATTTACTAATGTCATTATTTTTTCTTGCCTAGCCTTATTTATAATTATTAAAATGCACTTTAGCGAAATTTTGAGGTTTTTCTTTTATTTTGCTCAATAAGAAAAAAAAATATTAACTGAATAGTTTATAAAATGAATTATTTTTGAAGAATTTTTGAGCCATTGTAAAAATATTAACTGACTAGTTTTAGTTACTGAATTATTGTTGAATCATTAATGCCACTTGTAATAAGATGCAGATTATCCAACGGAAGGATTCAATTTCATTGAATAATGCTTTTGTTTATAATAAATATTAATTGCGGATTTTGATTATGAATTGCTGAGTTTTCTTTCCTGGTGACATGGTGATATAATGTAGTAGAAGAATGTTTTATTTGGGATCTTCAAAACCTTAAACGCTGAAGATCATGGTTGGGAGGGTATCGAACGCGAGAGTCAGCTTACATCCAAGACTTCGCCTCTTCGGAATATATATGCCCTAATGAAAGCTATCACCATTGTATTGGCACTTTAAGTGCTCGTTAAGTTATGCCTGTTTGAGATTTTGTTTCTTCGGAGTATCGGTCTCCAATTTAGATTCTGTAGGGATCATAAAATAAAATTGTGTATGCAGGTCGAGACATGGCAAAAAGAACCCCCCCACCCGAGAGCTAGGGAGCAAGAGGATCCCGCCCTGCCATGCTAACTCAACCACGAGGGGCTCGGTGAATACTTCCCGAATTATTTTGTGAAGATTGGCTGCCAACCGCCGTCACCGTTGCTACCCGATATGTATTGCTAGAGTAGCTTCACCACAGTACATGCTACAGATGTTGTTATACTGTGGAGATCAAATGTATATATATATAAGTTAATTCCAAGGTTTATTAAACGATGAAAAAATATAATTCTTAGGGAAGCAAGACTTCCTTTATTAGATGTTAATTTGCAACTAAATAAACTTAAATCAATTCTAGCCCTAGTAACCTGTGGCTTAGCGGCAGCGGCGTTGGCAGCGGCGTCGCTGCTGATGTTGTTGGCCCGTTGGGCAATACTTCTTGGAATTTTCGGCGGTTGCCAGTCGGTGCGTAGAGGAAGTGGCACAGAAACCAAGTCAGCATTTTGCTGCTCTTCTAATGAGGTTTTGCAATGCTTCTTATTGGGACTGTATGAATTTATTTGTTGTTAACTCTTCCCCCTTTGTTTTATTCCAACCAGACCAACCAGAAATTATCGCCCCTTATTACTATCTTCGTGCACAACAGATTACGCTATGCACAATCCTTTTCGCGTGCTATGTAAAAATTATAATAGTTTGCATCACGTTTTCTCTACCGAGCTGTCTCTACCCCTAATAAAATCATTGCTTTCAGGATACCTTCGGCAAGTCGCTGACCATTCCCAGCTATGAGCAGGGGCATAGCTTGCCGGACAGGCTGAAAAATTTTCCCCCCACCGGATCGGTGATTTCCCATTACTTTTCTCTTTGTCCTATCTACTTAACACTCTTTATCTAACTTACATTACTTTACTTCTTTAGCAATTTTCTTACTTTCTTTTTTCCTATTTATTGTATTTTCTTTATTAATATAGCAAATTAAGATTTTTTTTAATTTTACTTGAGATCACTTTTTTCCTACTTACAACCTTCTGCTTAGATGTAGGCTCTAATAGCGTCACTGACAAAATTAGCTGTGAAAAGGGGCACAGCTGCCCGGACTGGCAAATAAAACAGCTCCATCGGTCGGTGATGCTATTTAGAAAATTGTATTCTATAACTAGGCTTTTAGCATATAATTCTATTGTACAATCTTTTGAATAATGAGGAAGACACTCGTTTTGTCGACCATTAATAAATAAATAAATAAATATAAAAATGTTGCTCCAATAAGAACATGAATACAATGAAATCCTGTGGAATACAATTGCTCGACCAAATTTCTCAGATCACGACCTTACGCAAATACTGAAAGCTCGTCTAAGCCCATCCGTAATCAACGGAATAATAACCTCAGAAGAAATAATGAACCAAATTTAGCAGATATATCCCCCACAATTTAGTAACTTTAAGATAAGATTCACACAGTCTCAAGTAAAAGATTTAAGAAATTAAACAGAACAAGATGAGAAGATATTGGTTACACACAACAGAGCCCACCGCAACGCACTAGAAAACAAAATGCAATTGTCCGAAAGATTCTATTTCCCAAAAATGAATCAACGAATAACAGAATTAGTAAAACAGTTTCAGGTTTGTAAAGAAGAAAAGTACGATAGCCATCCCACTAACCCAAAACTCAAAGAAACACCAATCCTCGAATACCCAGGACATACAATTCACATCGACATATACACGACAGAAAAAAACTTAGTACTAACGGCAGTAGACAAATTTTCGAAATTAGCTCAGGGACGAATAATCAAATCTAGGGCAATAGTAGACATTAAAAAACCACTTCATGAAATCCTAAAGCCGTTGTAATAGTTAACGAAAAATCCCTTAATTCAACCTCAATCACTTTTATGATGCAGGACCAATTGAATATAGAAAATTATAAAACACCACCTTACAAAAGCGCAGTGAATGGTCAGGTACAAAGATTTCATTCAACACTTTCAGATATAATGGGATGCAACAAAAGAAAACATGAACATAAAACATTCGAAGAACTAGTTAACAAATCAATATACGACTACAACTACACTATACACTTGATAACTAACAAGAGACCATTAGACATATTCTTAGGCAGAAACGTGACTACAGACCCAGGCCAATACGAAAAAGCTAGAAGGAAAACGTTGACAGACTCACACAAAACTCATAACAAAAAACGTAAAGATATACGAACTTATATACCAGGTCAAGAAATATTCGTCAAAGTCAATACCAGATTAGGTTCCAAACTGTCACCCAGATACAAAAATAAAAAGTTAAAGAAAATAAAAACACAACCATACTAACAACAACTAACAAAATAATCCATAAAAGCAACAGATGGATACTTGGAAATCTTGAACTACACAGACACACAAACAATTACAATTCTAAAAGGAAGGAAAGGAAACTACAAACATCAACAACACGAATCTTACAAGTAATAGAGCTAGAACAGATCCTAAACGCATTAGATAATATCCTTTTTTACACCGAAAAAGACTTAAAAACCATTACTTCATACCACAGTTTACGACAAACGACAATAAACAGCTTATCATAAACAGGCAATTTGAAGATCAAATTAATAAACTCACGAAAATCTCAAATGAATTAACCAAAAGCAAAAGAATGGAATCTCTCATAGCTATTAGCTTACAAAATCAAATTAGGCTCTTAAAAGAAGAAATAATCAATATTAAGTACGCCATGCAATGCGCGAAATTGAATTTAATAAATACATTCGTACTTGGCGAAAAAGAAATAGAGATAGTTAACGATAATTTTAAATAAAGCAACATGCTACCTAAATATTGAAGAAATGCTAGAATTCGCAGATGCATCCATTTTGCATAATGGAACCACTCTGTTGTATATTGTAAAAAAATCCTAATTTAAAAGAAATAAAATGAAAAAATTCTATAATAAAGCCAGTAGAGAAAAACAACAAAATAATAAATTAAGAATTTAACGAATTGTTTCATTGTAATAAAACAACCTATGGCATAAACAACAATTGTAAAAGATACCATAATATAAAAATTTTAACAAATCAAAAATTGTAAACTTGAACTCTAGTAATTGTGTACGTAAGTTAGTTAGTGGAGAGCAAGTGCTCTGTGGCTTTAACAACGCAGATCATACCCCGGAGATCGAGGAAATCGACGATGGAATTATACTAATAAACGACTTCAACGGCACTATTAGATGGCAAGAAGAGACGAAAAGCGTGAGAGGCACCTACATGATTAACTTCTGGAACGAAACCTTATTCATCAACAAACATGGGTTCAGCAACCTAGAGGTCACCGTCATGATCCCAGGAAATCCCACAATACAAATAACCCCAATAGAAAACGAAGGAATTAAGATTCTTTCCCTGGAAGCATTAGAAAAATTGCACATCAACTATATAAAAAACATACAAGAACTTCAGACGCACTCCACAGCAAATAGAGTCGGTTTCATGACTCTGTATACAGTTGCCATCCTTCTTACCTGTGTATTACACGTAATGAAGAAAAATAAAAAAAATATAATACTGCAACTGAACAAGGAACAAGAGAGACCCAAAAATGAACCAGCACATATCCAAATACAAAATACATATGCCAACAACCTCACGTTCAATAACATACCTTTTTCCTGCTGATCGCTTCAAGACAAGCTTAAACAAAGGGGGAAGAGTTAACAACAAATAAATGCATACAGTCCCAATAAGAAGCATTGCAACACCTCATAAGAAGTGCAGCAAAATGCTGACTTGGTATCTGTGACATTTTCGCCGACTGGCAACCGCTGAAAATTCTAAGAAGAACTGCCAAACGGGCCAACAACATCAGCAGCGACGCCGCTGCCAACGCCGCTGTCGCTAAGCCACAGCTTACTAAGGCTAGAATTGATTTAAGTTTATTCAGTTGCAAATTAACATCAAATAAAGGAAGTCTTGCTTCTCTAAAAATTATATTTTGTTCATCGTTTAATAAACCTTGGAATTAACTTATATATTAGTAACATTCTAAAGAAGTTTAATATGGAGGAATGTAACTCAGTTAGTACACCACTTCGAAGTAAGCTCAATTATATTGCATTGCACTCTGATGTGAGGCGCCAAGAAGCAATCTAATTGGTTGTTTAATGTACAAGTTAATTCCAAAGTTTATTAAACGATGAAAAAAATATAATTTTTAGGGAAGCAAGACTTCCTTTATTTGATGTTAATTTGCAACTGAATAAACTTAAATCAATTCTAGCCCTAGTAACCTGTGGCTTAGCGGCAGCGGCGTTGGCAGCGGCGTCGCTGCTGATGTTGTTGGCCGTTGGGCAATTCTTCTTGGAATTTTCGGCGGTTGCCAGTCGGCGCGTGGAGGAAATGGCACAGACACCAAGTCAGCATTTTGCTGCACTTCTTATGAGGTGTTGCAATGCTTCTTATTGGGACTGTATGAATTTATTTGTTGTTAACTCTTCCCCCTTTGATTTAAGCTTGTCCTCAAGCGATCATCAGAAGAAAGGTATGTTGTTGAACCTGAGGTTGTTGGCATCTGTATTTTGTATTTGGATATGTGCTGGTTCTTTTTTGGGTCTCTCTTGTTCTTTGTTCAGTTGCAGTATTATATTTTTCTTATTTTCCTTCATTACGTGTTATACACAGGTAAGAAGGATGGCAACTGTGAACAGAGTTATGAAACCGACTCTATTTGCTATAGAGTGCGTCTGAAGTTTTTGCATGTTTTTAATCTTGTTGATGTGCAATTCTTCTAATGCTTCCAGAGAAAGAATCTTTATTCTTTCGTTTTCTATTGGGGTTATTTGTATTGTGGGATTTCCTGGGGTCATGACGGTGACTTCTGGGTTGCTGAACTCTTGTTTGTTGATGAATAACGTTTCGTTCCAGAAGTTAATCATGTAGGTGCCTCTCACGCGTTTCTTCTCTTCTTGCCATCTAATAGTGCCGTTGAAGTCGTTCACTAGTATAAGTCCCTCGTCGATTTCCTCGATCTCCGGGATATGATCTGCATTGCTAAAGCCACAGAGCGCTTGCTCTCCGCTAACTAACTAAGGTATACAATTATTATTGTTCAAGTTTACAATTTTTGATTTGTTACAAATTTTAATATTATGGTATCTTTTACAATTGTTGTTTATGCCATAGATTGTTTTATTACAATGAAACAGTTCGTTAAATTCTAAATTTATTATATTGTTGTTTTTCACTACTGGCTTTATTATAGTATTTTTGCATTCTATTTCTTCTAAATTTGGAATTTTTACAATATAAAACAGAGTGGTTCCATTATGCAAAATGGATACATCTGCGAATTCTAGCATTTCTTCAATATTTAAAGGTGGCATGTTGCTTTTATTAAAGTTATCGTTTACTATCTCTATTTCTTTTTCGCCAAGTAGGAATGTATTTATTAAATTCAATTTCGCCCATTGTATGGCGTACTTAATATTAATTATTTCTTCTTTTAAGAGCCTAATTTGATTTTGTAAGCTAATAGCTATCTCATCACTTATGAGAGATTCCTTTCTTATGCTATTGGTTAAATCGTTTGAGATTTTCGTGAGTTTATTAATTCGATCTTCTAATTGCCTGTTTATGATAAGCTGTTTATTGTCGTTTTCTATAAGTTCGTTTATGTTGTCAGTAAGCATTATTAAGTCGTCATGGTCCGGGCTGCCGGCTACATACTTCCAAGCTGTGCCTATAATGTTGATCGCTCTAGTCTTTCGTTTATGGAAAAGTGATATTGTGTCGAAAGTGACAATAGTGGTATAAAGTATTGGTTGTTAAGTCTTTTTCGGTGTAAAAAAGGAGATTATCTAATGCGTTTTTAATCTGTTCTAGCTCTATGACTTGTACGATTCGTGTTGTCGATGTCTGTAGTTTCCCTATTCCTTTTAGAATTGTAATTGTTTGTGCGTCTGTGTAGTTCAAAATTTCCAAGTGTCCTTCTGTTGCTTTTATTGTCTTCATTAATAGGAATCTGTAATTTTTATGTATTTTTTATATTGCTTTTATGTATTATCAGTTGTCAGTTGTTGTTAGTACGGTTGTGTTTCTATTTTCTTTAACTATTTCCTTTTTGTATCTGGGTGACAGTTTGGTACCTAATCTGGTATTGACTTTGACGAATATTTCTTGACCAGGTATGTAAGTTCGTATGTCGTTACGTTTTTTGTTATGATTCTGCATGTCGGTCGATTGTTTCTGTTTGAGTCTGTCAATGTTCTCCTTCCTAGCTTTTTCGTATTGGTCTGGGTCCGTAGTCACGTTTCTGCCGAAGAATATGTCTAATGGTCTCTTGTTAGTTGTCGAGTGTATAGTGTAGTTGTAGTCGTATATTGATTTGTTGAGTAGTTCTTCGAATGTTCTGTATTCCTGTTTTCTTTTGTTGCATCTCATTATGTCTGATAGTGTTGAATGAAATCGTTCTACCTGACCGTTCACTGCGCTTTTGTAGGGTGGTGTTTTATAAACTTCTATATTTAATTGGTCCTGCATCATGAAAGTGATTGAGGCTGAATTAAGGGATTTTTCGTTATCTATTACAACTACTTTAGGTACGCCAAAATAAAAAAGGATTTCATGGAGTGGTTTTTTAATGTGTTCTATTGCCCTAGATTTGATAATTCGTCCCTGAGCTAATTTCGAGAATTTGTCTACTGCTGTTAGTACTAAGTTTTTTTCTGTCGTGTATATGTCGATGTGGATTGTATGTCCTGGGTATTCGGGGATTGGTGTTTCTTTGAGTTTTGGGTTAGTGGGATGCCTATCGTATTTTTCTTCTTTACAAACCTGACACTGTTTGACTAATTCTGTTATTCGTTGCTTCATTTTTGGGAAATAGAATCTTTCGGACAATTGCATTTTGTTTTCTAGTGCGTTGCGGTGGGCTCTGTTGTGCGTAACCAATATCTTCTCATGGTGTTCTGTTTCATTTATTAAATCTTTTACTTGAGACTGTGTGAATCTAATCTTGAAGTTCCTAAAATGTTGGGGATATATCTGCTGAATTTGGTTCATTATTTCTTCTGAAGTTATTATTCCATTGATTACGGATGGGTTTAGATGAGCTTTCAGTATTTGCGTAAGGTCGTGTTCTGAGAAATTTGGTCGAGTAATTGTATGCCTATGGAATGTTGGGAATGGGATATGGAATTCGTAATTTGTTTCGTTGGCTCTACTGAGAAATATCTGGTTTTTGAATACGTTAATTGGAGCTTCTATGCTCGGAATTAAGTTGTGGCTTGAACTGTCTGCACTGCGCCGGGTGGAGGCTACTGATCCAATATTATTGATCACAGGGATACGTGATAGCGCATCGGCTAAAATGTTATCCCTACCTGGCTTATAGAGGAGTTCGTAATCAAACTCTTCTAGGTAAGCTTTCCACCTCTTTATCCTGGCGTTGCCGTTCCAACTACTAAGAGAGTGGGTTAAGGGTTGATGGTCGGTGTATATTTTTACACTCGCTTTACCGTAGAGGTAATTCTTGAGGGCTTTTAAGGCCCAAATTATTGCCAACATTTCCCTTTCATTGGTGGCGTAGTTCTCCTCTGTTTTAGAGAGAGTTCTAGACAGGAAACAAATGGGTCGCTTGTTCTGGGATAGGACAGCCCCAATAGCAAAGTTGGATGCATCTGTTGTCAGATGAAATTCTTTGCTGAAGTCTGGGTAATGAAGTATTACCTCATTCGAAACTAGGGAATTTTTTATTTTATTGAATGCTTCGATCGCTTCTTCGTTGAGATTAATGAGCTTTTTAGCTGATTGATTTTTGGACACGCGTCCATCTTCCCCTCTTAAAAGAGAGGTTAGGGGCTTTGCCAGCTTAGCGAAGTCTTTTATAAACCTCCTATAATAGCTGGCAAGGCCAATAAACGATCTTAAATCTTTGAGTGTTTTTGGAAGTGGGTACTTTCTTATTGTCTCAATTTTGTTTGGATTAGTTTCTGTCCCCTTGTCTGAGATGACAAATCCCAGGAATTCTACTCTGCTTTTAAAGAACTCGCATTTGTCCAACTGACATTTCATGTTGGCTTCTTGTAGAGTTCTGAATATGGCGGCGAGGTGCTGCGCATGCGATTCATCATCTTTGCTAAAGATAATGATATCGTCAATATAAATGAAGCATATTTTTCCAATATGCTCACGAAGGATGTCGTCAAGAGCTCTCTGGAAAATTGAGGGCGCATTCTTTAGACCGAATGGGAGTCGTGTAAACTCGTATTTTCCGTTGTTAACAGAGAAGGCAGTTTTTTCTATGTCTGACTCCTTAAGGGGTATTTGATGAAAGCCACTTTTCAAATCTAAGACAGAGAAAACTTTGTTATTGCCTAGCTGTGCTAGTACCTCGTTGATTTCGGGTATAGGGTATTTGTCTGCGGTAGTTTCTTTATTTAGTTTCCTGTAGTCTATAACCATGCGATATTTCTTTTGCCCGGAGGCATCTAATTTTTTCGGAACAATCCACACAGGTGAATTGTACGGGGATCGGGAGGGTCGGATGATTCCGTCCTCTAAAAGTTCTTTGATTTGGCTGTGTACTTCGTCTTTTAAAGACATTGGAAATTGGTAAAATTTTGAATATATGGGGGAGTCGTTTTTTGTTCAAATCTCTGGTCTGACGTTGGTTGTGTATGTCAGTTTTTCGTCCGGATTGGCAAATAGGTGTGGGTGCATTTTAACTAGTTGATTAAGGCTATTTTTTTGTTCGTTTGTCATATGTTCTGTCCGTGGTATTACCGTGTTGACCGCCTCTATTTTTTTCTGCTTAATGGGTATGCAAATGTTGTTCTTGATTATTAATAGATTCTTGCTGCTTTGTATCACAGCATCTAGTTCCTTTAGACTATCGTTACCTAATATGGCGTCAAATGATTTTAGGGTGGGTAAGAGAAAGAATTTTATTTTTATATCGTTTCTATTAAAAAGATTAGCGAACTTGTGGTGTGTAATTTTAATGCTTCCGCTGACTGTGACGGCTTCAAAGGGTTTTTCGTTTGGAATAGGCTCGGAAACGAATTTTGGTTGGACGTAATTTCGGTTTGATCCTGTATCTATTAGTATTTTGAGTAATTTTCCGCTCCTCATCTTACATTCTATGTAAGGAAGAGAGGAGCACTTTATCCTAAAAAATTAATGTCTGAGTGTTCGTATTGGGTATTTCGTCCGTCATCTGTTTCTTCAATTTGTTGGGCGTATTCGTTTAATGGCTGTTCGTATTCAGTCTGCTGTTCGTAATTTAGCATTGATTGTACGTATTCCTCCATAGTCACATAGTTGTCGGTGTTTTCTGTCTCCGTCTGTTCTTCTCCTGTTTGTATGTTGAAATTTCTTTGTTTTTTGTCCGTGGCGTTTGTTGGTGGTGGAGGTCTTTTCCCTACTTCAAAATTGGGTCTGTTCATGTAGTTTATCATCCTCGTGCGGATGCTTTGGTCCACGTCCATTGGCTCAGGACGTGGTTGGGGTTTTGGTGCAGAAGGTCTATTGGGTATGTATACCTGTTGTGGTTGTGTCTGGTAGGTTCGTTGGTTGGGATATTGTGGAATCGGTCCATTATTGTTGTAAGTCGGTGGTCCATGGTTTGTGTTGGTTGGCCAAGGTGTATGGATCGGGAGTTGGGGCCTGAAGCTAATGGGTGGTGGCCTAAAAGTTTGAGCGAAATAAGGCTGAGCTGTTCGAGGTGGCAGTGTAGGTGGTGGTATATTTCTATTTGGGTTTCTGGCATGTGTCTGTTGATTTCTATTCAAAGTCATGTTAGTGCGATAGGTTTGATTCTCTAGTTTTAAACAATAGTGAAGGGCTGAAGGTAGATCTGCTGGCTCCTTTATTCCAAGAATCCGTGGTAAATCTCCCTTCAAACCTCTAATGAAGGTATCTAATGCTTTATCTCGGTATATTTTTGTCATAAGGGTTTCGGATTCCCTGTTTAATTCCATGCAGCCTACTTTATTTAATATCAGCGACAAGTGGTTGTAAACGACCTGGTAAAATTCTTCTACTGTTTGGTTGTTACCTTGCACTAACATTGTCATCTGATATTCTAATGTTCCCAGATCTCTTTTGTCTGCGTAGTGCAGCGTGAGACATTTGGAGATAGCGCTCCAATTTAGGGGAACATTATACGACTCGAGGGCCGTGTCGGCATTGCCAGTGATTTTGTTTCTCACTGTATGCAATATGCCAAAGTATTTTGGCGAACCTGCCTCAGCTGCATAGGCTGAGAGTATACGATCTACACTCTTCTTCCATGAGCTAAATTCTGCTGGATTACCGGAGAATTCTCTGAGGCTTTTAACTATGTCCGGAACTCTGTCTAAGTCATTCAAATTGTGGTTGGCAGTTATTGTTTGGTCGTCTACGTCACTAAACTCCCTAGAGGGGTTGACTAACTGCTTTACCAATGTCGGCAGTTGTTGTGCCAAAATCTGGCTAACCGTGGCTGCTATTATCTGTTCTGCGTTATTCGCCATGACTCTATTTTGTAAATTTTCGTTTTGTCTGTCGATATGTCGTTGTTGCTGTCTGTTCGAGTTATGTCCGCCTACCTGTGGTTGATCTGATACTATTGGGGGCCTAACTAAATTGCTTTCATTAGCCATAAACGAGATATATTACTTATATTGTATATTTTAAGATATTTTCGAAGTATATTTAAATCTAGTGTTAGTTTTTTACTCTATATTTTACTTGAATTTTTGATCTTTTTGTTTTCTTTTTAAAACCAGTGGCTGGTTTCTTTCTTCTACTTTGGAGGGTCCCTTGGGAGTCGCAAAGTTGGAAATAATTTATACTACGTTCGTAGTCTTTATATTTGTTGATCGTTTTACACTTTTTTATCTTGCTTATCGTTCTACAATTTTTAGTATTTATTATTCTTATAATTCTATTTCACTTTTGTGTTAGTTGTTCGTTTGTTTTTTTTTGTTTCACTTAATTTCTAACTTACAGTACTATTCCTGATGTGGCAACCTCCCCTGCCGGTCCGGATTTCATCCTTTTTGAAGCCTTTGGGTATCTACTGGGGATCCTGCGACCAGTCTTTGTTGAGAGTATCCTGCGGGCGGGCCTTACAAGATGCGTTGTCCACCGATGGGCAAAATTGAACAATTAAGTTCCAATTGCCTTTCGCGAATTTAACCGATCGTTGAATTTAATCGACGAGAGTTGCACTGGTTTTATTTTCGCGTATAACCGACTAACGCGTACGTAGAAGCGTTTTGTTCTGTTGTAACACGAGCCGGTCCCTGCTCGGGCGCCAGTTAATTCCAAAGTTTATTAAACGATGAAAAAAATATAATTTTTAGGGAAGCAAGACTTCCTTTATTTGATGTTAATTTGCAACTGAATAAACTTAAATCAATTCTAGCCCTAGTAACCTGTGGCTTAGCGGCAGCGGCGTTGGCAGCGGCGTCGCTGCTGATGTTGTTGGCCCGTTGGGCAATTCTTCTTGGAATTTTCGGTGGTTGCCAGTCGGCGCGTGGAGGAAATGGCACAGACACCAAGTCAGCATTTTGCTGCACTTCTTATGAGGTGTTGCAATGCTTCTTATTGGGACTGTATGAATTTATTTGTTGTTAACTTACATAATGTTATGTACTCGTCCCGACTTAAGTACATCAATCAGTTTATTCAGTAGATATACAAATACAAAATAATCAAAAGTTATGGCAATGCCTTCAAAGAGTATTGAGGTATCTAAAAGGTACTATTGATTTAAAACTAACATTCGTAAGATTTTTAATTGGGAATTGGGTGGAGTTGTGGAAAGGGACGGGGTGTTATGTTTCTCTTCGTAAAATACTGATGGCCCGCGCCAACTGTATGCACGATTTGTTGAGTCCGTCAGCACCTAAGCACTAAACTCACCGCCCACTCACAGACCACATTCCCCGCGGTATCACCGTAAAGTTTTACTTCGCGGGGATGGGCTGCCTATTTTAGGCAGTATCCATTAGTCGTCGCACATTTTCGCATCGTGGCTTATATTTCTCCACTTGTCGTCTCCTTCCAGCATTAACGCTTCCAGTCCCTCCGGTGGAGGTACAGAGCTCACTACCTCTCTGTTCCTCAAGCACTGGTACAGGTACAGCACGTGTTCCGGGTCTTCGTCCAAATTTGGGCAGTTCGGGCACTCTGAAGAGTCCTCATTTCTGAACCTATGGAGATACCTTCTATACCCGAAAGTTCATTTCGCCATTCCGTCTCCTAATCCATAGCTCCAGATTGGGAATCATTTTATGTGTCCATCTCCCCTTGTTCGCCGTGTTCCATCTCCTGGATGACGTCCATTGAGACGGCATCTCCCGAGGCTGTTCGGGCCATGTATTTCCATTTCCTTGGCCAGTATATCTACTGGCAGCATTCCTGCCAATACTGTGGCTGCCTCGTCCGACACCGTCCGGAATCCAGAAATGGTACACAGAGCACTGAGCCTATAGGGGATTGACATCTTCCTTCAGAGGCCTTTCTAGCTTGCAACCGCTGAAGCCCATATCAGTGCAGCGTAGAGCAGCGCGGAGGCTATAACTCTCGCGAGGAGCAGGCGTCTATCTGCTTTAGGTCCTCCTATGTTGGGTAGCATCCTCGAAAGGGCCGCCTGCATTTTGGCTGCTTTCTGGCTAACGTAATCTACGTGCGGTCGAAACCTAAGCCTGTAGTCTAACATGACTCGATACTAACGCTGTCTATCTGAAATCTAGCAAACTCGACTATTTTGCGGCTTGTGATGAGCACCGCCTCTGTTTTATGGCCTGCCAGCTCCAGGCTAGCGCCACGCATCCAGCTGGCCACGATCCTTATGGCTGCATTCGCATCCGCTTCCACGTCTTGTATTTCTTTGCCCACCACTACTAGAGCTAAGTCATCTGCGAATTCTATGATTCTGCATCCCTGGGACAATTGCACTATGAGCACCTCGTCGTACATTATGTTCCACAGGAGTGGTTCCAGGACCGACCCCTGTGGGACCCCTGCTGAGAACGTGTTACTCCTGGCACCGTCATCCGTATCATAACTCAATACCCGATCGGGCAGGTAGTTGGATATTATACGGAAAGGGGAGAACGATACCCCTATTCGGTCTAAGGCTTCCAGTATACGAGACCAGCATGCTGAGTTAAAGCCATTGCGGATGTCCAACGTAATCACCGCGCAATACTCCTTGTCTCCCCACCTCCATCTGGTTCCCTCTATTGCTTTCGCGGCAATATCTACCACCGCCTTAATTGCGTTGACCGTAGACCTTGCCTTGCGAAATCCAAATTGCTGTTTGGACAAGGCTTCTTTCTCTTCGGTCATACAAAATCCCTTTCCAGTACATTTTCAGCGTGTCCAGTATGGCCTGTATCCTGAGGGTTCCTCTATTGGCTTGTCCCCTTTCGGTAGAAGGATTAGTTTCTTTCGCTTCCATCTCTTAGGGAATACACCGTCCTGTAGACATCTAAGTATATATCTCGGCGAAGGCGTCAGGTTGCGTTAGCATTGCTTACTTTAGCGCCTTGTTTGGCACCCCTCTGGTCCTGGAGCCTTTTTGACGCCTAGTTTTTTGCTTGCCGCTAACATGTCGTCTGTCGACACCTGCTGCACTAGCTCCGTGCTCACTGAGCGGTTGGTTGCTTACAGTCGTGGGGGTTGGCGGAAAAGTACCTCAGCTATAGTGGCAAGTGCGGTAGGGCAGGTCACCTGGGTTGTTCTCTGCGACGACCTTGTATGCCGTGTCCCACGGGTTAACATCGGCCTCATAATATATTTTCTGGAAGCAGCTGAATTTGCTTCGTTTAATGGTTCTCTTGACGTCTCGCTTGGCTACCCGCAGGTGTTCCAGCCTAAATGCAAAGTCTGGGTGGCCTCGGGCACGCTGAGAGCGCATTCTAGCACGCAGGCAGACCTTTCTTGGGTCGCTAATTTGCTCATCCCACCAGTAGCAAGGTGCTCCTTTTCTGTTTGGCATCCTCCTGGGCATGGATAACGGGCACGCATCCGAGAAGTTTTCCATGAGCTGCCGCGCCATGTCGTCTGCTAACTCCCTTGCCTAAGTCCATTGAGCATGACGTAAGGAGTCCGTGTAGGTTTCCTCGTCTAGGCCGTTGTCCTTAAATTTGGGGCCAGTTGTTTTGGGCTGCTGTTTTCTCCGCCCTCTCCCGTGGATCTCGAAATGCACTGCTCGGTGGTCGCTGAATGTGAATTCATTACTGACTTTCCATGTAGTCTGATGATTCCATTAATTTTTGCTCTCACGAATCCTTCGTTTGCTGCTCTGACCTTCTGGACCGCTGATTTGAGAGACCAAATGGCCGCTTTTCCATATTTACTTGCCACCCAGCCACTTCGAGCGATAGGCTTGTATGGCTCGCAGATTAATGCGACGTCCGTATATCTCTCCCGTATTGATTGTGTCAGCACGGCCCGAGGCATCTGAAACATCTTGTGATGTTAATCCGTTCGCGGATTCTGAAGTTAACCCAGCCTACTTTCAGCAAACCTACTGCAAGGACCTTTTTCGCACTTCCCGCTGGCAGTCTTATCGTCGCCGTCTGTGTTTGCCCGTACGTCTTTCGGAGGCTGATATTCTTAAGGGTTATGTCCAATATTTGGATTTGACCCCCCAGCGCCTCACAGCCTTCTCTCTGGTCGTGATCTCGTCCAGGTCCTTGCACTCAACGGTCACTCGGTGGGACAGCGTCCGGACCTCTGCATTTTCGCCTAACGTTTCGCCAAGCAGGTTTCCAAATGCTATGGTATTCTCTCCAGAGTGGTTAAGCTGGAGAAGTAGGTCTCCTTTTTGTGTCCTCAGTTCTTCGTCCGCCTTAAATTTCCTCAGTATCTCTGAGTAGCTCGCTTCGCCTTTTGCCGAGATGACTATAGCATCCGGTCGCGCCTTTTCCTTGACCAATCCCTTGCTGTTCTTCCTTCCTTCATTCCACTTGTCGCCATCTGCTTTGGGGCTCGGTGTCTTCTGCGCCGTTAATACGGCAGCCTGGCTACCGGCTGGTCCGCGGATTCCTTTTTTTTGTGGTGTCCGTGCTGTGGCTTGCTTCCGCTTGACGTCTATCGTCGTCCTGAGCAATGGCGATGTTTGGGATGACTGGTGCGTCCTGATGATCTCCTTGGCTCCTTCGTCGTGCAGCTGGATTGCCGCCAGCTCGTAGAGCCCTCTGATGCTCTCTATCAAGTCTCGCATTAGCTAGTGGATGGAGCGTCGCTTGCCATCTTCGAGCATGACTACTAGCTTTGAGATCTCCTGCCCGAGTTCTCGTAGTGCTGAGCTGCTCTGGTTTGCCGTCGTTAGGTCCCGTCCTAAGTTCGTCTCTATCGGCAAGGCTGTTGGAACACCTAGTGGTGATCTCGCCATTCTGCTGCTCTTTGCAAAAGCATCACAGCTCTCCTTCATTTGTGGGGTTTGTTGTCCTAAGCCGTTGTCCTTGGTCGTTGTACAGTCGCGTTTAGATCTCATGGTGTCGGGTGTTCAGAGCCCGATCCGCGTTAATCATGAAAACCACATCACATTAATCATGAAAACTACATCACTGCCAACTAAATGGCGACGATTCGAGGAGCGTGCTGGGAGATTTGCCATGTTTTAACGGAACGGGGGCGGTAACAGCATTAACCTACCAGTCATTCCGGCCAGATTTCACTCCGCTTACTGAGATGCTAGAATACTGTCAGCCGTCAGCCCAGGGGTCGCCTTGTCGTGTAGGGTTGTCTAGAGTTTGTACCTAAGACGCTACTGGTCTCAGTCTTTGTCGCCTTCTTGTATTAGCTAGGCGCGTCACGGGTGTGCAGCGCCTACCCAGGGGATACTGGCCACTGTCGGAGGTCACGAGTTGCTTTAATTGCCCAGGAACAGAATCGATCTGACCATTGCCAGGTTAATGGCAGTCGGTTACTTTTTGTCTACTAGAAGGACTTCTCCGAACAATTACATCCCCGTATCATTTCAGTCGCCTCGTACGACAAGCAATGACTAGCTGTGGTAGTATTCTGTGGGCCGCTAATCTTTTAACAAAACACAAACATTTTTAAATCTATTGATAAAACAATTTTATTATTTATATTTTATTATAAATATTATATATTTATTAACATATCCATAGACATAAACAATTCACCCTAAATATCACCACTGTCAATGTTCCCATCAGAGCACTATCCGACGCATAACGTAGCTCAAACTTCACTCAATTTTGACTCAAGCTCTCTCAAAGCGAAGTTTGCTAAGGGACCGCAACAGTTAGATAAATCAGTTCATATTCGGAAAGCAAATCTGAATGTACTCAACAAAAGTAGCTCTTAGTGTAAATAATAAATTAAAATAGATTTTTTTTATAGTAACTTAACGTGTAAAACTTAATTGGCGCAGCCGGTAGGATACGTCGGGAAAAAGTAACGATCGCTAAAGGATAATTAATTCCCAGATCCAACGCATAATCGCGACCGAAATTGTTGTCGGTGTGTAACAAACATTTTCTCGAATACGTATCCGCACAAGAACCTTCGGGACACTAGTAGTCTAATAACATTGACCTTTTGGGCAATAAAGCTACTACAGTTAATAACGACTGGCTTTGCATATCTTTTGATCCCTGCGTTCTTACTGGGTATTTTTAAGACACACACAAAAAAAAAAAAAAAACATTAAAACAATTATAATAGTTCCCTGATGAAAAGACGTCTTCCTTGATGGTTCTTTATTCAATGTTTTTTTGGAGTTAGAGCTGTCCACCGTGAAGCAGTGAGCAGCCGTTTTACATACATGGTTTTTAGGCTTATTATATACAGCAAGAGAGTCAGAGAGAGTCATGCGCTCACATATGTATACACAGCGACTGTCAAGCGTGAGAACGCTGACTTAGCTATTTGAGCGGTCGTTGTTATCAAGTGCAGATCATATTTCGTCTGCACTTGAATATGCGCAGAGGGCACTTAGCGTTAGGCGCGCTGCGACAAAGTCGCTGCTTATGTTTGCATTCTGTTGGCATAACAACAAAGTGTTGCAGCCTTATTCATATGTATGTATATACATATGTACGCATGCTACATCTCCCTCCTTTTAAAAAATAACGTAATTGTTGTAGTTATTTTAAGTATTAATGTTAATTATTTTCGTTTGTGTGTTTTTGAGTTTCCTTTTCTTAAATTCCATTTTCCCTTATATTGTTTTGTATTATTTTGTTCCGACAATTTTTTTTGTTTATATTAGAGTTTTCAATTCAATTATTATAAAATTTTAATCTATCCTTATGTACTTTTTGTTTTTTCTTTTTAGTATCCCTAATTATTATATTATCGTTATCTTCTAACTTTTCTACTGTATAGGGTCCTAAATAAGTTGGATCTAACTTATTTCCTGTTTCATTCTTAAGTAGGACTTTATCTCCTACCGATATATCTATGTATATTACTTTTTTATCATATAATTCCTTATAATTTCTCTTATTTTCTTCTAACATAATTCTAGCTCTTTTATATGCTATTTCTAATCTATATTTACTTTCCTTAGCATAATCATCTAAACTATATAAAGGTTCTATGGTGACTGTGGTATTAAAATGTTTTAATAAATTGTTTGTTTTACCGAAAACAAGTTCATATGGACAATAGTCATGTGCCATAGATGGAGTTGTGTTGAAACAGTAAACGAAATATTGGATCCATACGTCCCAATCAGTTTTATCAACCGATATATATGAACGTATGTATTCATTAAAAGTTCTGTGACTTCTTTCGACTGTTCCAACTGTCTGGTGGTGGTGTGCAGTTGATGTTACGTTATTTATTTGTAAATACTTGCACAAATCATTTATTATAGAATTTCTGTATTCTGTTCCCATGTCCGTAATGAACGTCTTCATTGGACCGTACTTTAGAATAAAATTCTCAAAAATCGCTTTGGCTACTGTGTTAGCACTTTTGTTTGGAATTGGAATCGCGACTAGATATTTAGTCAGATCACAAATTAATGTGACTGCGTATTCATTTCCATTTTCAGACTTGGGTAATGGACCAATGGTGTCTACTATAACCCTGTCGAAAGCGTGTATTGGCGTATCAGTTATTGTTAAAGGAGTTTTTATTTTTCTTGTCACTTTTGATTTTTGGCATTTTGGACATTTTCGTATGTACTCAGTAATATCTCGAGTCATACCTTTCCAATAATAATGTCTTTTGATCTTGGTTTTTGAGATGCCTGTGTGACCTCCTTGTATTGGATCATCATGGAACGTAGACAATAGAGCTTCTTTTTCTTTTATTGTTTCTATTTGGGTCACCGGGTTGAGTAGCGCTACTCTCAATGAAATTAATATTTTATTGCCCATATTTTTGAAATTATCGATTGAAACGTGTTCAAAGATATTTTCCCACGGCGCCACTTTGAGTTGGCTGATTTTATTTATACCGGCTTGCGTTTCAAGCCTTTGGAAAAATTGACCTGAGTCAAGAGTTCCATTGGTATATAAATCGCTAACAACATATCTTGCAGTAATTTTCTTACCATGTTTAAAAAAACATAACATATTTTTTACATGCAAGGTCACTACTTTACGTACTTCGTCATTGTTAAAGACCTTATATACGTTGGGCTTTGAAGCTTTTTCTATAAATTGCCATGGCAATTTTATTTTTTCTTTTCCTGCGCAGGAATTTTGTCTACTTTGATATCTTGTAGTGACTTTCTTTATTGATCCATTTATTTGTTGTAGCTGTTGAATGGTTATTCTTGATAACGCATCCGCTACAAAATTGTCTTTACCTTTCAGATATTCGACTGTAAAATTATACTCCTCTAGTTCAAGTCTCATACGCGTTAGCTTTGAGCTTGGATTTACCATTGAGAACAAGTATGTTAATGGTCTGTGATCTGTTTTGACATTGAAGTGTCTACCATAAATATATGGTCTGAAATAAGTTATTGCCCAATGAATTGCTGCCAATTCTTGTTCTGTTGTACTTTTATTACTTTCACCCTTAGTAAACGATCTTGATGAATAAGCGACTGGAAGTTGGAGTCCGTTTTTGTTTTGAGTTAAAACTGCTCCACATGCTTGTTTACTTGCATCTGTTATTATGCAAAATTCTTTGCTGAAATCTGGGTATTGTAATAAATTCGGATTTATTAGTGCCGATTTGAGATGTTCGAAAGCATGCTGACAATCAGCTGTCCATTCGAATTCTACACCTTTTTTACATGATCTTGTTATGTGACGAGCATAGTCGGCAAAATTTTTGATAAAACGTCTATAGTAGTTGCAGAATGCAACGAATCGTCTGGCGCTGTCCGCATCATGTGGAACTGGGTAATTTTTAATGACGTCGTATATTTTGTCGTCAGGCAAGATTCCTATATCCGTGTATTTGTGTCCCAAAAATGTGACTTCATGCATGAAAAATGAACAGTTTTCAGGATGTAATTTAAGATTGTATTTCCTACATTTCTCAAAAACATCAGTTACGTTTTTGAGCATATGTGTTTCGGAACAACCAATGACTATTAAATCATCCATATAAAGGAAAGCTTGAGAAGGTTCTAATCCGGAAAATGCTATAGTCATCATTCTCTGGAAAGAATTTGGCGCTATTTTTAAACCGAATGGCAATCGCGTGAAGCGATACGAGCCATTGCTTGTTGAGAAAGACGTTATATCTCTTGAACTTTTTTCGAGTTCAATTTGATGAAATCCTGACATTAAATCAAGGCATGAAAAGTATTTTGCTCTTCCTAGTTGATCCAAAATGTCATCAATTCTAGGCAGCGGGAATTTATCCCACAACAGTTTTTTATTAATTTGACGATAGTCAATTACTAATCGCCATTTTTTCTTGTCAGAACCTGGAAGAGATTTCTTCGGAACTAACAAAAGTGGGCTCTTATAAGGGGATACAGACGGTTCGACTATTTTATTGTCGATTAATTTTTGTACTTGTACTTGTATCTCATCTATTTGACTTTGAGGGTTTCTATAATTTTTTATGTAGACTGGTTCATCATCCTTCAATCTTAGCTTTTGTTTGTAGAAGTTATTGGTAGTGATTGATTCGGTTTCGAGTCCGAATACGTCACTAAACTGGGTGCATAAGTTAGTCAATTCGTTTTTGAATTGTGGTGGAAAATTTTTAGCTAATTGAGATAAGACAGTTTTTTCTCTATTTTCTGGATTGTTTTGAACTATGTCGTAGTTCGAAAGTGGTTCATATGACAAATTTTTAATATCTACTACTTGATTGGTACTGGTCGTATTCAGTAATCGGACAAATGCATTTTTGGTTGTTGCAACTGTGTTTGCAACATAAATGCCTTCTTTAATTTCCTGGTTTGGAATTAGTACACTATCTTCATCTGATGATAGGTGAATTTTTCTGACTACTTGGGATCTTGCTGGTAGAACAATGGAATTATTACCAGAACTGTATGATATTGGAACATAAATTGGGAAATTTAGATTATTTGGTCTTATTATGAGCCAATCTTCATTTGGTTTGAAATCTAACTGGCAATTGAATTTCTTAATGAAGTCAATGCCTATTATTCCATCACAAGGTATTGCGAAATGCAAATCTACTAAGTGAAAATTGTGTGGAATTATGTATTTACTTGTCTGTATCTCTATTGAAATCAGTCCTTTGGACTGTATTATGTCTTAGCCCATGCATTGAATATTGATCTTCTTATTTATTTGGATATCATGAAAGATATCAGAATTTTTCTTTAACACGGATATGTCTGCACCAGTATCTATTAAAAATACAAGTTTTTTATTTGTCTTCACATTGAAAAAGCTTACAAATATATTCAAACTAAGATTGATGGTATGATAGTTACCACGATTGTTACTACCGCGGTAGTTGTTATTCCCTCTTTTAGAGTACATCACTGTATTCACACTACCAGTAATTCTTGTACTAGTACGGATGTATGCACTAACGGCATCCATGGTAGTGAAAATACCAGACTCCATAACGGTTTTAAAACTTTCGTGACTAGTTTTACTAATCATTGTTTTAACGGCTTCTGTAGTACTGAGCGTGTCAGCATTTTCAGATGGTATCCCTTGGTCAATATAAGCAGCTTCAAGAAGCTGTCGCAGATGTTCTAGTTCAGTTGTGAACTGAGTGGCTGTTTTGCCTTTCTGCGTTAAAGTGTCCATTTTCGACTTTATGTTGGCGGGTGTTTCACCGACAACTACGGCTTTTAATTTGCAATAATTCCATCTATTGTGGTTTCATTTTTTATTTTGTTGAGGGTTGTGCCCGTTATTTTTCATTTAATCAACTCTATGGCAATTTCCTCATAAGTTCCCTTTGTTAAGTTGACAAGTCTTAATGCCGATAAGAATTTTTCAAGACGGGTTTTCTTTCCGTCAAATTCTGGGACTGCTTGTGCAATTTCCCTAATATATGCCCTCTGGGCAGCGGCTGTGTCAACCATTATACGGCTATTATCAGCACTTTCTTCACTTTCGGATAAAATATCTTTGGAATCTAGTGTGATAACAGCAGGGATTGTTAGATTTGTTAAATCTTCTTCTAATTGAATATCCTCTGTCCGAACTTCAAGGTTTTCACCGAGTTCCAACTTTGCGGGTGTATTCAAAATAGAAGGTAGTATTAAATTTAAATTATGCTTGTCTTTAACTGTTTGTATATTATTTCTCAGTCTTATTAGCAACCTTGACGTTTCTGACCAATGTTCATTGGTTAATACATCTTTATGTTGATATATCAATATTCGAGCTTCGTTAAAGCTGTCGATCAATGTTATGGAGTGCCTATTAACTGTATCTATATGCGTTTGTCTATTTTGTGTTAGACATTTATACGCTTTTTCAAATGTCGTTTATATATTTTGGATCCGCTCAGAAAGTTCTGGCAATTCCATAATATTGACAAGCTACTTTAGTTTTCAATATTATTCTGGGATATTCTTACTATTCATCATACTGTGTGTTCATTATTATTTATTTTGTTTAATTGGTATCTTATAGTTATTATGATATTGTCAATTATGATTAATCATTGTTGTTTGTGCTGTGCAAATTTAAATTTTGTCCAAGTCATTTGCTCGGCTCATGAATATTTTCCTTAGGCATTTGTTATGCAGTTTATATATTTTATAAAAACAATTTGCACACATTATAACAACTATGATTACCAGTAATATATTTGTTAATTCTAAATCTGTGTTGTTTGATTCAACTTTATTTATAACGTTAGCAGTGAAATCCACTGACTTAACGTCTAATAATCCCATTTTGGAGTTCTGTTCAGAATTATGATTTGATTCAATTAGAAAATCTTCGGAAAACTTACCTATTGCATTACTATTCATAAATAGAACATTTTTCCTGCCTATGGCTTTAATTTGATTCAATTTGTTTTATTTTATTTTTTATTTCTGATTAAACTAACTGAACTGAAAACTTATTATTTTTTTTCATTTTAAAATGTAAAATTTATTTGGAATTTAAGATTTGGATTAATTTGTTTGCTACTGGGTAGTTTACCCAGTGCCTGAGACGTGTAAAATAATTTTTTTGTTTTTACATAGCAACCTGCCTAATTTTTTAGTGTGGCTTTATGGGCCTCACTTCTGATTGAGCAAAAGATTTTCTGCTCAATTTTATATAAATTGCTTAGATAATATAATATACATATATATATATTTTAAAATTATTGCTGTTCCTGTTCTTTCGCGTCAGCTGGTCATCACCAGTATGGTTGCGCTGACGCTCCCTTCGAAGGCTCAAGGGGCTGGGGTGCCTCTCGCGCTTGTTGATTTCTCAGCTGCTGTTGTCCTGGGCCTATGGGCTCGGGCGTAACCGGTGCCGGTCTTCGCACAGGTTGCTGCCTTGCCAGGCAAGTCGATCTGCAGTGTGGGCTGTCCTGAGGTCCAGAGCAATCTGCTGGGCATTGCCTGACGTACTGAGGCACTTTGCTTTTGGGAGGTGGTGTGGTTATAGTTTTGTCATTAACAACTTTAATATTCACTGAGTGAGTATGTGGTGTAGGGTTTTCTTTTATCTGTTTCAGCTGTTGCTGATAAAAGTCAAGCATGGCCTGTAGCCTTGCTGTTGCTTTCCACGGTGTGTTGGCTTTGGGTGAATATAATTGCCACTTAATGTGAGCAATTTCTTTATTCAATTTTTTAACCCGGCCACCGCGACCCATAACACTCACTACACTCTACTCACTCAGCTTTTTTTTTGTTTTTGTTCCACCTTTGCTTGTTGTTGTTGCCTCCTTCGTCCTCTTCAATAGTTACAGTACATACAGCGGTTCGATCAGCTAAAACAGGAGCTGATCCAGTCCTGTCACGGTTTATACAAACGCTATGAGTAACACAATCAAAGATGTAATTGCAAGAAAATTACCATGATGTTAGCCAGATACGACATTACGTCGACACAAAAACTAAAGCAAGTAGCTCAAAAAGTGGGATAACATGAAAAAAGCGTTACTGAAAAACCTAAAAATAATAATGTTCAGGGAAATCAAAATAACAATCGTAGGAACATGGGAAATTATCAGCAAAATGCTAATCAAACCACCAGTTCACACGAATCAGAGTTATCACGTACAAAAGAAACAGCACAATAAGTCCGAAGACAATCAGAAAGCTCACCACGAGTTCCAACAGAAATTAAGTCACGGTAGATCCCAAAATCTTTTAAACTATCAAAATCAGTCTCATTCACGCTTGAATGCGCCAAACCCTCCGACTAAACGTCAAAGAGATAGCAACGATGGGCAGATGAAAATGGATACATCAGAAAATTTTCATCAGCAAGTTTCAGAACAAACAGAAGAAATCCATTCATAAAACTGATTATGAATGACGAAGTTCTAAAATGTGTCATTGACACAGGTTCAACCATAAATCTAATGAAAACGAGAAAGAAGGGCTATCTTTGGCATGCCAAAGATCTAATACTCTTGCAGACCCAACCTTTTCATAATGCTCATAGTGCTTTGCACCTATCTAAGAACTACCGGGAAAATAGTATATCTTGATAAACAAAATGTTTTTTCATACAACTTAATTTTCGACCGATCATTCCTATGGCAGCTATATGATATAGTGGTCCGATATTTATTATTAATAGGATTTTGCACATATATGAGGAGTAAAGTAAAACTAATAAATGCCGAGTTTGGTCAAGATATCTTGAAAGACAAAATGTTTTTTCATACAAAAACTTAATTTTCGACCGATTGTTCCTATGGCAGCTATATGATATAGCGGTCCGATATTAATAGGATTTTGCACATATATGAGGAGTAAAGTAAAACTAATAAATGCTGAGTGTGGTCAAGATATCTTGATAAACAAAATGTTTTTTCATACAAAAACTTAATTTTTGACTGATCGTTTGTCACATCATCACAACTGAGGGTATAAAACCAAATCCCAACAAAAAACAAGCAATTGTCAAATTCCCAATTCCAAAAACCCCAAAAGAAATTAAATCATTTCTAGGATTATGTGGTTTCCATAGGAAATTTATATCAAATTTCGCTAACATAGTAAAACCATTAACACTTATAATAAAAAAAGGGAGCAAAAATCAATATAAGTGACAAAGACTACGAATTAGCTTTTGAAAAGCTTAAAGTACTCATAACATCCGCACCAATTTTAATATACCCTAACTTCGAAAACCCATTTTCATTAACTACAGACGCGAGTAATATGACAATGGGGGCCGTCCTTCCGCAAGAGCATAAGCCTATATGCTATGCAAGTAGAACTCTCAACGAGCATGAGATAAATTATTCAACGACTTAAAAAGAATTATAAGCAATCGTTTGAGCCACTAAATACTTTAGGCCCTATCACTTTGGTCGACAATTTCAAATCCTTAGTGATCACAGACCACTCGTCTGGTTTAATAACATGAAAGAACATAACATGAAATTACAACGATGGAAAATCAAGCTAAATGAGTTTGATTTCCAAATTAAATACCTCCCAGGAAATGAAAATTATGTGAAAGATGCTCTGTCCAGAATTCAATTAAACGAAAACTTCTTAGGCGAAGATACAATTAGTACAAGAGCAACCATACATAGTGCTCAAGCAGACAACAGTAACCATCTACAAATCACGGAAGGACCTCTTAATATAATCGACAAATAGAATTTGAAAAAGGAAGCGAGAACGAAACAGAAGTTATGAATTACTTAAAAAAACCAACATAAAAATTACATACAATTATGCACAAAGAAAGGTGTTTCAAGAAGCCTAATTAGAAATAATAAGTCCGAATAATTCAACGAAGGCAATGAAATCAAGTAAAAAATTAATAGACCTAATATTAAAAAACACAAAGAATTATTACATCCAGGAATTGAAAAATCTATCAATTGGTTCAAAGAAACCCACTATTTCCCAGATAATCAAAATTGAATTCAAAATCTAATAAATGAATGTGAGATTTGCAACATCGCAAAATCAGAACACAGGGATACAACATTAACTTTCGAAATAACTCCGGAAATCGCTATTATCCGAGAAAAATATGTAATGGCTTTTTACATAGTAGGAGATAAGCAATTTTTATCTTGCATTGATATCTTTTCAAAATTTGCATCATTAATAAAAAATAAAAAGTAGAAATTGGTTAGAAACCAAACGAGCTATAATACAAGTTTTCAAACAATTGGGTAAAACCATCGAAATAAAAGCAAACAAAGACTCAGCTTTTATGTGCACAGCTTTACAATTCTGGCTAAAATCAGAAGCAGTAAATATTAATATAACCGCTAGTAAAAATGGTATATCAGACGTAGAACGATTTCATAAGACAGTTAACGAAAAATTAAGAATCATTAACAGCGACTCAGACGTCGAAAATAAACTTACAAAATTTCAAACAATACTTTACACGTACAATCATTAAACAAAGCACAAAACGACTAACAGAACACCAGCGGACTTATTCATATACGCTGGTACACCAAAGTATGGCACTCAAGCTAATAAAGAAAAACTAATAAATAACCTCAACAAAAAACGAACAAATTATGAAATTGACACTAGATACAAACATTCACCATTAGTTAAATCAAAGACCACAACCCCGTTCAAAAAAACAGGAGAAATAAGACAGATCGACGTCAAACATTTTGAACCAAATTCAAAAAGAACAAGTAAGAGGTTCTAGTCGGAATCTCCCGACTAGGGTACACCCTGAACCCTCTTCTTCCAACATCAAATGCATATATATATTCTATTTTAGAAGCTACTTATATGTCCAGTTTGGTGACTCTAGCTCTTATTTACAAAAACTGCCCAAAAAAAGAGGATATCGATATCGATTCTTATCGATTGCTTGGAGACGGAGTAAGTTATCGATTATCGGAAACAAACTTGATCTGCGCGGGAACTAGGAGCATCTAAATCTATAATTTTAAGTCTCTAGCTCTTATAGTTTCTGAGATCCTTGCGTTCATACATACGGACGGACGGACGGAAAGAAGACTAATCATAGAAAATATAACAATTACAGGTCAACAACAGACAGCGATCAAAACATACAAGCACCAGCTTAAACTGATTATTATAATATTACTATCATTGATCCTATCAAAGCACATAACGGCTATCTCATATTTAGAACAGGAACCATAGACATTCCGACAGATTACGAATTCCACTGTTTAACGGTTAATATAACAAAAACCAAAAAAATGTTAACAACTTAATTGAACAAAGTACAGAATTTAATAACCTAGTACAAATCGAAAACCTGGTAAAAAAATTAAACAGAGAAATAAACGGCTTAAAAATAGCCAAACGCAGCAAAGAGGTTTAGTTAACATAGTAGGAACAGTATATAAATAATTATTTGGAACATTAGACCAAGAAGACTAAACAGAAATTGAACAAAAAATAAGCAACTTAGCAGTAAACAGCGTCCAGGTTAACGATTTAATCAGATAATGGAAGCTATCAACAAAGGAATAGAAATCATGAAAAACTAGATCGAGAGAAACAAAAAGGAAAGAAATTAGATATCCATATATTTACTTACAACACCTTACAGAATATATAAAAGACGTTGAGATGGGAATGCAGCTCACAAAATGAGGCATTTTTAACACAAAATTACTAAAACATGACTATTTGTTGCATGTTAATTTTGAGAAATTTTTGAATACAAAAACTTCCACTTGGTTTAAACCAGATACAAACGAATTACTGATAATATCCCATATTCCTCGATAAATAATAAAAAGCCCGGTATTCGAAATAATTCCATACCCGGATGGTGATATTAACATTTTGACAGAAATAGCTAATGAAAAATATTTTACCCATGACAAAAAAGTTTATAGCAAAGACACAAAAAAATGAATTAATAATGAATGTTTGACAGAAATTTTAAACCAAATAACAACAGAATGTAGTTATACTAAAACCTTGCAAAATTTGCAAATCAACTACGTAGAACCAAATATAATTTTAACTTGGAATTTACCTAAACTATATTAAACCATAATTGTATAAATAACGAAAGAACAATATAAGGAAACAATATAATAAAACTCTTTAATTTTTCACTGCATATTAATGAAATTTTAATTTCAAACAATATGTTGGATTATACTCAAAGCATTTACGTAAGCAATGGTGTTATAAAATTTGAACCACTTTCGTTTGTACAAACGAAACAAATTATAAATGAACACATAAAATTTAACAATGTATTCCAGATAATTACAATAACCATATTTGTAATCATATTAATAAGTTTATCACTGTATTTAACATATAACTTCAAAAGCATACATAAAAAATTAATTATAAGAAACCCAAAGTAGAAGAAACACCTACAATAATAGGAGATACACCAATTGTAAAAGAAGAAAATGTTACACTATATCCAAACTTAAACACCTGAGGACAGGCACTTTTCTAATAGATGGGGGAGTGACATATCCATAGTCGCACCCACCCTTTAACATAACTTAGCACATAAGCATAAGGACAAGTATTAACATTTCTAATATTGTAAGCTAAGATGATAACATCGACATTGATCAAGATCAAACTGTCCCCCTTGGTAGACATTCACCCTAAATATCACGCCACTGTCAATGCTCCCATCAGAGCACTATCCCACGCATAATTGCTGACGCAGCTCAAACTTCACTCAATTTTGACTTAAGCTCTCTCAAAGCGAAGTTTGCTAAGCGACCGCAACAATTAGATAAATCAGTTCATATTCGGGAAGCAAATCTGAATGGACTCAACAAAAGTAGCCGTTAGTGAAAAAAATAAATTGAAATATATTTGTTTATAGTAACTTTACGTGTAAAACTTAATTTTTTTTGAGCTGTATAATATTAGTGGATATTATTATTCAATTGTGTAAAGTAGTAGTTGATAGCTGCACACATCATGCTGATTTGAATGGAAACCACACTTTTTATAGCCGCTGATTTGATCAGATGAAATCACTGGAGGAATCATATAATCATTATAGTCTTCGACGCTTGTTTTTAGCATATATTGTAAGATGTTTTTTCGTGACATCTTTACGTCATTTTACAATTCCCTTTAGTTTTTTCGCGAAGCCATCTTTTAGTTGAGTTGTAATCGTCCTCACCGATCTCCCACGAGCGCGCTGCATCTGCTCATGAATAGGTTTGCTGAAGCTTGTTTAAGTGGAGGTTTTATTCGAATTAATCGATCGAGTATGGTGCCCGGTGTAAAGAAGATTGCGATTCCTTTGACAATAATCTCATATTGTTTTCCGCCAGTATATGTAAGATATGTGACAGCGGTATTAATTTTCTTTGGATCGCTACGAATACATCCGATCGATATCAGACCTTGCGTTGCACTAAAGAGGTTAATGGTGAATGCTCAACCAAGCGGTTACGGATAAAAAGACAGTAAGCATCACATGTTGAAGAATTTCCTTTTGCTAAGTCTATAGAAATTCGAAAAGCAATGGGTTCGGTTTTAACTGCCTCATTCTGATATGATAAGTCCACAAGACCAATGGGGGCATTTTCTTCAAATTCTTTAGGTGTTAGCAGTGGTTGAGGTTCTTTCATATAATAGCTTTTTGAAATTTAGCGTACATATCATACAAAATAGCAAATCGTCCGCGCTCAAAATTTAAATTTAAATTGTTTGTAATTATTTTTCCCTCCGAAATAATTACGAATAATGCAAATCGAGGACTTTCTCTATTAGCTGCTAGCTTTACATTCCAAGAGTGTTGAGCGCCATCTGTGAGTGATGGATTCATATAACAGCCCCAGCTGCGGAATGTTATTGAAAGAACGTCCACTTTTAACCACATTAAGCATTTGCAGTTTTGCTAGATCATTTAGTAGTGAAATTTTCCAGGTTATCTTGAAAATATTGAGTTTATACTAAACGGTGCCAACCTTAGCTTGAAATACGCCACTCATATTCTTATTCAGCAAACCCGAGCAAGCATTTTAGAGGTACATTAAAATTAAAAATCCCCTTATCACTTGTTTTCGATAGTTCGCGACTCTTATCTCTAAACCATTCAGCGTTCACAAGCATTTCACTCTCTGATTTATTTGGAGAAACATCGTTTTTTGTAGTTGAAGTAACTCCAACCAATTTGCATCAAATAAATATGCCATGCAGTTATTTTTAAGTTGCTACACAACTGATGTATCAGCATCCGTAGTAGTCGAACCGAACCTTCGAAGCTGATGAAACTTGCTTGTGGTCAGACATACAAATCTTGGTTTGGAATTGTAATTCGAACTTTATCGTTAACATTGAATGACTGAAGATAGGGTGAATAAGTATGATATTCCCTTTCCTTATACCATCATCGGACAAAATTAGCTGTGAGAAGGGGCTGTGAAAAGCTGGCCGGACTGGCAAATAAAACACCTCCATAGGTCGGTGATGCTATTTAGAAAATTGTATTCTTTAACTAGGCTTTTAGCATATTGTACATTGTATTGTATAAAATATTAAATAATGAGGAAGAGACTCGTATTGTCGACCATTAATAAATAAATAAATAAATAAATAAATAAATAAATAAAAAGGGATTTTCAAGAATATTTAAAATGCTTTGCAATTGATTTCTAACCTTAAAACCTAGAGATTTTAAGAATAATTTATTTGGTGGTATAAGTGCTCTTCTAGTTGACCCTCGTCCTACTATGGAATATGAGCAACTAGTTCGTATTACTGGCTTCCACACGCTTTTATTATTGTATTGAGGTGTGAGTAACGTTGGGTATTAGAACTCTTTTTAAATCCAAGTAATTTAGTAATCGAATGATTTTTATTAAAATGTATTGGCAAACATTTACTCATCACCGTCACTTGAAGAGTATTGTTATTGCTTTCAATTGTGACATCAGAGTGCTAAGTAATAAGCTTTCGTTCAATCAAATTATCTATGACGAAATCAAAAATGTTCTCCAGCTCGTATGATCGTACAGGTATTTCAATCGTATGTTCTCCAAAATGAAATAGATTAGAACAGAAACGAATGTTAAATGTTTCTAAGTTTACTTAATTTTACAGTTTTATAATATAATTTTTTTATAGGGAATTATTTAATAATAATATAATTGACAAATTTGTATAAATGTTTCGAAAATGTTTAAATGTTTAAGTTGATCTTGATTGAATATTATTATTAAATTGATATTATCGCGCACAAGATGCTTTGGTATGCGTGTATACGATTGACATAAATAGAATGAGTCGATGTTTTATGGCGACCCATACAAAAGTATGGACGTATATTATTATATAATCTTACAAATATCTAAAAACTATTTGTATACGTATATTAATAGTGAAAATAATGAATTGAGAGAACATCTTATAAGTGACAATGTTAAATTAAAGAGTATATATACAAAAAGCTTAAATGAACGTTTTTGATGACTTATATCAATAGTGAAAATATTGCGTTGAGAGAGTATATTAATAAGGAAAATGCTAAAATAAGGGAGTCAATTACATTGTTGAAAAGTTGTGGCGCATATCTACCCTACCTTATCATCGCCCATCGTGGTGCGTAGGAATGCTGACCATGTGCTTTGCAGCTCAAGTGGTCAAACCATACAAAACATATTCATGCCTTCTGCATACATATGTATATACCAACAGACTTATACATACATATAAACCCAACATGGACATATAAGAACGATTCTCAATTAAGTAACAGAACGGAGCAGACGCTCCAATCTAAAAATGGTCTGTGCTCGAACTTATTATTACGAAGTTATTGCCTGGCGATCCTGCAAGGAGTTATTACATGGCGAACGTGAAAGGACTCACAGGTTGCAGTGTATTTGAATTATTTGCATAACGCCAAGTAAAAACGAGAAAGAATGGCTATCTTCGGCACGGCAAAGATCTAATACCCTTGCAGACCCAACCTTTTCATAATGCTCATAGTGCTTTGCACCTATCTAAGAAGTACCGGGAAAATAGTAAATGCCGAGTTTGGTCAAGATATCTTGAAAAACAAAATGTTTTTTCATCCAAAAACTTAATTTTCGACCGATCATTCCTATGGCAGCTATATGATATAGCGGTCCGATATTCATAGGATTTTGCACATATATGAAGAGTAAAGTAAAACTAATAAATGCTGAGTTTGGTCAAGATATCTTGAAAAACAAAATGTATTTTCATACAAAAACTTAATTTTCGACCGATCGATCCTATGGCAGCTATATGATATAGTGGTCCGATCTTAATAGCATTTTGCATATATATGAGGAGTAAAGTAAAACTAATAAGTGCCGAGTTTGGTCAAGATATGTTGATAATCAAAATGTTTTTTCATACGACTTAATTTTCGACCGATCGTTCCTATGGCAGCTATATGATAGAGTGGTCCGATCTTAATAGGATTTTGCATATATATGAAGAGTAAAGTAAAACTAATAAATGCCGAGTTTGGTCAAGATATTTTGAAAAACAAAATGTTTTTTCATCCAAAAACTTAATTTTCGACCGATCATTTCTATGGCAGCTATATGATATAGCGGTCCGATATTAAGAGGATTTTGCCTATATATGAAGAGTAAAGTAAAACTAATAAATGCCGAGTTTGGTCAAGATATCTTGAAAAACAAAATGTTTTTCATACAAAAACTTAATTTTTGACCGATCGATCCTATGGCAGCTATATGATATAGTGGTCCGATCTTAATAGGATTTTGCATATATATAAAGAGTAAAGTAAAACTATTAAATGCCGAGTTTGGTCAAGATATCTTGATAAACAAAATGTTTTTTCATACAAAAACTTAATTTTCGACGGACCGTTCCTATGGCAGCTATATGATATAGTGGTCCGATCTTAATAGGATTTTGCATATACATGAGGAGTAAAGTAAAACTAATAAATGCCGGTCAAGATATCTTGATAAACAAAATGTTTTTCATACAAAAACTTAATTTTCGACCGATCGTTCCTATGGCAGCTATATGATATAGTGGTCCGATCCAGCTGGTTTTCATATATGTGCTGCGTGCCACAGAAAGAGGGAGTTCTGCAAAGTTTCATTAACATAGATTTAAAACTGACGGACTAGTTCGCATAGAAACAGACAGACGGACAGACGGACATGGCTATATCGACTCGGCTGTTGATGCTCATTAAGAATATATATACTTTATGGGGTCGGAGATGTCTCCTTCTATGCGTTACACATTTCACGACAAAATTATAATACCCTCTGCAAGGGTATAAATATGAGTAGGGCAAATAACTTATATAGAATTTAAAAATGAATATGGAGAAAATAGATCACGCTTATGAAAGCTTTCCAAATTTAAGCATTAATGCGATTAGAGTTCTACATTCCCATAGCGAGACGTATCAGTATATCAGTTAGAGACTGATTATATAAAAAGTTTCGGCGGAATCTGTAGGCCACTTATGCGCTGCTAAAAAGTAGAAAAGGCAATGGTACTTTCAACACTACTATATGTCAGGATAAAATTAACAGAAAAAGAAAACCAATATTTAGGTATAGCAACTACATGCTTACATAAGTAAGAAAAGTCCAGTAAAAGAATGGAATGGAACAAAATTGCGAAACATATCGACGTATTTCGTTACAAATTTGATAAATCTTACAAATGTATCAGTAAAGATAAAATTATAAAGGCGAAAACACTAAAAAAACATATAGAAATATTAGGAAAGGAATATAATAATATAGTTACTATAGTAAATAGATATGAATGTCAATTCACATCTGAGTACATGTTGAAGGTTAATAAAATCCCTAAGCACAAGATTGATTACTGTGACCAATAGGCGACATATTCAGAAAAGCGTGCCAGAAAGTCTTAATGAATTGGCGGAGCTTGATCCCTACCAATTAAAAGAATAAAACGAATAAATTCAACAAAGCGACTCTGAATCTGAGAGTGACTTTGAAACACTGAAGAAAGCGATCCAATTGAAACCAAACAATTATAAAAATTTTTGAAATGGCACAAACAGTTGTAGAATTTATCAAGATAGCCACATCTCTGATACCAGAGTTTGACAGTAAGGCGGAAAATCTACAAAGTTTTCTAGATTCTTTGAATCTATTAGAAACCTTGAAGGGCATATATGAGCTAACAGCCTCGTAGAAACATAGCTAAAAGGCCAAGCGAGAAATTAAATAGGCAATGAGCAGACAATTGCTGCAATTATCACGCAACTAACAAATGCAGTAAAAGCAAAATCGGAAAAAGTTGTATCTGCTAAGCTTCTAAATCTTCAACAGAAAAATAAAACGGCTAACCAATACGCCCAAGAGGTGGAAAAACTGACAAACAGAATTGCAATGGATTTCTAACCTTAAAACCTACAGATTTTAAGAATAATTTATTTGGTGGTATAAGTGCTTTTCTAGTTGACCCTCGTCCTACTATGGAATATGAGCAACTAGTTCGTATTACTGGCTTCCACACGCTTTTATTATTGTATTGAGGTGTGAGTAACGTTGGGTATTAGAACTCTTTTTAAATCCAAGTAATTTAGTAATCGAATGATTTTTATTAAAATGTATTGGCAAACTTTTACTCATCACCGTCACTTGAAGAGTATTGTTATTGCTTTCAATTGTGACATCAGAGTGCTAAGTAATAAGTTTTCGTTCAATCAAATTATCTATGACGAAATCAAAAATGTTCTCCAGCTCGTATGATCGTACAGGTATTTCAATCGTATGTTCTCCAAAATGAAATAGATTATTAGTCCGATAAACATTTGTAATCGAATTGTACATATGAAAATCAACTAGACAGCATTCGTATTCCGTTGACAATTCAATGAGAGGAAAGTAATTTGCAGTTAAAATTGTCCTCTTCCCAGTTAAAGTTATGGTTGTTAACATTTTGAGAAACGAATGTTAAATGTATCTAAGTTTACTTAATTTTACAGTTTTATAATATAATTTTATTATAGTGAATTATTTAATAATAATATAATTGACAAATTTGTATAAATGTTTCGAAAATGTTTAAATGTTTAAGTTGATCTTGATTGAATATTATTATTAAATTGATATTATCGCGCACAAGATGCTTTGGTATGCGTGTATACGATTGACATAAATAGAATGAGTCGATGTTTTATGGCGACCCATACAAAAGTATGGACGTATATTATTATATAATCTTACAAATATCTAAAAACTATTTGTATACGTATATTAATAGTGAAAATAATGAATTGAGAGAACATCTTATAAGTGACAATGTTAAATTAAAGAGTATATATACAAAAAGCTTAAATGAACGTTTTTGATGACTTATATCAATAGTGAAAATATTGCGTTGAGAGAGTATATTAATAATAAGGAAAATGCTAAAATAAGGGAGTCAATTACATTGTTGAAAAGTTGTGGCGCATATCTACCCTCCCTTATCATCGCCAATCGTGGTGCGTAGGAATGCTGACCATGTGCTTTGCAGCTCAAGTGGTCAAACCATACAAAACATATTCATGCCTTCTGCATACATATGTATATACCAACAGACTTATACATACATATAAACCCAACATGGACATATAAGAACGATTCTCAATTAAGTAACAGAACGGAGCAGACGCTCCAATCTAAAAATGGTCTGTGCTCGAACTTATTATTACGAAGTTATTGCCTGGCGATCCTGCAAGGAGTTATTACATGGCGAACGTGAAAGGACTCACAGGTTGCAGTGTATTTGAATTATTTGCATAACGCCAAGTAAAAACGAGAAAGAAGGGCTATCTTCGGCACGGCAAAGATCTAATACCCTTGCAGACCCAACCTTTTCATAATGCTCATAGTGCTTTGCACCTATCTAAGAAGTACCGGGAAAATAGTAAATGCCGAGTTTGGTCAAGATATCTTGAAAAACAAAATGTTTTTTCATCCAAAAACTTAATTTTCGACCGATCATTCCTATGGCAGCTATATGATATAGCGGTCCGATATTCATAGGATTTTGCACATATATGAAGAGTAAAGTAAAACTAATAAATGCTGAGTTTGGTCAAGATATCTTGAAAAACAAAATGTATTTTCATACAAAAACTTAATTTTCGACCGATCGATCCTATGGCAGCTATATGATATAGTGGTCCGATCTTAATAGCATTTTGCATATATATGAGGAGTAAAGTAAAACTAATAAGTGCCGAGTTTGGTCAAGATATGTTGATAATCAAAATGTTTTTTCATACGACTTAATTTTCGACCGATCGTTCCTATGGCAGCTATATGATAGAGTGGTCCGATCTTAATAGGATTTTGCATATATATGAAGAGTAAAGTAAAACTAATAAATGCCGAGTTTGGTCAAGATATTTTGAAAAACAAAATGTTTTTTCATCCAAAAACTTAATTTTCGACCGATCATTCCTATGGCAGCTATATGATATAGCGGTCCGATATTAAGAGGATTTTGTCTATATATGAAGAGTAAAGTAAAACTAATAAATGCCGAGTTTGGTCAAGATATCTTGAAAAACAAAATGTTTTTCATACAAAAGCTTAATTTTTGACCGATCGATCCTATGGCAGCTATATGATATAGTGGTCCGATCTTAATAGGATTTTGCATATATATAAAGAGTAAAGTAAAACTAATAAATGCCGAGTTTGGTCAAGATATCTTGATAAACAAAATGTTTTTTCATACAAAAACTTAATTTTCGACGGACCGTTCCTATGGCAGCTATATGATATAGTGGTCCGATCTTAATAGGATTTTGCATATACATGAGGAGTAAAGTAAAACTAATAAATGCCGGTCAAGATATCTTGATAAACAAAATGTTTTTCATACAAAAACTTAATTTTCGACGGACCGTTCCTATGGCAGCTATATGATATAGTGGTCCGATCTTAATAGGATTTTGCATATGCATGAGAAGTAAAGTAAAACTAATAAATGCCGGTCAAGATATCTTGATAAACAAAATGTTTTTCATACAAAAACTTAATTTTCGACCGATCGTTCCTATGGCAGCTATATGATATAGTGGTCCGATCCAGCTGGTTTTCATATATGTGCTGCGTGCCACAGAAAGAGGGAGTTCTGCAAAGTTTCATTAACATAGATTTAAAACTGACGGACTAGTTCGCATAGAAACAGACAGACGGACAGACGGACATGGCTATATCGACTCGGCTGTTGATGCTCATTAAGAATATATATACTTTATGGGGTCGGAGATGTCTCCTTCTATGCGTTACACATTTCACGACAAAATTATAATACCCTCTGCAAGGGTATAAATATGAGTAGGGCAAATAACTTATATAGGATTTAAAAATGAATATGGAGAAAATAGATCACGCTTATGAAAGCTTTCCAAATTTAAGCATTAATGCGATTAGAGTTCTACATTCCCATAGCGAGACGTATCAGTATATCAGTTAGAGACTGATTATATAAAAAGTTTCGGCGGAATCTGTAGGCCACTTATGCGCTGCTAAAAAGTAGAAAAGGCAATGGTACTTTCAACACTACTATATGTCAGGGTAAAATTAACAGAAAAAGAAAACCAATATTTAGGTATAGCAACTACATGCTTACATAAGTAAGAAAAGTCCAGTAAAAGAATGGAATGGAACAAAATTGCGAAACATATCGACGTATTTCGTTACAAATTTGATAAATCTTACAAATGTATCAGTAAAGATAAAATTATAAAGGCGAAAACACTAAAAAACATATAGAAATATTAGGAAAGGAATATAATAATATAGTTACTATAGTAAATAGATATGAATGTAAATTCACATCAGAGTACATGTTGAAGGTTAATAAAATCCCTAAGCACAAGATTGATTACTGTGACCAATAGGCGACATATTCAGAAAAGCGTGCCAGAAAGTCTTAATGAATTGGCGGAGCTTGATCCCTACCAATTAAAAGAATAAAACGAATAAATTCAACAAAGCGACTCTGAATCTGAGAGTGACTTTGAAACACTGAAGAAAGCGATCCAATTGAAACCAAACAATAATAAAAATTTTTGAAATGGCACAAACAGTTGTAGAATTTATCAAGATAGCCACATCTCTGATACCAGAGTTTGACAGTAAGGCGGAAAATCTACAAAGTTTTCTAGATTCTTTGAATCTATTAGAAACCTTAAAGGGCATATATGAGCTAACAGCCTCGTAGAAACATAGCTAAAAGGCCAAGCGAGAAATTATATAGGCAATGAGCAGACAATTGCTGCAATTATCACGCAACTAACAAATGCAGTAAAAGCAAAATCGGAAAAAGTTGTATCTGCTAAGCTTCTAAATCTTCAACAGAAAAATAAAACGGCTAACCAATACGCCCAAGAGGTGGAAAAACTGACAAACAGAATTGCAATGGATTTCTAACCTTAAAACCTACAGATTTTAAGAATAATTTATTTGGTGGTATAAGTGCTTTTCTAGTTGACCCTCGTCCTACTATGGAATATGAGCAACTAGTTCGTATTACTGGCTTCCACACGCTTTTATTATTGTATTGAGGTGTGAGTAACGTTGGGTATTAGAACTCTTTTTAAATCCAAGTAATTTAGTAATCGAATGATTTTTATTAAAATGTATTGGCAAACTTTTACTCATCACCGTCACTTGAAGAGTATTGTTATTGCTTTCAATTGTGACATCAGAGTGCTAAGTAATAAGTTTTCGTTCAATCAAATTATCTATGACGAAATCAAAAATGTTCTCCAGCTCGTATGATCGTACAGGTATTTCAATCGTATGTTCTCCAAAATGAAATAGATTATTAGTCCGATAAACATTTGTAATCGAATTGTACATATGAAAATCAACTAGACAGCATTCGTATTCCGTTGACAATTCAATGAGAGGAAAGTAATTTGCAGTTAAAATTGCCCCCTTCCCAGTTAAAGTTATGGTTGTTAACATTTTGAGAAACGAATGTTAAATGTATCTAAGTTTACTTAATTTTACAGTTTTATAATATCATTTTATTATAGTGAATTATTTAATAATAATATAATTGACAAATTTGTATAAATGTTTCGAAAATGTTTAAATGTTTAAGTTGATCTTGATTGAATATTATTATTAAATTGATATTATCGCGCAAAAGATGCTTTGGTATGCGTGTATACGATTGACATAAATAGAATGAGTCGATGTTTTATGGCGACCCATACAAAAGTATGGACGTATATTATTATATAATCTTACAAATATCTAAAAACTATTTGTATACGTATATTAATAGTGAAAATAATGAATTGAGAGAACATATTATAAGTGACAATGTTAAATTAAAGAGTATATATACAAAAAGCTTAAATGAACGTTTTTGATGACTTATATCAATAGTGAAAATATTGCGTTGAGAGAGTATATTAATAAGGAAAATGCTAAAATAAGGGAGTCAATTACATTGTTGAAAAGTTGTGGCGCATATCTACCCTCCCTTATCATCGCCAATCGTGGTGCGTAGGAATGCTGACCATGTGCTTTGCAGCTCAAGTGGTCAAACCATACAAAACATATTCATGCCTTCTGCATACATATGTATATACCAACAGACTTATACATACATATAAACCCAACATGGACATATAAGAACGATTCTCAATTAAGTAACAGAACGGAGCAGACGCTCCAATCTAAAAATGGTCTGTGCTCGAACTTATTATTACGAAGTTATTGCCTGGCGATCCTGCAAGGAGTTATTACATGGCGAACGTGAAAGGACTCACAGGTTGCAGTGTATTTGAATTATTTGCATAACGCCAAGTAAAAACGAGAAAGAAGGGCTATCTTCGGCACGGCAAAGATCTAATACCCTTGCAGACCCAACCTTTTCATAATGCTCATAGTGCTTTGCACCTATCTAAGAAGTACCGGGAAAATAGTAAATGCCGAGTTTGGTCAAGATATCTTGAAAAACAAAATGTTTTTTCATCCAAAAACTTAATTTTCAACCGATCATTCCTATGGCAGCTATATGATATAGCGGTCCGATATTAATAGGATTTTGCACATATATGAAGAGTAAAGTAAAACTAATAAATGCTGAGTTTGGTCAAGATATCTTGAAAAACAAAATGTATTTTCATACAAAAACTTAATTTTCGACCGATCGATCCTATGGCAGCTATATGATATAGTGGTCCGATCTTAATAGCATTTTGCATATATATGAGGAGTAAAGTAAAACTAATAAGTGCCGAGTTTGGTCAAGATATGTTGATAATCAAAATGTTTTTTCATACGACTTAATTTTCGACCGATCGTTCCTATGGCAGCTATATGATAGAGTGGTCCGATCTTAATAGGATTTTGCATATATATGAAGAGTAAAGTAAAACTAATAAATGCCGAGTTTGGTCAAGATATTTTGAAAAACAAAATGTTTTTTCATCCAAAAACTTAATTTTCGACCGATCATTCCTATGGCAGCTATATGATATAGCGGTCCGATATTAAGAGGATTTTGCCTATATATGGAGAGTAAAGTAAAACTAATAAATGCCGAGTTTGGTCAAGATATCTTGAAAAACAAAATGTTTTTCATACAAAAACTTAATTTTTGACCGATCGATCCTATGGCAGCTATATGATATAGTGGTCCGATCTTAATAGGATTTTGCATATATATAAAGAGTAAAGTAAAACTAATAAATGCCGAGTTTGGTCAAGATATCTTGATAAACAAAATGTTTTTTCATACAAAAACTTAATTTTCGACGGACCGTTCCTATGGCAGCTATATGATATAGTGGTCCGATCTTAATAGGATTTTGCATATACATGAGGAGTAAAGTAAAACTAATAAATGCCGGTCAAGATATCTTGATAAACAAAATGTTTTTCATACAAAAACTTAATTTTCGACCGATCGTTCCTATGGCAGCTATATGATATAGTGGTCCAATCCAGCTGGTTTTCATATATGTGCTGCGTGCCACAGAAAGAGGGAGTTCTGCAAAGTTTCATTAACATAGATTTAAAACTGACGGACTAGTTCGCATAGAAACAGACAGACGGACAGACGGACATGGCTATATCGACTCGGCTGTTGATGCTCATTAAGAATATATATACTTTATGGGGTCGGAGATGTCCCCTTCTATGCGTTACACATTTCACGACAAAATTATAATACCCTCTGCAAGGGTATAAATATGAGTAGGGCAAATAACTTATATAGGATTTAAAAATGAATATGGAGAAAATAGATCACGCTTATGAAAGCTTTCCAAATTTAAGCATTAATGCGATTAGAGTTCTACATTCCCATAGCGAGACGTATCAGTATATCAGTTAGAGACTGATTATATAAAAAGTTTCGGCGGAATCTGTAGACCACTTATGCGCTGCTAAAAAGTAGAAAAGGCAATGGTACTTTCAACACTACTATATGTCAGGGTAAAATTAACAGAAAAAGAAAACCAATATTTAGGTATAGCAACTACATGCTTACATAAGTAAGAAAAGTCCAGTAAAAGAATGGAATGGAACAAAATTGCGAAACATATCGACGTATTTCGTTACAAATTTGATAAATCTTACAAATGTATCAGTAAAGATAAAATTATAAAGGCGAAAACACTAAAAAAACATATAGAAATATTAGGAAAGGAATATAATAATATAGTTACCATAGTAAATAGATATGAATGTAAATTCACATCTGAGTACATGTTGAAGGTTAATAAAATCCCTAAGCACAAGATTGATTACTGTGACCAATAGGCGACATATTCAGAAAAGCGTGCCAGAAAGTCTTAATGAATTGGCGGAGCTTGATCCCTACCAATTAAAAGAATAAAACGAATAAATTCAAAAAAGCGACTCTGAATCTGAGAGTGACTTTGAAACACTGAACAAAGCGATCCAATTGAAACCAAACAATAATAAAAATCTTTGAAATGGCACAAACAGTTGTAGAATTTATCAAGATAGCCACATCCCTGATACCAGAGTTTGACAGTAAGGCGGAAAATCTACAAAGTTTTCTAGATTCTTTGAATCTATTAGAAACCTTAAAGGGCATATATGAGCTAACAGCCTCGTAGAAACATAGCTAAAAGGCCAACCGAGATATTAAATAGGCAATGAGCAGACAATTGCTGCAATTATCACGCAACTAACAAATGCAGTAAAAGCAAAAACGGAAAAAGTTGTATCTGCTAAGCTTCTAAATCTTCAACAGAAAAATAAAACGGCTAACCAATACGCCCAAGAGGTGGAAAAACTGACAAAGGCCCTTGAAGGCGCCTATATCAGTGAAGGTCTAAGCCAATCACTTGCAAACAAATACAGCACTACAACAGCATAAAAGCTATGAGCCAAAATTGTTCAATTGATAACATTAATAGAGGAGGCCGAGGTTATAATCGTGGCAGAAATTACAACCACAACAATTACAACCGAGGCTGTAACAACAACAACAGCAATAATTACGATAACCGTGGAGGAAGACGAGGCCATTATCGTGGAAGAGGCCAAGGTAATTCCAACCAAGGTAAAAATAATAACAATGTGAGAGTGGCGCAAAATACGTCGGAAAGCTCTCAGGACCCTTTAGGAAACAACCATTAAATGCAAAGGTTCATTCCATCAATTACAGTCTTAATAATTTGTCACATTTTATAATCATTCAATTGGAAATAAACTCACATTCCTAATAGATACTGGTGCAGATATCTCACCAAATTCAAGAAGAAAAAATGATAAGCATCCAAGGCATAGGCCAAGGTGTAGTAAAATCTCGAGGAACAATTTCAATAGAACTACTATCAACAAAATATATTATTCCACATGAATTTCATTTAGTGGATTCAGATTTTTCAATACCGTGAGATGGAATAATAGGCATTGATTTTATTAAAAAATTCAATTGTCAATTAGATTTCAAACCAAGTGAAGATTGGTTTATAATTTCACCTCAATTTAAATTATCCTATTCATGTTCCGATAATATATAGTGCTGGCAACAATATAGTTCTTCTGCCAGCCGGATCGCAAGTAATTCGAAACATTAATTATTTTTTTTTTATTTTATTAACATTAAGATACTGTACTGTATAATGATAGATACTTACTGTTTAATAGACATTAATACAGTAAACGATTATATATAAGAAATACACAATGGAATTTATATTCAAATACAATAGCAGCATCCAATCATGTATACATTCGCCTTCTAAACACAACTAATTTCAACGAAGTGGTCAACAATATAGTTCTTCTGCCAGCCGGATCCCAAGTAATTCGAAACATTAATTATTTTTTTTTATTTTATTAACATTAAGATACTGTACTGTATAATGATAGATACTTACTGTTTAATAGACATTAATACAGTAAACGATTATATATAAGAAATACACAATGGAATTTATATTTAAATACAATAGCAGCATCTAATCATGTATAAATTCGACTTCTAAACACAACTAATTTTAACGAATTGGTCAAAGTAAACAAAATCCAATCTGAAGATTTAACAGATTATGGCATTCATAACACTAATCCAGAAAATAGAAGCAATCAAGTACTTTCAAAATTAAAGAAAAATATTCCAGAATAATTCAAAAGTCAACTAACAGAATTATGCACCAAGTATAGTGATGTGCTCGGACTAGAAACGTCGCAGAAATTAAAAACAAGTAGGGAAAGTAATAAATGACAAAATCGAAGAGCCGTCTGTATCCGAGTATAACAGCCCACTCTTGTTAGTTCCGAAAAAATCATTACCAAAGTCGGAAGGAAAGAAATGGCGATTCGTTATTGACTATCGCCAAATCAACAAAAAACTACTTTCTGATAAATGCATACTCCCCAGAATTGATGATATTCTAGACAAACTGGGCAGAGCTAAATACATTTCATGCCTCAGGTTTCCACCAAATTGAACTTATTTATTTATTTATTTATTAATGGTCGACAAAACGAGTGTCTTCCTCATTATTCAAAAGATTGTACAATAGAATTATATGCTAAAAGCCTAGTTAAAGGATACAATTTTCTAAATAGCATCACCGACCGATGGAGGTGTTTTATTTGCTAGTCCGGCCAGCTGTGCCCCCTTTCGCAGCTAATTTTGTCAGTGACGCTATTAGAGCCTACATCTAAACAGAAGGTTGTAAGTAGAAAAAAAGTGATCCCAAGTGAAATTAAAAATAATCTTAATTTGCTATATTAATAAAGAAAATACAATAAATAGGAAAAAAGAAAGTAAGAAAATTGTTAATAAAGTAAAGCAATGTAAGTTAGATAAAGAGTGTTAAGTGGATAGGACAAAGAGAAAAGTAATGGGAAATCACCGACACGGTGGGGGAACATTTTTCAGCCTGTCCGGCTAGCATGCCCCTGCTCATAGCTGGGGTCGCTGGTCAGCGACTTCCCGAAGGTATCCTGAAAGCAACGATTTTATTAGGGGTAGAGACAGTTCGGTAGAGAAAACGTGATGCAAACTATTATAATTTTTACATAGCACGCGAAAAGAATTGTGCATAGCGTAATCTGTTGTGCACGTAGATAGTAATAAGGGGCGATAATTTCTGGTTGGTCTAGCCGGAACAGAGAATTGAAGACGCCCTAGCAGAAAAGGAGAATCTATGACGCCAATAATCAACCTATGTAGAGGGACAACACCGAGAATTGTCCTACGGTTGATTAACGACGGAAAGATGAAAGGAAGCAGTCTGCTGTAGTAGGACGGCAACCGAAGATTAGGGTCCCAATTTAAACCTCGTAAGGCAAAAAGCAGAAATTGCTTCTGAACAGATTCAATACGATCCTGGCTGTTGATATACTGTGGAGACCAGATGCAAGAGCAGTATTCAAGGATAGGGCGAACAAGAGAGATTTACAGAAGTTTTGTTATAAAAGGATCGTTAAACTCTTTAGACCATCGTTTAATGAATCCAAGTACACTTTTTGCCTCATTAACAATGGTATCTATACGAAGATTGAAACAGAGTTTATAATCAAAAATAACGCCTAGATCCTTAACTGTTAGTATACGTTGCAAAGGGATATTGTCGATTGTATAACTGACAAGATAAGGTGTAGTACGATTAAATGTCATAAACATACACTTTGAACAATTTAGATGCAATCGATTGGCCGAACACCAAAGTTGCATAGCGTTTAAATCTTCCGTCCGCATACAAGAGTACACGGGCATGTGATATAACAGAGGGAAGATCATTTATAAAAAGAGTAAAGAGTAAAGGTCCAAGATGACTACCTTGAGGAGCACCAGAAGTAACGTGAACCCTTTTAGTATTACTCTTTGGGTCCTACCTTTTAAATAAGAATTAATCCAAAGTAAAAGGGACAGAGGGAAACCTATTCGGTCAAGTTTAAAAAGTATAATGTCATGGTGCACAGAGTCAAACGCCTTACTGAAGTCAGTGTAAATGACATCAGTTTGCATTTTCGAAAGGAAAGCATCATTTACCAAGGAAGTAAACTCAAGCAGATTGGACGTAGTTGACCGATTCTTTACGAATCCATGTTGAGCAGGGGAAACAACTGATTTGCAGAAATGCTGCAAATTCGAAGTGATTATTCTTTCAAATAATTTAGGAATAGCAGACAGTTTTGCAATGCCCCTGTAATTTTGTATATCAGACTTCCCACCTTTCTTGTGAAGAGGAATGATATAAGATTCTTTCCAAAGAGATGGAAAGACAGAAGTTTCAAGGGATAGATTAAAAAGCTTTAGCAATGGATAAAAAAGGGAAGAACTACACTCCTTGAGTAGACAACTAGGAATATTGTCCGGCCCAGGAGAGTAAGAAGATTTTAGAGAGTTTGTAGCTAATAGGAGAGAGGAGTGTGAAATAATGGGGGGAGGTATAGAACTAGCGGAAGAAATAGTATAAGGGTAAGAATTAGTATTAGGACAGACTGAAGAGTAAGTTGATTGGAAAAAATTGGCAAAGAGGTTAGCAGAATCAGTGTCATTGCTAGCTTTATCTATCCCAAGAAAAAAAGAAGATGGCAAAGTTGAAGATTTACGCTTCAAGTTTACAAAATTATAAAACTGTCTCGTATTTCGGGCGAATTGCTTTTTACAACGAATTAGATTTTTCTCATAGCATTGAGAATTAAGAAGAAAGAAGTTAGACTTGGCTATGGAATATTTAGCCAAGTCTGTACACGAACCAGACTTTTTAAACTTTTTAAAATATTTGGATTTTATATTTTTTAGATGTGATAATCTGGGAGTAAACCAGGGTGGTTTTGAAAAAGTAGTCGAAGGAATTGACTTAGGAATACACACATCTAAGAGGGAGTTTAGGGTGATATAAAAAAAATTAATGGCTGTATTCATATCAACTGAGTCATATAAGAAAGACCAATCGGTTGAATAAATAAGCTGATTCAGCAAAGAATAATTTCCTTTGCGAAAGCAATAGCGGGGCTTATTGGCTGATGAGCACGAAATGAAAGGATTACAATTTAGCATTGCAATCTCTAAAGTTGGATGATAGACATCCTCAGGAAGAGATAAAGGAGGGGACCTAGACACATTAGAAATAAGGTAGTCGTTAACAAATACAAGGTCAAGTGTTCTATTCATATGATTAGAAATTGAATTGATTTGAAACAACGAAAGATCAAGCATGCAGTCTAAAAAGTCGTGCTGTGCTGAGGGCACTAGATAATTTTCAGCAGTGAATAATGACCAAGAGATGTTCGGCAAATTAAAATCACCCAACACCAATAATAGGTCATTATCCCGCACTTGTAAAGAAACTTCTTTAATACAAGTAATATGATTCATATAAACTTGAATATCAGAAGAAGGTGGGACATAAGAGCATGTTACATAGATATTCCGTGTAGGAAAAGACACCTTAACTGAGACAATCTCAGCGTCAGTAGGCGTACTAAAACAGAATAGTTCAGACTGGAGAGTGGCTTTAACGGCAATTAACACCCCACCACCTCGAGTCGGCCTATCATTTCTAAACAAAATAAAGTTATTCGGTAATATCTCAAAATCAGATATGGTTGAGTTTAACCATGTTTCTGAAAATGCTATTATGTCCGAATCAGAAGTGGTGTCCGACGAAAGTCGAGACACAAAAACTTGCCTACGAGGGGCAACTACCGTTAAAGTAGGCGCTGATGGGGCTGTAGGTAATACAGGAGTTGGAGGAGCTAACGAGGCACAATGATTGATTTTAACAATCTGGGCAAGATTGCGCGCAGGTCTACCTTTGCGGCCAGGAGCTGACGGGGCTGAGGCAGTTTGATTAATTGGGACGGAATCAGGTACGGGCTCTACTGGGTCTTGTACAGGGCTTGAAACCGGGGTAAATGAACAGTCGCTTGGAGAAGGCGATAAAGACAACATTGGAGATACCTCCAAGTTGCTAGGAAGAGACAAGAAAGTCGTGGGTGTCTGAACAGACGTAGAGGGCAATTGCAAAAGTTGAGACTCCAACCGGCGATTGGTTGGGGACTCAAATTTATATTTGCCAAGCAACTCGAAACTCGAGTCAAAATTGCTCGAGAGCTGCTTAGCCACATTATTTAATTTTAAGAATTGACTTCTCACAGAATTATACATTCTGGAGAAATCAATTTGATTGTCGATGCATTCTGGGCACGACCAACGCAAGCCACCGCAGCCCTTCTTGGCAATAGCAGCGATCTTGTCGCAATCACGCCCAGTGAGACCTGCACATTTAGCATGCATCATATTCTCACACAGCCAGCAATTAACAAATTGCGGCAGTGCAGAATCGTCAGCCTGCTTGAACGTGCACGGTTTCTTACAGCACGACATAATTATTAAATGCGCAAGCAACTTGCGAGAGCGCAGAGCAAAACGAAACGAAAACGGTGCACAAGATAGAGCAAGTAAACACTCAAAAAACAATTATTCGTACACAAACAAATTGTTTGGTGCGAAAAGCAATTGAAAAAAATTTGCGAGAGCGCGATGCACAAGCAGAAAGTATGCAGCGAACACACGCACAAACAAGTGTATGCACAAGGGAGCACAAAGGCAAAAGACTTAAAACAGCCAATAACAACAAACATGGAACTGAAGCCGCGTTTTATAAAATGCAATAATTAACAGACACGCTGTCAATCACTCTCAACAGAGAACTATATTATGACTTGAAGAAAATTTAATAAATATAACATATTTTCCAACGAGCAATGGCTCATATCGCTTCACGCGATTACCATTTGGTCTTAAAATACAACCAAATTCATTTCAGAGAATGATGACTATAGCATTCTCGGGTTAAGAACCCTCTCAGGCATTCCTCTATATGGAACCTAAAGTTGCATCCGGAAAAATGTTCATATTTCATTCATAAAGTGACATTCTTAGGTCACAAATGCGTATTGCCAGATGACAAGAAATTTGACGTCATCGAAAATTATCCTGTCCCTCATGATGCGGACAGCGACAGGCGATTTTTTAGCAATTTGCAATTATTATCGTAGATTTATAAAATACTAGATTATGTAAAAAGAATGTTCCTTTTGAATGGTCAAGTGAATGCCAAAACGCATTCCAATACCTTAAAGCAAAGCTTATGAACCCCACATTATTACAATATCCTGATTTTCACACAGTATTTTGCATTATAACATATGCTAGTAAACAAGCTTGCGGAGCGGTTCTAACTCAGAACCGTGACGGAATTCAACTCCCAATAGCTTATGAGATGTTCATTTACAAAAGGGGAAAGCAATAAGAGCACAACAGAACAGGAGTTTGGGTTTTGCACAAATACAATATACCCTTATACCCATTTTTAATGGGTTCAGGGTATAATGAATGGCGGTGGAAAGTGCCCTAAGGCAGCTGAAGAATTGAAAATCCAAATAATTGATGGCAGAGGAGCCCATGTTCGAGACAGCTGTTCCTATTGAACAAAGGGATTTGCCGACTTTGCACGATGGACCACGCCCACTCACAATAGCTAAGTACCGGGCTCGACAAGAAATGAAAGCCATACCAAACCACAAAAGGAGTGAACGGTGAGTGAAACTGCAAGCAGCAACGGCGACTGGTCAAGGAAGTGATTCTGTTAGCCAAAGCTACACAGAGCGTCTTCAACACCTAGATCAGCAGCTTCGCGTTGGTGCGAAACAACGCAAACGGCCTGCATAATTACGAACACCCCAATTCGCTTTAACATTAAGTTCTAATTCTAAGCCTATGTGGGAAACCGCTGCTTGAAAAAATACTAAACAATAATAGGCTTTACAGTAACAAATACGGATGGAGAAAGAGAATCTTTCTCTTTAATTGAATTGCTTTTATATATATTCGATAAGAAAACAAAGTTTTTTTAACTTTCATGAAATACATTTTTTAGCTGAAAGAGGTTCTTGTCGGGAGCTTCCTCTCTTATTCGAACATGAAATGCATATATATATTCTATTTATGAAGCTATATGTCACGTTTGGTTACTCTAGCTCTTATTATTTACCAAAATTGCACAAAAAACAGGATATCGATATCGATTCTTATCGATTGCTTGGTAACGGAGTAAACTAACGATTATCGGAAACAAACTCGATCTGCGCAGGCACTAGAAGCATCTACATCTAAAATTTCAATTTCAATTTCTCTAGCTCTTATAAGTTCTGAGATCCTTGCCGACGGACAGACAGACAGACGGACATGGCTAGATCGAGGAGCTATTGGTGCTGATCAAGAATATATATACTTTATGGGGTCGGAGATGCTTCCTTCTGCCTGTTACATACATTGGGATCTTGCACAAATACAACATACCCTTTTTACACATTTTTACTGGGTTCAGGGTATAAAATTTGTTTCATGAACGTACAAAAAATTTTTTTCTCATTGAATTTATGTAAAAACAGTTAAATAAAGAAAAATATAATAAGTGAAGCAAAAGACAATACTGTCAACTTTGTAAACAACGTCAAGACGATACAAAATCGTTGTAGATCATGTTATTAATTATCACGATAGTGTCAGTTTTATAATTTCTGCTTACAATTCATATTAATCATAATAAAATTAATGAAAAACGAGAAAGAAGGGCTACCTTCGGCACGCCCTTGCAGACCCAACCTTTTTATAATGCTCATAGTGCTTTGCCCCTATCTAAGAAGTACCGGGAAAATAGTAAATGCCGAGTTTGGTCAAGATATCTTGATAATCAAAATGTTTTTCATACGACTTAATTTTCGACGGATCGTTCCTATGGCAGCTATATGATAGAGTGGTCCGATCTTAATAGGATTTTGCATATATATGAGGAGCATAGTAAAACTAATAAATTCCGAGTTTGGTCAAGATATCTTGAAAAACAAAATGTTTTTTCATCCAAAAACTTAATTTTCGATCAATCATTCCCATGGCAGTTATATGATATAGCGGTCCGATATTAATAGGATTTTGCACATATATGAAGAGTAAAGTAAAACTAATAAATGCCAAGTTTGGTCAAGATATTTTGAAACACAAAATGTTTTTTCATCCAAAAACTTAATTTTCGACCGATCATTCCTATGGCAGCTATATGATATAGCGGTCCGATATTAATAGGATTTTGCACATATATATGAAGAGTAAAGTAAAACTAATAAATGCCGAGTTTGGTCAAGATATCTTGAAAAACAAAATGTTTTTTCATACAAAAACTTAATTTTCGACCGATCGATCGTATGGCAGCTATATAATATAGTGGTCCGATCTTAATAGGATTTTGCATATATATGAGGAGTAAAGTAAAACTAATAAGTGCCGAGTTTGGTCAAGATATCTTGAAAAACAAAATGTTTTTCATACAAAAACTTAATTTTCGACCGATCGTTCCTATGGCAGCTATATGATATAGTGGTCCGATCTTAATAGGATTTTGCATATATATGAGGAGTAAAGTAAAACTAATAAATGCCGAGTTTGGTCAAGATATCTTGATAAACAAAATGTTTTTTCATACAAAAACTTAATTTTCGACCGATCATTCCTATGGCAGCATTATGATATAGTGGTCCGATCCCGCTCGTTTTCATATATGTGCTGCGTGCAACAGAAAGAGGGAGTTCTGCAAAGTTTCATTAACATAGCTTTAAAACTGAGGGACTAGTTCGCATAGAAACAGACAGACGGACATGGCTATATCGACTCGGCTGTTGATGCTGATTAAGAATATATATACTTTATGGGGTCGGAGATGTCTCCTTCTATGCGTTACACATTTCACGACAAAATTATAATACCCTCTGCAAGGGTATAAAGATACATGAGTAGGGCAAATAACTTATATAGGATTTAAAAATGAATATGGAGAAAATAGATCACGCTTACGAAAGCTTTCCAAATTTAAGCATTAATGCGATTAGAGTTCTACATTCCCATAGCGAGACGTATCAGTATATCAGTTCGAGACTGATTGTATACAAGGTTTCGGCGGAATCTGTACCCCACTTATGCACTGCTAAAAAGCAGAAAAGGCAATGGTACTTTCAACACTACTATATGTCAGGGTAAAATTAACAGAAAAAGAAAACCAATATTTAGGTATAGCAACTACATGCTTACATAAGTAAGAAAAGTCCAGTAAAAGAATGGAATGGAACAAAATTGCGAAACAAATTTGATAAATCTTACAAATGTATCAGTAAAGATGCAACTATAAAGGTGAAAACACTAAAAAAAACATATAGAAATATTAGGAAGGGAATATAATAATATAGTTACCATAGTAAATAGATATGAATATAAATTCACATCTGAGTACATGTTGAAGGTTAATAAAATCCCTAAACACAAGATTGATTACTGTCACCAATAGGCGACATATTCAGAAAGTAGTTTGATCCCGACCAATTAAAAGAATAAAACGTATCAATTCAACAAAGCGACTCTGAATCTGAGAGTGACATTGAAACACTGAAGAAAGCGATCCAATTGAAACCAAACAATAATAAAAATCTTTGAAATGGCACAAACAGTTGTAGAATTTATCAAGATACCCACATCTCTGATACCAGAGTTTGACAGTAAGGCGGAAAATCTACAAAGTTTTCTAGATTCTTTGAATCCATTAGAAACCTTAAAGGGCATATATGAGCTAACAGCCTTGTAAAAACAAAGCTAAAAGGCCATGCGAGAAATTTAATAGGCAATGAGCAGACAATTGCTGCAATTATCACGCAACTAACAAATGCAGTAAAAGGAAAATCGGAAGAAGTTGTATCTGCTAAGCTTCTAAATCTGCAACAGAAAAATAAAACGTCTAACCAATACACCCAAGAAGTGGAAAAACTGGCAAAGGCCCTTGAGGCGCCTATATCAGTGAAGGTCTAAGCCAATCACTTGCAAACAAATACAGCACTACAACAGCTGTAAAAGCTATGAGCCAAAATTGTTCAATTGATAACATTAATAGAGGAGGCCGAGGTTATAATCGCAGCAGAAATTACAACCAGAACAATTACAACCGAGGCTGTAACAACAACAACAACAATAATTACAATAACCGTGGAGGGAGACGAGGCCATTATCAAGGAAGAGGCCAAGGTAATTCCAACCTAGGTAATAATAAGAACAATGTGAGAGTGGCGCAAAATACGTCGGAAAGCTCTCAGGACCCTTTAGGAAACAACCATTAAATGCAAAGGTTCATTCCATCAATTACAGTCTTAATAATTTGTCACATTTTATAATCATTCAATTGGAAATAAACTCACATTACTAATAGATACTGGTGCAGATATCTCACCAAATTCAAGAAGAAAAAATGATAAGCATCCAAGGCATAGGCCAAGGTGTAGTAAAATCTCGAGGAACAATTTCAATAGAACTACTATCAACAAAATATATTATTCCACACGAATTTCATTTAGTGGATTCAGATTTTTCAATACCGTGAGATGGAATAATAGGCATTGATTTTATTAAAAAATTCAATTGTCAATTAGATTTCAAACCAAGTGAAGATTGGTTTATAATTTCACCTCAATTTAAATTATCCTATTCATGTTCCGATAATATATAGTGCTGGCAACAATATAGTTCTTCTGCCAGCCGGATCGCAAGTAATTCGAAACATTAATTATTTTTTTTTTATTTTATTAACATTAAGATACTGTACTGTATAATGATAGATACTTACTGTTTAATAGACATTAATACAGTAAACGATTATATATAAGAAATACACAATGGAATTTATATTCAAATACAATAGCAGCATCCAATCATGTATACATTCGCCTTCTAAACACAACTAATTTCAACGAAGTGGTCAACAATATAGTTCTTCTGCCAGCCGGATCCCAAGTAATTCGAAACATTAATTATTTTTTTTTATTTTATTAACATTAAGATACTGTACTGTATAATGATAGATACTTACTGTTTAATAGACATTAATACAGTAAACGAATATATATGTATAAGAAATACACAATGGAATTTATATTCAAATACAATAGCAGCATCCAATCATGTATACATTCGCCTTCTAAACACAACTAATTTCAACGAATTGGTCAAAGTAAACAAAATCCAATCTGAAGATTTAACAGATTATGGCATTCAAAACACTAATCCAGAAAATAGAAGCAATCAAGTACTTTCAAAATTAAAGATAAATATTCCAGAATAATTCAAAAGTCAACTAACAGAATTAAGCACCAAGTATAGTGATGTGTTCGGACTAGAAACCGAACTAGAAGCGACAAATAATTTTTATAAACAAGCACCACCAACTTGAAGAAAATTTAATAAATATAACATATTTTCCAACGAGCAATGGCTCATATCGCTTCACGCGATTACCATTTGGTCTTAAAATAGCACCAAGTTCATTTTAGAGAATGATGAGCCCATTTATATTAAAAACTACAGTAGCCCGCATAGCCACGTCGCAGAAATTAAAAGCAAGTAGGGAAAGTAATAAATGGCAAAATCGTAGAACCGTCTGTATCCGAGTATAACAGCCCACTCTTGTTAGTTCCGAAAAATTCATTACCAAAGTCGGAAGGAAAGATGTGGCGATTAGTAATTGTCTATCGCCAAATCAACAAAAAACTACTTTCTGATAAATGCATACTCCCCAGAATTGATGATATTCTAGACAAACTGGGCAGAGCTAAATACTTTTCATGCCTCAGGTTTCCACCAAATTGAACTTGAAGAAAATTTAATAAATATAACATATTTTCCAACGAGCAATGGATCATATCGCTTCACGCGATTACCATTTGGTCTTAAAATAGCACCAAATTCATTTCAGAGAATGATGACTATAGCATTCTCGGGTTAAGAACCCTCTCAGGCATTCCTCTAAAGTTGCATCCGGAAAAATGTTCATTTTTAATTTTTCATTCACAAGAAATTTGACGTCATCGAAAATTATCCTGTCCCTCATGATGCGGACAGCGAGAAACGATTAGTAGCAATCTGCAATTATTATCGTAGATTTATAAAATACTTCGCCGATTATTCACGGCACATAACTAGATTATGTAAAAAGAATGTTCCTTTTGAATGGTCAAGTGAATGCCAAAACGCATTCCAATACCTTAAAGCAAAGCTTATGAACCCCACATTATTACAATATCCTGATTTTCACACAGTATTTTGCATTATAACATATGCTAGTAAACAAGCTTGCAGAGCGGTTCTAACACAGAACCGTGACGGAACTCAGCTCCCAATAGCTTATGAGATGTTCATTTACAAAAGGGGAAAGCAATAAGAGCACAACAGAACAGGAGTTAGCGGCAATTCATTAAACAATTACCCATTTTAGACCATATATTTATGGCAAACACCTTACTATTAAAACGGATCACAGACCATTGACATATCTTTTTTCTATGACTAACCCCAGTTCGAAATTAACTCGCATGCGGCTAGAGCTTGAAGAATACGACTTCACAGTAGAATACCTAAAGGGCAAAGATAATTTTGTAGCAGACGTACTTTCGCGTAATAATATAAAAGAACTCAAAGATATGCAACATAAGGTCCTGAAAGTCACTACGAGGCGAAAAAATAGACAAAATAAAAACTGTACAGTAGCAAATTATGAACTCCTGCAAAGGCAGGAGTCATAAAAATGTATATCAGCCCTACGTACATGAAGTCATCTCAAATGATTAAGCACGAAAAGTAGTGACCTTGCGCATAACAGAATCTAAATAGTTATTTAAACATGGAGAAAATTATCGCAAGAATTGAAGTAAGCGATTTATATACTAATGGAATCCTCGATTTAGGTCAGTTCTTCCAAAGGCTTGAAACAGAAGCCGGTATTTTAAAAATAAACCAACTCAAAGTGACACCAAGCGAAAAGATCTTTGAATCAGTTTCAATAGATTCTTTTAAAAATATGGGCAATAAAATATTAAAATCTTTAAGAGTAGCGCCACTCCAGCCAGTGACCCAAATAAACGATGAAAAAGAGATACAGCAAATACTGTCTACATACCATGACCCATAGTAGAAAATTAACAAGTGAGAGGTGCTAGTCGGGAGCTCCCGACTAGGGAATACCCTGAACACTCTTATTCCAAAACCAAATAATTTAAAAACAAGTAAGAAGTACTAGTCGGGAGCTCCCAACTAGGGAATACCCTGAACACTCTTATTCCAACACCAAATAATTTGAAAAAAAGAAAGAGGCATTAGAGCTCCCGACTAGGGGATACTCTGAACCCTCTTCTTCCAACATCAAATGCATATATATATTCTATTTTAGAAGCTATATGTCAAGTTTGGTGACTCTAGATCTTATTATTTACCAAAATAGCCCTAAAAAACAGTATATCGATATTGATTTTCATCGAGTGCTTGGAAACGCAGTAAGTAATCGATTATCGGAAACAAGATCGATCTACGCAGTCACTAGGAGCACCTAAATCTAAAATTTTAAGTCTCTAGCTCCTATAGGTTCTGAGATCCTTGCGTTCATACATACGGACCGACGGACAGACTGACACACAGACAAACGGACATAGCTAGATCGACTCGGCTATTGGTGCTGATCAAGAATATATATACTTTATAGGGTCGGAGATGCTTCCTTCTGCCTGTTTACATACATTTGAATTTTGCACAAATACATTTTTACCCATTTTTAATGGGTTCAGGGTATAAGAAAAAGTTCAGGAAGATCAGGAAGCGATACTGTTTACATATTATGACGATTCAATACAAGGAGGTCATACTGGCATTTCAACAACGATAACTAAAATAAAAAGACCGTACTACTGGAAACATATAACCAAATACATACATAGATGTTCTAAATGCCAAAAGTCGAAAACGACGACCCATACAGAAACACCTCCGACAATTACAGAAACGCCGAAAAATGCGTTCGACAGAGTGATAGTGATAGGTCCACTACCAAAATCCGAAAATGGAAACGAATATGCAATTACAATGATATGCGACTTAACAAATATCTGGTAGCTTCCAGTACCAAACAAATCCGCTAAGACAGTTGCAAAAGCAATATTTGAATCTTTTATACTAAAGTTCGGTCCAATGAAGACGTTCATTTTGGATATGGGAACTGAATATAAAAATTCTATTATAAATGACCTGTGCAACTACCAAAACAATTTAACGTCTAAAGCACACCACCACCAGACAGTTGGAACAGTAGAAAGAAGTCATAGAACTTTCAAGGAATACATACGTTCTTATATATCAGTTGATAAAACTGATTGGGATGTATGGCTCCAGTACTCTACTCTTTAGCACACAGTTCTTGTCCATACGAGTTAGTTATCGGCAAACAGCAACCTATATACCCTATATATAACATATGTGATTACGCTAAGGAAACAAATTTAAGACTAGGGCACGCATATTAAAGAGCCAGGATAATGTTAGAAAAACATAAGGCAAAAAATAAAGAATATAAACGATACTAGACATAGATAAGAACCAGTTTATTTAGACCCCTATGAAGTAATTGGAATAGAGGATAGAGATAATTTAGTAATATCATATACTAATTACACTGTAGTGTGTATATATCTTTAAAAGAAACCCTTATATACAAATATAAAATTTGCGGCGTTTTGTCATATACAATAACACTTACACATTAAATAAACCCAGAGCCACTTTATATATTGGCTCTGGATCATGTTACGCAGCGCAATCACTAGCCTCTAGCTGACCGTTTATGCTTTTTATGAGCAACATATATGCTCACTAACACAGGTATATGCAAGCTACTCAATCTACTCTTCTTTGTAGCTGTCAACCAATAACAGCGTAAGTATATAGATGTATCCATAGGCTAAGTGAATTATATATACTTTGAATAAAGACAATTTTAAAACCGAAATCAATCAGAACTGACGTGTTTTTTACACACTTTATACAAATACAATATATGGGAAAAAAGAAAATAAGAATATTTTTAATAAAGTAAAGAAAAGTAAGCTAGATATAAAATGTGTTAAGTAGATAGGACCGAGAGAAAAGTAATGGGAACTCACCGACCCGGTGGGGGAAAATGTGCAGCCTTTCCGGCAAGCTATGCCCCTGCCTATAGCTGGGAATGGTCGGTGACTTCCCGAAGGTCTCCTGAAAGCAACGATTTTATTAGTAGTAGAGAAGGTTCGGTAGAGAAAACGTGATGCAAATTAGCATAATTTTTACATAGCACGCGAAATGGATTGCGTATAGCGTTATGCACGTAGAGGAATAAGGGGCGATAATTTCTGGTTGGTCTAGACGAAACAGATATCGGATTTCGCCAATAATCAACTTATGTAAAAGGACAAACGACACTGAGAATTGTTCTACGGTTGGTTAACGACAGTATTTAGTTTAAGGGAATTTCCTTTTTAGCTTTCATCTTGACGGATTTGGTTTAACACCATCTGCTTTTACATGTCCATAATACTCGATTTCTTTACTTTTAGAAATACTGGTTTTTGTTCAGTTGCGTCTCCCGAATGTAAGAACTACCCGGCATTTTTGTTTTTAGTATTTGAAGAATTTATCTGTCAAGGTCTACTTTTGCTCTTAATTGTTTCAATAGAACTATTCCTTTAAGACCGCTAAAGTATTAGTGGAATTTAAATAATAAGAAATTAGCTGTTTCCTCTGGTTTGTATTCGTCACATATTTATACCATGAACCCATTATAAATGGGTAAAAGGGTATATTGTATTTGTGCAAAATCCAAATGTAGCCCATTTATATTAAAAACTACAGTAGCCCGCATAGCCACGTCGCAGAAACTAAAAACAAGTAGGGAAAGTAATAAATGGCAAAATCGTAGAACCGTCTGATTCCGAGTATAACAGCCCACTCTTGTTAGTTCCGAAAAAAACATTACCAAAGTCGGAAGGAAAGAAATGGCGATTAGTAATTGACTATCGCCAAATCAACAAAAAACTACTTTCTGATAAATGCATACTCGCCAGAATTGATAATATTCTAGACAAACTGGGCAGAGCTAAATACTTTTCATGCCTCAGGTTTCCACCAAATTGAACTTGAAGAAAATTTAATAAATATAACATATTTTCCAACGAGCAATGGATCATATCGCTTCACGCGATTACCATTTGGTCTTAAAATAGCACCAAATTCATTTCAGAGAATGATGACTATAGCATTCTCGGGTTAAGAACCCTCTCAAGCATTCCTCTAAAGTTGCATCCGGAAAAATGTTCATTTTTCATTCATAAAGTGACATTCTTAGGTCACAAATGCATATTGCCAGATGACAAGAAATTTGACGTCATCGAAAATTATCCTGTCCCTCATGATGCGGACAGCGAGAGACGATTAGTAGCAATCTGCAATTATTATCGTAGATTTATAAAATACTTCGCCGATTATTCACAGCACATAACTAGATTATGTAAAAAGAATGTTCCTTTTGAATGGTCAAGTGAATGCTTAAACGCATTCCAATACCTTAAAGCAAAGCTTATGAACCCCACATTATTACAATATCCTGATTTTCACACAATATTTTGCATTATAACATATGCTAGTAAACAAGCTTGCGGAGCGGTTCTAACTCAGAACCGTGACGGAATTCAGCTCCCAATAGCTTATGAGATGTTCATTTACAAAAGGGGAAAGCAATAAGAGCACAACAGAACAGGAGTTAGCGGCAATTCATTAAACAATTACCCATTTTAGACCATATATTTATGGCAAACACCTTACTATTAAAACTGATCACAGACCATTGACATATCTTTTTTCTATGACTAATCCCAGTTCGAAATTAACTCGCATGCGGCTAGAGCTTGAAGAATACGACTTCACAATAGAATACCTAAAGGGCAAAGATAATTTTGTAGCAGACGCACTTTCGCGTAATAATATAAAAGAACTCAAAGATATGCAACATAAGGTCCTGAAAGTCACTACGAGGCGAAAAAATAGACAAAATAAAAACTGTACAGTAGCAAATTATGAACTCCTACAAAGGCAGGAGTCATAAAAATGTATATCAGCCCTACGTACATGAAGTCATCTCAAATGATTAAGCACGAAAAGTAGTGACCTTGCGCATAACAGAATCTAAATAGTTATTTAAACATGGAAAACATTATCGCAAGAATTGAAGTAAGCGATTTATATACTAATGGAATCCTCGATATAGGGCAGTTCTTCCAAAGAGCTTCCTAGAGCTTCCGTCTAGGGGATACCCTGATCTCTCGTCTTCCAACATCAAATGCATATATATATATATAATTAAGTTTTACACGTTAGGTTACTATAAAAAAATATATTTCAATATATTATTTTCACTTAACGGCTACTTTTGTTGAGTACATTCAGATTTGCTTCCCGAATATGAACTGATTTATCTAACTGTTGCGGTCGCTTAGCAAACTTCGCTTTGAGAGAGTTTGAGTCAAAATTGAGTGAAGTTTGAGCTGCGTCAGCAATTATGCGTGGGATAGTGCTCTGATGGGAACATTGACAGTGCCGTGATATTTAGGGTGAATTGTTTATGTCTACCAAAGGGGGACAGTTTGATCTTGACCAATGTCGATGTTATCACCAAGCTCTTTGTTTACAATATTGGAAATGTTTATAATTGTGCTTATGCTTATGTGCTAATTATGTTAAAGGGTGGGTGCGACTATGGATATGTCACTCCCCCAACCATTAGAAAAGTGCCTGTCCTCAGGTGTTTAAGTTTGGATATAGTGTAACATTTTCTTCTTTTACAATTGGTATATCTCCTATTATTGTAGGTGTTTCTTCTACTTTGGGTTTTTTATATTTTATAATTAATTTCTTAGGTATGCTTTTGAACTTATATGTCAATACAGTGTTAAACTTATTAATATGATTACAAATATGGTTATTGTAAATATCTGGAATACATTGTTAAATTTTGTATGTTCATTTATAATTTGTTTCGTTTGTACAAACGAAAGTGGTTCTAATTTTATAACATCATTGCTTACGTAAATGCTTTGAGTATAATCTAACATATTGTTTGAAATTGAAATTTCATTAATTTGCAGTGAACAATTAAAGATTTTTATTAAATTATTTCCTTCTATTGTTATTTCGTTATTTATACAATTATGATTTAATATAGTTTTTGGTAAATTCCAAGTTAAAATTATATTTGGTTCTACGAAGTTGATTTGAAAATCTTGCAAAATTTTAGTATAACTACATTCTGATGTTATTTGGTTTAAAATTCCTGTTAAACATTCATTATTAATTAATTTTTTTTGTTTCTTTGCTATAAACTTTTTTATCTTGGGTAAAATATTTTTCATGAGCTATTTCTGTCAAAATATTATTATTTTCATCCGGGTATGGAATTATTTCGAATACCGGGTTTTTTATTATTTCTCGAGGAATATGGGATATTATCAGTATTTCGTTTGTATCTGATTTAAACCAAATGGAAGTTTTTGTATTCAACAATTTCTCAGAATTAACATGCAATAAATAGTCATGTTTTAGTAATTTTGGGTTAAAAATTCCTAATCTTCTGAGCTGCATTCCCATCTCAATGTCTTCTTTATATTCTGTAAAGTGTTGTAAGTTAAATATAAGGATATCTAATTTCTTTCCTTTTTGTTTCTCTTGATCTAGTTCGTTCATGATTTCTATTCCTTTGTTTATAGCTTCTATTATGTAATTTAATTCGTTAACCTGAACGCTGTTTTCTGCTAAGTTGCTTATTTTTTGTTCAATTTCTGTTTTGTCTTCTTGATCTAATGTTCCAAATAAGTATTTATATGCTGTTCCTACTATGTTAACTAAACCTCTTTTGCTGCGTTTGGCTATTTTTAAGCCGTTTATTTCTCTGTTTAATTTTTCTGCTAGGTATTCCATTTGTATAAGGTTATTGAACTTTACTTTGTTCAATTAAATTGTTAAAAGTTTCTTCGGTTTTTGTTATATTAACCGTTAAACAGTGGAATTCGTAATCTGTCGGAATGTCTATGGTTCCTGTTTTAAATATGAGATATCCGTTATGGGCTTTGATAGGATTAATTTCAATACTCTGTGCATTTATATGGTTTACAGTTATTATTGGTAATATTATAATAATTAGTTTAAGCTGGTGCTTGTATGTTTTGATCGCTGTCTGTTGTTGACCTGTAATTGTTATATTTGCTTTGATTAGTCTTCTTTTTCTTTTTGAATTTGGTTTTGTAATGTGTTATTTTCCTGCCTCTGTTAGTTTCCTCAAAATGTTTGTCGTCGATTTTTTTTAGTTCTCCTGTTTTCTTGAACGGGGTTGTCGTCTTTGATTTAACTAATGGTGAGTGTTTGTATCTAGTATCAATTTCATAATTTGTTCGTTTTTTGTTGAGGTTATTTATTAGTTTTTCTCTATTAGCTTGAGTGTCATACTCTGGTGTACTTGCGTATATGAATATGTCCGCTGCTGTTCTGTTAGTCGTTTTGTGCTTTGTTTTATGATTGTACGTGTAGAGTATAGTTTCAAATTTTGTAAGTTTATTTTCGACGTCTGAGTCGCTGTTAATGATTCTTAGTTTTTCGTTAACTGTCTTATGAAATCGTTCTACGTCGGATATACCATTTTTACTAGTGGTTATATTAATATTTACTGCTTCTTAGCCATAATTGTAAAGCTGTGCACATAAAAGCTGAGTCTTCGTCTGCTTTTATTTCGATGGGTTTACCCATTTGGTTGAACACTTGTAGTATAGCTCGATTGGTTTCTAGCCAGTCTCTACTTTTTATTTCTATTAATGATGCAAATTTTGAATAGATATGCAAGATAAAAATTGTTTATCTCCTACTATGTAAAAATGCATTACATATTTTTCTCGGATATTAGCGATTTCCGGAGTTATTTCGAAAGTTAATTTTGTATCCCTGTGTTCTGTTTTTGCGATGTTCCAAATCTCACATTCATTTATTAGATTTTGAATTAAATTTTGATAATCTGCGAAATAGTGGGTTTCTTTGAACCAATTGATAGTTTTTTCAATTCCTGGATGTAATAATTCTTTGTGCTTTTTTAATATTAATTCTTTGAATTCTGCGTATGTTTGAAGGTCTATTAATTTTGTACTAGTTTTCATTGCCTTTGTTGAATTATTTGGACTTATTATTTCTAAGTAGGCTTCTTGAAAAATTGGAAAATCTGGTTCGTTGTGGAAGTATAGCACACTTTTCTTTGTGCATAAGTATTCTTTTATTAATTCTTTGGCATGCGTATTAGTCATGTCTTTGTACGTAATTTTTATGTTGGTTTTGTGAAAGTAATTCGTAACTTTTGTTTCGTTCTCGGTTCCTTTTTCAAATTCTATTTGTCGATTATAATAATTAAGTGGTCTTTCTGTGATTTGTAAATAGTTACTGTTGTCTTCTTGAGCACTATGTATTGTTGCTCTTGTGCTAATTGTATCTTCGCCTAAGAAGTTTTCGTTTAATTGAATTCTGGACAGAGCATCTGCCACATAATTTTCTTTTCCTGGGACGTATTTAATTTGGAAATCAAACTCATTTAGCTTGATCTTCCACCTTTGTAATTTCATGTTAGGTTCTTTCATATTATTTAACCAGACGAGTGGTCTGTGATCACTAAGGATTTGAAATTGTCGACCAAAGAGATAGGACCTAAAGTATTTAGTGGCCCAAACGATTGCTAATAATTCTTTTTCAATCGTTGAATAATTTAACTCATGCTCGTTGAGAGTTCTACTTGCATAGCATATAGGCTTATGCTCTTGCGAAAGGACGGCCCCTATTGCCATATTACTCGCGTCTGTAGTTAATGAAAATGGTTTTTCGAAAATAGGGTATATTAAAATTGGGTCGGATGTTATGACTACTTTTAGCTTTTCAAACGCTAGTTCGTAGTCTCTGTCTTTTATATTGATTTTTGCTCCCTTTTTTAAATTAAGTGTTAATGGTTTTACTATATTAGCGAAATTTGGTATAAATTTCCTATAGAAACCTCATAATCCTAGAAATGATTTAATTTCTTTTGGGGTTTTTGGAATTGGGAATTTGACAATTGCTTGTATCTTGTTGGGATTTGGTTTTATACCCTCAGTTGTGATGATGTGACCGAGAAATTCAGTTTCTTTTCTCATAAACTCGCATTTATCCAACTGTAGTTTTAAGTTAGCTTCTCTAAGCTTCTTAAATACCTTTTGTAGCTACAAAATGTGTTCCTCCAATGAAGTGGAAAAAATAATAATGTCGTCTAAGTAGACCAGACAATCCTTAAAAATTAAATCTTCTAAGAGATTGTTCATACATCGTTGGAACGTTGCAGGTGCATTCTTAAGACCAAATGGCATGCGAGTGTACTCGTAATGGCCATGTTTAGGCGAGAATGCGGTCTTGGGTATTGAACCAGGATCCATTTGGATTTGGTGGAAGCCTTTGGCTAGATCAATGGTTGTGAAATATTGACATTTTCCAAGTTTGTCTAATATTTCATCCATGATCGGGATAGGGTATTTATCATTAATAGTTAGTTCATTGAGATTGCGGTAATCTATGACTAACCGGAACTTTTGCTTTCCAGATGCATCGTTTTTCTTTGGAACGATTATTACTGGTGAGCAGTAAGGGGATTTGGATTTACGTATGATATTTTGTTTTATAATATCGCTTATTTGTTTATTTACTTCCTCATCGTATATTTGAGAATATTTGTATGGACGCTTGTAAATTGGGTCCTCATGTTTTGTTAGAATTTTGTGTTTAACTGTACTAGTGAAAGTCAAATTGTCACCTTCATGGTACTGGATATCACGAAATTCATGTAAAACTTTTTTTATTTTTTCTTTTTCTTCTGAGTTTAGGTGCTCTAGCCTAAACTCATTGTTTTCTATTAATTCATTATTAATAGCGAAGTTAAATGGTCTGTCCTCTGTTGAGGGTGGATCAAGGCACTCTTGTGCGGTCATGTCCTCTTCGACCTCTTCGTCGTTATATCTAAAACAAAAGTTAAATTCTCCTAAGGTTACGGATCCTTGTGCATAGTCTATTTTTGCTTGACATGCCTCAAGGTATTCTCTCCCAATCAGAACATCATAATGCTCTGAGAAGTCGTGAATATAGAATTTTTGTTTGTTCGGACAAATTTTGCTTGCTCCTAAGCGCATACTTTGTTTTAATTCAATAACACCATTTATGGTGTGAACCTTTAATGTTTCGTTGTAAACTGGAAAATTTAAGCGGTTTGTTTTCATTAGATTTATGGTTGAACCTGTGTCGATGACACATTTTAGAACTTCGTCATTCATAATTAATTTTATGAATGGATTTCTTCTGTTTGTTCCGAGGCTTGCTGATGAAAATTTTCGGATGTATCCATTTTCATCTGCCCACTGTTACTATCTCTTTGACGTTTAGTCGGAGGGTTTGGTGCATTCAAGCGTGAATGGGACTGATTTTGGTAGTTTAAGGGATTTTGGTATCTACCTTAATTTCTGTTGGAACTCGTGGTGAGCTTTCTGATTGTCTTCGGACTTATTGTGCTGTTTATTTTGTGCGTGATAACTCTGATTCGTGTTGGAATAACCACTTGAAATGGTGGTTGGGTTAGCATTTTGCTGATAATTTCCCATGTTCCTACGATTGTTATTTGGATTTCCCTGAACATTATTATTTTTAGGTTTTTCAGTAACGCTATTTTTATATAATCCCTCTCTTTGAGCTACTTGCTTTAGTTTTTGTGTCGACGTAATGTCTTGTCTGGCTAACATCATGAAAAGCCTATCTGGTAATTTTTTTGTAATAACATCTTTGATTGTGTTATTCATAGCATTTGTATAAAGGGTTGTATTGCTAGGTATATTTTCTAGTGCTAACTTATTTATTATTACAAAAGATTTATTCTCGAGCTCCTCGATGAACTTACGGACGTTTCCTTGGTAATTCGTGTTGTATAAGCGTCGAAGGAGTTCTTCAAATGGTGTCTGCACTTTGTATTCTTCAATCAATGCGCTTCTCAACTCCTGCCAAGTGTTGGCTGCTGTCCTTTGTGATATTCTCTGAGCATCTCCTGTGACTTGGAATTCGATGGCTCCGTATAAGATGCTATGTTGTCTAACATCTCGGGTTGGATACAGGTGTAGGATGTAATCTATCCTTTTAATGAAGGCGTTTAGTTGATCCGTTGATCCGTCAAAGCTTGGCACCTGTCTAAGTTGTGAAAGGGCCTGGTTGAGGTGTTGTTCTGATAATTCCTTGGTCATCTTGGTGTAATACACTTTTTTTTGAGAGAGTTTGAGTCAAAATTGAGTGAAGTTTGAGCTGCGTCAGCAATTATGCGTGGGATAGTGCTCTGATGGGAACATTTACAGTGGCGTGATATTTAGGGTGAATTGTTTATGTCTACCAAAGGGGGACAGTTTGATCTTGACCAATGTCGATGTTATCACCAAGCTCTTTGTTTACAATATTGGAAATGTTTATAATTGTGCTTATGCTTATGTGCTAAGTTATGTTAAAGGGTGGGTGCGACTATGGATATGTCACTATATATATCCTTTTTTAGAAGCTATATGTCAAGTTTGGTGACTCTAGCTCTTAGTATTTACCAAAATTGCCCAAAAAACCAGATATCGATTCTTATCGATTGCTTGGAAACGAAGAAGGTTATCGATAATCGGAAACAAACTCGTTCTGCGGAGACACTAGGAGAACCTACATCTAAAATGTCCTGAAAGTTACTACCAGGCACCAAAGTAAACAGAAAAACTCCTGCGTAGGAAAAGATCAAGTAGAGTTACCCATGCAAACTTTTGAGAATGCTTCTAAGCCCAACGTATGTGAAGTCATTTGTAATGACGAAGCTCGAAAAGTAGTGGAAGAAAAGTTATAGCAAGAATTAATGTTAGCGATCTGTAGAACATGGACCATTTGACTTAGGTCAGTTTTTCCAAAGGCTTGTAAAAGAAGCCGGTATACATGAGATCAGTCAACTCAAACTGGCACCGAGCGAAAAGGTATTTGAATTAATTTCAATCAAATCAATTAAAAATATGGGCAAGAAAAAATTTATATTATTACGAGTAGCGCTACGCAAGCCAGTGCCCATAGTAGAAAATTAACAAGTGAGAGGTGCTAGTCGGGAGCTCCCGACTAGGGAATACCCTGAACACTCTTATTCCAAAACCAAATAATTTAAAAACAAGTAAGAAGTACTAGTCGGGAGCTCCCAACTAGGGAATACCCTGAACACTCTTATTCCAACACCAAATAAGCCACTTTATATATTGGCTCTGGATCATGTTACGCAGCGCAATCACTAGCCTCTAGCTGACCGTTTATGCTTTTTATGAGCAACATATATGCTCACTAACACAGGTATATGCAAGCTACTCAATCTACTTCTCTTTGTAGCTGTCAACCAATAACAGCGTAAGTATATAGATGTATCCATAGGCTAAGTGAATTATATATACTTTGAATAAAGACAATTTTAAAACCGAAATCAATCAGAACTGACGTGTTTTTTACACACTTTATACAAATACAATATATGGGAAAAAAGAAAATAAGAATATTTTTAATAAAGTAAAGAAAAGTAAGCTAGATATAAAATGTGTTAAGTAGATAGGACCGAGAGAAAAGTAATGGGAACTCACCGACCCGGTGGGGGAAAATGTGCAGCCTTTCCGGCAAGCTATGCCCCTGCCTATAGCTGGGAATGGTCGGTGACTTCCCGAAGGTCTCCTGAAAGCAACGATTTTATTAGTAGTAGAGAAAGTTCGGTAGAGAAAACGTGATGCAAATTAGCATAATTTTTACATAGCACGCGAAATGGATTGCGTATAGCGTAGTCTGTTATGCACGTAGAGGAATAAGGGGCGATAATTTCTGGTTGGTCTAGACGAAACAGATATCGGATTTCGCCAATAATCAACTTATGTAAAAGGACAAACGACACTGAGAATTGTCCTACGGTTGGTTAACGACAGTATTTAGTTTAAGGGAATTTCCTTTTTAGCTTTCATCTTGACGGATTTGGTTTAACACCATCTGCTTTTACATGTCCATAATACTCGATTTCTTTACTTTTAGAAATACTGGTTTTGTTCAAAACCTGAATAACGTCTAATGGTTCGTCAAAGTGATTGATAGTTGCTGCATCTGTATGTGTATCTGTTGGTGACTACCACCATGCTAAAACTTAAGGGGGCTATGTCTAGTCTGTTTGAGATAGTCATTCCATCGCCAGTTGCGTCTCCCGAATGTAAGAACTACCCGGCATTTTTGTTTTTAGTATTTGAAGAATTTATCTGTCAAGGTCTACTTTTGCTCTTAATTGTTTCAATAGAACTATTCCTTTAAGACCGCTAAAGTATTAGTGGAATTTAAATAATAAGAAATTAGCTGTTTCCTCTGGTTTGTATTCGTCACATATTTATACCATGAACCCATTATAAATGGGTAAAGGGGTATATTGTATTTGAGCAAAATCCATATGTATGTAACAGGCAGAAGGAAGGAAGCATCTCCGACCGCATAATATATATATATTCTTGATCAGCATCAATAGCCGAGCCGATCCAGCCATGTCCGTCAGTCCATCCGTCCGTCCGTCCGTCCGTATTTATGAACGCAAGGATCTCAGAGCATATAAGAGCTATAGACTTCACTTTAGTTGTAGGTGCTCCTAGTGCTTGCGCAGATCGAGCTTATTTCGGATAATCAATAACTTACTCCGTTTCCAAGCAGTCGATAAAAATCGATATCGATATCCTGTTTTTTGGGCAATTTTGGTAAATAATAGGAGCTAGAGTCACGAAACATGACATGTTGCTTCTAAAATAGAATATATATATGCATTTGATGTAGGAAGAAAAGGGTTCAGGGTATCATCTAGTCGGGAGCTCCTGACTAGAACTTCTAACTTGTTTTAACATGCACATGTGGCTTAATGTACGAGTTGTGTCAAGAGGTCGTAATTACCAGGGCAGTATCCATACCGCGTAACATACGCGAATGCCTAACAGAAAGGTAATCTAATTGGAGTATAATACTCATTTATGAGAAAAAGCGAAAAGGATTTAAGTTAAGAGAGATCTAATACGAATTAAATATATTTATAGGCAATTATGGCTCCTAAATATGTAATCAGGAGGAGCGAGTAAGCTTAAGCAGATAGTTTTCGCCGCTGCCAAGCGTGAGTATCGGGCGTGCGTACGTTACGAAGGGCCGAATTTAGGAATTGACGGTGCAGGAGGGCTAAGAAAGCTAGAGAAAACAAAAGAATAAATGAAAGTAAATAAAATTGTGAATTTTCAGGCTTTTGTTTGCGGCTGAGACATTTCAGCAACACCCATCACGCAGGCCGACTCTATCCTAACCGCAGCGGAGCGATCTCAGCGGCTCCCCTTTTCCTTAACAGATTAAATAACCACTCCGCCAAAATGTGGGCTCGGCTAGCCAAGCTAGGACCAAATACACAAGGACCCCGAAGCACAAAGCCCATATCGAACCTGACCCAATCGAATGGGATAAACGTTCGAAATCAGAGTCAGACTCTGGCCCACGTTCTAGCTCCGTTATAAATCCCGGCTATCTCGAACTAAAAGGCCCGTTATGCGAGTGACAGAACGAAGGAATCGGGGATACCTCGCATTGCGGATGGTGTCCAATTAACACATACGCACCTACCCATGGAGTATAGTGGGCACTGCATCGTCCCGAAACAGGTCAGGAAGTGGAAAGGACTTAAGTTAAGAGAGATCGATTACGAAATAAATATAATCATAGGCAACTCTGACACCTAAACATAAAAACAGTAGGAGCGGGTCAGTTTAAGTAGATAGCTTTCGCCGCACGGTGAAAAGGGCATGAAGGGGTCGTAAGACGGTGAGGATGATCGCCAGCTTCGTTTTGGAACCGCCGAGCGTGAGTATCGGACGTCCATACCTGACTAAGGGCCGAATTTAGGGAATTGACGGTGCAGCAGGGCTAAGAAAGCTAAAGAATTCAAGAGAATGAATCGAAAGTGGATGTATGCAAAGTAAAATGGTGTTTGCGTGTTGTCTGTGTAGAAATTGTGAATTTTCAGGCTTTCGTTTGCGGCGGTGAGCCCCAGTAGCACCCATCACGCAGACCGACAGTAACCTAACCGCAGCGGAGCGATCCCAGCGGCTCCTCTTATACTTAACAGAATAAATAACCACTCTGTGGCGGAATTAACCCTATGGCCCCATTTCCCCCTTTTCAGCTTCGCGTCTCGGCAATCTACAAATTTCTTGTATAGTGGGCTTGGGTAAGAGTGAGTCCTTATATTGTTTCAATATTTTTCTCTCCGCTACAGACTAAAATTTTCTTTATCATTAATACTCTGTGTATGAGTACCAAACTCAAGTACGGAGTCGCATAAAATACTGGACTTTGCATTAACTGCATCGAAGTAGCTTGAATCGCCGTCACACGGTACTATATTTTGGCCAACCGCATCATCATCGCCATCATACATAGCGCAAGTGTCCTCTACAACTTCTGTACTATTGAGAATTCATCAGGGGTGTACTAGCAAAATAGATACGCCGTGATAAGCAATAGTTCTATTTTCGCAGCATAAGGGAGTCCTCGACTAAAATTAACAACTGACTGGAATTTAATCTTTATCCTCAATTTGAAGTAACGCTACAGTTCTGCATAACGTCTCACATTGCCTACCAGCCGGATTCTGAAATCGACACGTCAGATTGGAGTTTGCCCGCCAATACGCCACTTGCCGATGATACCTTCCACAGATCTGGTCGGATTAATTACCTTCCTGGTAGATCAGCTCGGAGACAATTGCCAGTCACTCAAAAATCGTTGCTTGGATGGATTATGTCTAAGAAGTGTTCAACGTGCTTGCTTTCTGTGGAGGAATCCATTGGCAAAAATCTTTTATATTATTGTGTATTAAAACCCAGCAGTGCATCAACGAAGTTACGAGTCATGTTTGACGCCTCATGCACTACATCATCCCAGTATTCATTGAATGTTTTGCTTCTCGTTGGCCCAACACTCCAAGAAGATTTGTATATACTTCTCCTTCGCTTTTGATTGGTTCGTTACACCATCACAGCGGACATGACGAAGATGTATAGACAAGTCTTAGTCAGCCCAGTGGATCGAACATTTCAATATTTATTTTGGAGAGCATCCCCTGAGGCAGATTTGCAGACCTTTGAGCTAAATACAGTTACGTATGGAACGGCCTCGGCCCCATATTCAGCAGTTCGCAGCATACAATATCTAGCAGATCTGCATGTGAACGAGATTCCCATTCGCGCATCCATTTCTAAATCATTGTTTTATGTTGATGATCTGCTTTGCGGAGCAACGAGCTCATTGAGTTACAGAACATTAAAAATGAGGTCACACTTCCCATTAGTTAACTGGCACTCCAATCATCCCGCCATCAGCCCAATTTAGGCCCAAAAAATTATATTCAGCAGGCACAAATAAAACCGTTCTCTCGACTGCTTCGCGCTGCCCATCATAATCGTCTTAAAAGTCATCATACAGGAGCTATGGCTGCTAAAACTTGTCTGGGATGAATCTGCAATCCGCAATCACTCCTACAAGCAAGGAGAAATTTAGTAGCGTCTCTCAAGGAATTGTCATCGGTTTCAGTACCCCGTTATTGCTTGTAAGCTGAGCTCACAGATATACAAGCAAGTTTTCTGCTTACGTGCTTACGGCTGTTGCGCGTATGTGTGTTCCACGGTCTTGTATTAATCGGCAAGCTACCTGTATGTCAAGTCTAGACTATCTATTTTACAAGACTAAACAGCAGATGAAAAGTAAAGACATGTACTGTCAACTCTGCTCACATCGTGTCACGGGATATCCAACTAATGAGCTCCAGCACTCATTTTGGTTTAAGGGTCTTAAGTTTCTGCGTGATTCCGCGAGATGCCCTGACAACAATTCGACAATGATTTGACATGGACATTCCCGATGCTCAAAAATGGAACCTTACAGAACGGAACAAGTTCATATACATTCGGGCGCTTCGAATTATGGCATATAAATTCCGGTTTCACCTTATTGCAAAAAAGGAACATCCTGTTGAAAGTTCGCCGCCATTCCCAGAAGACCTTTGCCACGCGTTGCGCTGCACTATCCGGATCATCCAACAGCACTATTTCAAGGAAGACTTGCAATTGCTGACTCGAGCAGACTCGACCATGCTGATATCCCCTCTCGTCAAAGGCACCCCTTATTCGTTCACAAGGAATTGCAATTTGTCTACAATTATGTTCGGCATCTACACCATAGTTGGACTGCTGGTGCTTCAATTCTGGGTCGTAAACGCAAGAGCTTTAGCAGCATTGTTCGTTCTTTAATAGACTGTGACAGATATCATCCAGTTCTACTTCGTCAAGTCATGGGCTCCCTACCACCGGAGCGCTTATTCGCAGGCAAACCATTTCGCTACTTTGGAGTCGACTTCTGCGGTACAGTAAACACATATTTTCGAATACGTCCATATTAGTCGGCATTTTACATTGAAATCGTTTAAGTTTTAGTTTCGAATCATTGAAGCGCATGGTTGCCCGTCGTTGACCAGTATCGGACATCTATTGTGTCATTGTGTATTGTATGATAACCACACATGGGGATAACTCACCGCCATAACACAATAAATTAGGGCGTGTAGAGTCTGTTGTAACTGGCAAGGATAACCGTGTTCGTGTCGCGTATATATTCGTACTTCCTCCGGACTCTGATACCGATTAGTTTAGTTAACTTAATAATTTATTTCTTAATGGTCAACAAACCAAGTGTCTTTCTCATTATTCAATCGATTATACATACATTACATTATGAAATTAAATGCTAGAAGCCTTGTTGGATTCTGCAAAAGCCTCATCAAATTAGCATAAGCAAACATTCATGTAAACATAAGAGGAGGTTGTAATTTTGGTCTAGTGGAACAGCTGTGTATTATAAACAAGGTGGGCAAGCCTTTCTTGCACTTGTCGCAGCTGCTATAAATTGCATATTCCTTTTTTGTCTGCTCTCTCAGTTCGTTGTTGATCGAGGAGAAGCGAAGAACCAATTCTGAGCCACAGCCAAATATCCTTATAATCAACATAAATTTGCCTAATAAACTGAATTATAACGGTTGTGAAAGACCAAAATGTACTTATTTTTTGGTTTAGGTTCCAAACAGTTGCTAAGAAACATTAGTAACTCCACATTTGGAGGCCCCGGCGAGATTTAACATTGCAGTGCACACAAGCAAAATAAATCTATTGCAAATTAAAATTGTGATTATTCAAGTAGAACATAATCATCGTAAATTGTTATAATTAGGCAAGTGCCAACTGGCTGTGTGAACTGACCATTTACAGCTCCCAAATATTCGCATAAACATAAGCGCCGCTAGTTGACTTTCGCGCTCTTCCCCATGCGCGGTCATTCACCGGATCAGCTTATATACATACGCTTGTACATAAGCAGCTGCACAATTCGCCGCATGTTGTGTGCTCAGTTTGGTGTTCTGATTTTGTGCTTGTTAAAAAATAATGCAAGGCGAGAAAACAGATGATATGCAGTAAGACAGGGTGTCTTTTCTTAAGCGCAAAGCGGTTGCATTGTTCGAGCGAGCCTAGTGTATTGTATAACAACTCTTATGCCGTCGACTAAGTAGTGCGCCTTTTGCTAATTGAACAAACTAAGTCTAGAGGAGCTTAATTTCGATGAAATTGGCAGAAAACTACGCGATGATCTTGACGAGTTAATCGTCATGGTTGAAGCTCGCGTTCGCGTAAACTTTTAGCGTCGTCAAACTAACGGCCCGCCCCACTCAACCTTTCTTCATCATGAGGATTTGCCAAGCCAAACCTTGATCTTAGCCAACAGAACGCGCCTTCCCGAGCTCAAATTACCAACATTTTCCGGTGGTTATACCGAATATTAGCACTTTACCGCGATGCTTGAGTCAGTTGTCGACAAGGATACCGAGCTGTCTAACATTGAAAGGTTGCAGCATCTTCGTTCATATTTGTCTGGCCCTGCGTTGGATTCGGTTCGATCTGTGGAGTTTTCCGGTGCCAATTCTCCTGTGGCTCTGGATATCCTAAATAGAAGATTTAGTAACAAACGTCTTGTTTTCCTTCAATGAGATTCTTGGGCTCAAGAGGGTAGATTCGGAGTCGGCTTTAAGACTGCGTGAGTCCTCGGACAAGGTCAATTCGCAGTTTGGATGTCTAATAGTCCACACGCTGCTTCAAAGGTTGGACACCCAGACTCAGACCAAATAGGAGGAGGCCGCAGGTATTGACAAAGGCCCGAAAGCCGATGAGCTCTTCACATTTTTGGAAAGGCTTGAGAGCGTGCAACATGCCATGTCATCCGATATAACCAATTATCATGTGGGCAAATCCAATCATAACACTAACCACAGCAAAAGAGTGCTTGTAGCTGAGACTAACCAAAATGGGTGCAGTTTTTGTGATGCGTCTGGTCACGGAATCTACACATGTAGTAAATTCGGAAATTTGTCTCCATCCCTTCGGCATAAGGAAGTCAAGAAACTGGCCCTTTGTTATAACTGCCTAAGGAAGGGACACCAAACTCGGTCATGCAGTAGTAGTCATTGTCGTACTTGTGGAGGAAAGCATCATACACTGTTGCATTTTGCCACTTCAAGAGAAGCTGACGCGCGGACACCATTAAATACATCGGCTGATTTGGGCGCCGCCACTTCGACGCACTCTCACTCCACTACCTCTCTTGCTGTCCAAGGTCTTCAGTCTGGTTTTGTGCTCCTGGCCACTGCAGTGGTACTGGTAAAGAATTGTTCTGGTTCCTTGTTACCCTGTGGGGCCTTATTAGACTCAGGTTCGCAGTTGCACATGGTCACATCCCGTTTCGCACAGAGACTTCAGATAAGGAAAACCAGGTCGTCGACAGTTGTCATGGGTCTCGGAGACACAAGCGTCTCTACTGAAGGATCACCTGTTAGGATTAACATGAAGTCACAAGACTCAGATTATTCAGCCACCTTTGATGCTCTTGTGACTCCAACAATTACCGATAGTCAGCCCAGCTTCGTCATCGATACATCAGACTGGAAAATTTCCTCAAACATAAGGTTGGCTGTTCCTGCGTTCAACAAACCACAGCGAGTAGATCTCTTAATTGGAGCGAGCCTCTTCTATGAGCTTTTGTCTGTTGGGCAAATTGTGCTTTTGCTTTACTTCTTCTGCAAAAAACTCGTCTTGGCTGGGTCGTGACCGGTGGATTTGAGAGACCGCGCAGTACCTTGTTGTACCTGCCGGCCGCACTCCTAATAGCGAAGCTAGTCAGTTGGACGTCCGTCTGGATGATTTGGTTTGGCGGTTTTGGGAAATTAAAAGCATAGAAGAGCCTACAGTAAAGGCCACCAAAGAAGTGGCGGAATGCGAGCAGCATTTTGCCAATAACTTCTTTCGTGTACCATCCGGCGAGTATTCAGTGCGGTTGCCTCTGAAGCGGAGTGCAGAGCTTCTAGGTAAGTCTTATGGCCAGGCTCACCTTCGATTTCTCAGTCTTGAGCGAAAATTTGGTCGGAATTCGCATCTAAAGGAGCAGTATTCACATGTCGCGAGTTAGTCCAGAGTTGAGTGGCTGATGTAAATAGTTCCTCCCACATCGTTGCGTCTTGAAAGAAGACAGCACCACAACCAAGTTGCGTGTTGTGATTGATGGCTCAGCAACTACTGATTCTGGACATTCTCTTATCAATCATTTAACCTAAGTTGTTTCACATTCTGATTCGCTTCTGCACATATCCTGTTGCTCTGACAGCTGATATTTGCAAAATGTATCGTTGTGTCCGAGTGACTTTGCCTGATAGTTACTTCCAGTGCATCCTGTGGAGGGACTCGCTTCAGAAGGATATCGAAATCTATAAATTAGATACAGTAACATATGGGACCAAATCAGCATCATTTTGGTCCGAGCGCACAATGCAATGCAGTTGGCCTTTTATGAGCGTGATGCATTTCCATTTGGATCGGCTGCCATCAAGCAGGATTTTTACGTTGACGATTTGCTATCCGGAGCCAACTCAGTTGCTGAAGCCAGAGAGAAATTTCGTCAGACGGCTGGGATAGTCTCGTGGAAATTTCAAACTTCGAAAGTGGTCTTCCAGTCACCAAGAAGTACTCAACAGAAAAGCTTATGAAGATAGGGAACAGTACTTACAGTTCTATGATGGAATCGATGTCACCAAGGTCTTGTATGGGATCCAGCGATCGACCAGTTGCTATTTTCATTTTCTGTTCTAGATTGTACTGTTTAGCCCTGCAGGCGATCAGTTCTGTCTATTGTTGCCGGGTTTTCTGATCCGCTTGGACTTTTGATATTTCTTCAACTTGGGATGAAAGCTTGCTGGTGCGATTCGTCCGTTGTCCGATCCTGGATAAGAGATGAGCCCTTCAAATTTAACGTTTTCGTGGCAAATCGTCTGGCTGCCATACAAGAACTCCCTGCCAGTATGGAGTGGCGATATGTTATATACCCTGAACCCTCTTCTGCCAACATCAAATGCATATATATATTCTATTTTATGTCAAGACTCTAGCTCTTATTATTTACCAAAATTGCATAAAAAACAAGTTATCGATATCGATTTTTATAGATTGCTTGGAAACGGAGTAAGTTATCGATTATCGAAAAGACTCGACCTGCGCAGGCACTAGGAGCACCTACATCTTTCATTTGAAGTCTATAGCTCTTATATGTTCTGAGATCGGACGGACAGACAGACGAAATGGCTTAATCGACTCGGCTATTGATGGTGATCAAGAATATATATACTTTATGGGGTCGGAGATGCATCCTTCTACCTGTTACATACATTTTGATTTTGCACAAATACAATATGCCCTCATACCCATTAATGGGTTCAGGGTATAAAAATAGGATATACGAGCAGGAGTCGGACGGTATCCATCCATCAGTTCGGGGTAGATGTCCGGCCCAACACCAGATTTGAGATTCCCGGCTGGAACCAGCGATTTTGTTGTTGAAGGGCTCATTCAGCTTCCCACTAATGAGCTTCGATGGAGGTTAGACATCACCTGCAGGATGATCTCTCGCAGGAAGCTGGAATGGATGACGGCCGAACAAGCGCTGTCCGTACTGATGCGGGTGACGGATAGCCCGAAGGCCTTTGCCAAAGACGCGTTAATAAGACTAACTGGACAGCACGGGTCCGAGTGTCGCAGGTCACCTTTCCATTTCCAAGTCGGACTAATATTCTCGGGGGCAGGGTTGTCCTTTTGTGCCCTATCAAGGTGGACAGGAAGATGCAGCCAGCGGATGAAGTCGGCGCGGAGCGTCGTACTTGGGCCTTGTTGTAAATCTGGGGTTGGAGTTTGCCATTCGTTTCTTTTTTGTAGTGCTAAAAGATACTCATGTTTCAAGCGCTACTAGCGGATGATGATCGACGTGAGTTTTTTCTTGATCTCTGGCTCTTTGGCGGAAAGTAGAAGACCCCCGACTAGAAAATGACGGGGAGTCAGAGCTAAGAGATCAGTAGAATCTTCCGACATTGGAGATATCTGTTTTGAATTCAGGCGTGGTTCTTCTTTGGATAGGAGCGAAAAGAGCTCTTCTAAGGTGTATTTGCCGCCCATGTTTGGCGCACTAGGGGGGTTGAATTACCAGGACAGTTTCTAAAGACAGTAAATGGCCTGGAGTTGCCTCTTAAGTGTTTACACATAATCGCTCGCAAAAACTTTGGCCGCTCTGATGAAACTTTTGCGTTGTAGGGATGCATTTGCCGTGAGCACCCTCACTCGCAAATGACGCTAGGGATTTTTTTCAAGGTGGATGGCTTTAGTGCTGAAACATCCAAAGACAAATTTAGCCTTTTGTAATAAGGCTTGCGCTACCTATGTAATTATTAACATCGAATGGGCGTGAATTGCCGAGAGAATGTGACTATCTCCACAGGTAAGTCGCCCATGAGCTGCGTTTGCAGTTTTACTTCTTGGATGACGTAGATTTTGTATGAATGGATTGTGGATATGACCAACATCTTGAGCTTTTGAATCCAGTGCTGTGATCCTATTAATCGCATTTTGAGCTGGTTGCCTCCATGCACAGATAAGAGATGAGTGAAAACGGTCAAGAGACGCGAATATGCACATGTGTTTGGCAGTATTATTGGATGGCGATCATCGTAGGCGAATGATTCGGCCGCTTTTACGCGACCACATGCTTGAATAATTCCCTTACCATCTAAAAAAGGATTTAAATTAAGGTGTTTTGTGTGAGCTGTTTCTTCGTGCTCAAGCTCAAGCAAATGTACTCTGACGAGGATGCCAGTGTCTGGGTCAGGAGATTAAGTCTTCCTTTTGCATAAGAAATCTCGTTGCTGTCAAATTCAATAGGTGACGGAAGCGACAATGGTTTGCAACGCTTGAAGAAGCGATAAATGTATGGCAACATCCGCACTCGGGCTCGATCGAACTTGGAGATGCGTTAAAGAAAAAGGAAATGACGGATCGAGGTATATTTTATTTATGCGTTCCTCTGTTGTCGTATGGTCTACGAACGAAGGGGCCATTGGCTCTGAGGTAGGCGTAACCATTAACCATAACCGAGCCACCATAGCTCATTGTTGTCTAAAGCTTGTGGTGGGGCACCTGTGCTTGCTAGGTCAGCTGGATTGTACTCGGATCGTACATGAGACCATTTATTGGAGTCGGCAGCCTGCGTAAATTTTGCGGCTCTGTTTGCTACAAAGGTAGTCTAGGCGCATGTTGGCTTATGAAACCAGTTTAGCACAATTGTGGATTCTGTCTAATAGAACCAGTCGACGCCAGCAGAAGGTTACTGGTGACTGAGTGCAGCGGATAACTTTAGTCGTGACAAGGATGCCGTCTTGACTGGAGTGACCCTCGTTTTCGCGGTTAGGAAATCTACTGAGATGCGCTCTTGCATTATTGAATAGTTGGGATAGGGTTGCGAATAAGTGATCTAGTACCAGGACTGCCAAAAAAGGGGCACAGCTGACTCTAAATGTGACTGTGTTGAGTCGAAGTCACAAAGCTCGTTGTCAATCGTTTGGAATTCCAGAATTCTCTGGAAGGTTGTGATATCGGCATTAAAAACATATAGGAAGAAGCGCCATCTTAAAATTTAATGGTCAAGTCAGATTGTAGAACGGGACCTGCATGTAGCACATCTCAACGAATATCCACGAAAACCAGCGGTAACCGCTTCTCGTTCTTGCAACGCAGCGAAAGCCAGTGATAATCGCTTCTCGTTCTTAAATGACCAAGCTGGATTTGATCGGAATTCTTTTCCAGCTTCACTGGAATATCCTATGCGAGCAGTTTATCCAAGCTCGCATTTGGATTCAGCGAGACTTGAGTTGAACAGGATGCGACAGATATGCCAATGGTTTTAAAAACGGGGCGTGTGAGGAAGCCGAAAATTGTTTCTTGACCAAGGAGAGTGCCTCGTATGTTAAAATAGTCGCCACTTAACAATATAGATGGGAGGATATAGGCGCCTATCTGCGAGCTCCTATAGAAAGACAGATCGGTCAAGTGGAAGTTCTTTCAAGGCATTTTGGGGGTGTTGTAGGAGGGCAATTGCCCGAAATAGCTTGATTTAAACCGGAGATATGGAAGAATAACCGCTCTGATATAAAGGTCGCTTCTGACCCTGAGTCGATTAGTGCCCAAGCTGTAAATTTTGTGCCCTAGTGACACTTGGATCAGGTACGGGTTATACTGTCACTACCACAGGCCTCCTGTAGGTTAGTTAGGGTATCAATAGCAGTGTCAATAAAAGATTATGTTCAGATAATGTTAACTCTTTTCTAATTCTCTCGTAATTGCTCGGTCGCTTTATTCTCTTTTTATGTTACGAGATCTGTTCTGTAAGAAGCATCTCAGAAATAAGTCGTATTGCTCATCAATTGGTTAAGTCTTTATTAAAATTGCATACCATCCACACAACGCCTATTTGAGATCAGAGTCTCAAAAGGTAAAAAAAACCAACAAATATATATAATTAAATAAGTCACCACCCGTTGTTAGAAAAATATATAATTTTATTTTAACAAAATTTAAAATTTGTGCATGTAGTATGTGCTTAATGTTTGCTTAGTCCCTGTGGACCACCGCTTGGCATGTTCTAGCCGTTGGGCTAGGCGTACCGTAAGTGGTGCAATTCATGCTTTTGTAGCTTAAACTCGTCGGATTGTTCCACTTGAACGAATTAATAGTTGTCAAACTAATAATCAATTAGAGTATTGAAGGTGTTTGTTGAACCCTGTGCTCTTCCATCCTACATTGGCGGTACCTATAAGCTGTCTTAAGCCGCCCTTATTTCTAGACCACTTTCGTACTTACGGTTATGTCTTCGCAAACAGTCAAACGAACTCAAGCTATGCGTGTACTTGCCAGGCAGTGATCGACTCACATACATTCCCTCCCTGTGCTTGTTGGGTCAATTAATGCAGAAGCGGAGTACTGTAGATCCGGATTAAAAAAAAATATATAGTGAAATATCCATACTCGCACCCAGCCTTTAATATAACTTAGCACATAAGCTCAAGTATAAACATGTCCAATCTTGTAAACAAAGAGACAAGTTCAAGCTGTCCCCCTTTGGTAGACATAAGCAATTCACCCTAAATATCACGCCACTGTCACTGTTCCCACCAAAGCATTATCCTTTGCATAATTTCGGACGCAGCTGAAACTTCACTCAATTTTGACTCAAGCGCTCTCAAAGCGAAGTTTGCTAAGCGACCGCCACAGTTATATAAATTAGTTCATATTCGGGAAGCAAATCTGAATGTACTCAACAAAAGTAGCCGTTAGTGAAAATAATAAATTAAAATATATTTTCTTATAGTAACTTAAACTTAAACTTAATTGGCGCAGCCGGTAGGATACGTCAGGAAAAAGTAAAGATCGCTAATGGATAATTAATTCCCAAATCTAACTCTCAATCGCGACCGATATTGTTGTCGGTGTGTAATAAACATTTTTCCTTTGGGTCACTAGTAGCCTAATAACATTGACCCTTTGGGCAATAAAGCTACTACAGTTAATAACGACTGCCTTTGCATATCTTTTGATCCCTCCAATACGTTATTACTGGGTCTTTTTAACACACACACACACACACACACACAAAAAAAACATTTAAACAATAATCCATCCCAAACTATAATCTTAATTAAAAAGAAGGTGCAAACAAATAAAAGTGCAAAATCTAAGAATGAAAAAGTTCAAAATCTACAAACTCAATACTATTTTTCAAAAAAAATCATTAATGAATCATCTAAAAATCATCTAACAAAAAAAAGTGTATTACACTAAGATGATAATGGAGTTATCAGAACAACACCTCAACCAGGCCCTTTCACAACTAAAACTGGTGCCAAGCTTTCACGGATCAACGGAAAATCTAAACGCTTTCATTAAAAGGATCGATTACATTCTACACCTTTATCCAACCCGAGATGTTAGACAACACAGTATCTTATACGGAGCCACCGAATTGCGAGTCACTGGAGATGCTCAGAGAATTTCACAAAGGACAGCAGCCAACACTTGGCAGGAGCTGAGAAACGCATTGATTGAAGAGTATAAAGTGCAAACACCATTTGAAGAACTCCTTCGACGCTTATACAACATGAGTTACCAAGGAAACATCCATAAGTTCATCGAGGATCTCGAAAATAAATCTTTTGTTATATTAAATAAGTTAGCGTTAGAAAATATACCTAGCGATACGACACTTTAAACAAATGCTATGAATAACACAATCAAAGATGTAATTACAAAAAAATTACCAGATAGGCTTTTCATGATGTTAGCCAGATACGACATTACTAAAGCAAAGAGAGGGATTATATGAAAGTAGCGTTACTGAAAAAACTAAAAATAATGATGTTCAGGGAAATCAAAATAACAATCGTAGGATCATGGGAAATTATCAGCAAAATGCTAACCCAACCACCAGCTCAAGTGGCTATTCCAACACGAATCAGATTTATCACGTACAAAAGAAACAGCGCAATAAGTCCGAAGACAATCAGAAAGATCACCACGAGTTCCAACAGAACTTAAGTCAACTATCAAAATCAGTCTCATTCACGCTTGAATGCGCCAAACCCTCCGACTAAACGTCAAAGAGATAGCAACAGTGGGCAGATGAAAATGGATACATCCGAACTTCTCAGAGCATTATGACGTTCTGATTGGAGGAGAATAGCTTGAAGCATGACATGCAAAAATAGACTATGCACAAGGATGCGTAACCTTAGGAGAATTTAACTTTTGTTTTAGATATAATGACTAAGAGGTCTAAGAGGAAATGACCGCACAAGAGTGCCTTGATCCACCCTCAAAAGAGGTCAGACCATTTAACTTCGCCATTAATGACGAATTAATAGAAGTCAATGAGTTTAGGAAGGAGCATTTAAACACAGAAGAAAAAGAAAAAATTAACTGTTTTAAATGAATTTCGTGATATCCAGTACCATGAAGGTGACAATGTGACTTTCATCAGTGCAATTAAACACAAATTCTAACAAAACATAATACACATACAAATATACTCAAATATACGATGATAAAACAAAATATGCGTAAATCCAAGTCCCCTAACTGCTCACCAGTAATAATCGTTCAAAATAAAACGATGCATCTGGAAAGCTAAAATTCCGGTTAGTCATAGATTACAGCAATCTCAATGAATTAACTATTAATGATAAATACCCTATCCCGATCATGGATGAAATATTAGACAAACTTGGAAAATGTCAATATTTCACAACCATTGATCTAGCCAAAGGCTTCCACCAAATCCAAATGGATCCTGGTTCAATACCCAAGACCGCATTTTTGACTAAGTTTGTCCATTACGAGTACACTCGTATGTCATTTGGCCTTAAAAGTGCACCTGAAACGTTCCAACGTTGTATGAACAATCTCTAAGAAGATTTAATTTCTAATTTTGTCTGGTCTTCCTAGACGACATTATTAATTTTTCCACTTCATTGGAGGAACACATTTTGTCGCTACAAAAAGTATTTGAGAAGCTTAGAGAAGCTCACTTAAAACTACAGTTGGATAAATGCGAGTTTATGAGAAAAGAAACTGAATTTCGCGGTCACATCATAACAACTGAGGGTACAAAATCAAATCCCAACAAAATACAAGCAATTGTCAATTTCCCAATTCCAAAACCCCCAAGAGAAATTAAATGATTTATGGATTGGATTATGTGGTTTCTATAGGAAATTTATACCAACTTTCGCTTATAGTTAAACCGTGATCACTTAAATTAAATAAATAAGAGGTTCTAGTCGGGAGTTCCCGACTAGGGGATACCCTGAACCCTCTTACAACATCAAATGCATATATATATTCTATTTTAGAAGCTGTAAGTCAAGTTTGGGGACTCCAGCTCTCATTATTTATCAAAATTGACCAAAACAGAATATCGATATCGATTGTTATCGATTGCTTGCAAACAGACGGACAGACAGACAGACGGACATGGCTGGATCGACTCGGCTATTGATGCTGATCAAGAATAAATATACTTTATGGGGTCGGAGATGCTTCCTTCATACATTCCTGTTACAGACATCTGAATTTTTCACTAATACAATATACCCTTATACTTATTTTTAATGGGTTCATGGTATAAAAAGGGAGCAAAAATCAAAATACATGACAAAGACTACGAATTAGCGTTTGAAAAGCTAAAAGTACTCATAACATCCGACCCAATTTTAATTACCATAACTTCGAAAAACCATTTTCATTAACTACAGACGCGAGTGATATGGCAATAGGGCCGTCCTTTCGCAAGATCATAAGCCTATATGCTATGCAAGTAGAACTCTCAACGAGCATGAGATAAATTATTCAACGATTGAAAAAGAATTATTAGCAATCGTTTGGGCCACTAAATACTTTAGGTCCTATCTGTTTGGTCGACAATTTCAAATCCTTAGTATACACAGACCACTCGTCAATTTAAATAGCATGAAAGAACCTAACATGAAATTACAACGACGGAAAATAAAGCTAAATGAGTTTGAAATCCAAATTAAATACGTCTCAGGAAAAGAAAATTATGTGGCAGATGCTCTGTCCAGAATCCAATTAAACGAAAACTTCTTAGGCGAAGATACAATTAGCACAAGAGCAACCATACATAGTGATCAAGAACACAACAGCAACCATTTTCAAATCAAAGAAAGACCGCTTAATTACTTTAATCGACAAATAGAATTTAAAAAAGGAACTGAGAATGAAACAAAAGCTACAAATTACTTTCATAAAACCAACATAAAAATTACATACACAGACATGACTAACGAGCATGCCAAAGAGCTAATAAAAGAATACTTATGCACAAACAACGAAGCAGATTTCCCAATTTTGGATGAAGCCTACTTAGAAATAATAAGTCCGAATAATTCAACAGACAATGAAAATCAGTAAAATATTATTAGATCTTCAAACATTCGCAGAATTCAAAGAACTAATATTAAAAAAACACTAAATATTATTACATCCAGGAATTGAAAAAACTATCAATTGGTACAAAGAAACCCACTCTTTCCCAGATCATCAAAATTTAATTCAATATCTAATAAACGAATGGGACAATTCCAACATCGCACAATCAGAACACAGGGATACAAAGTGAACTTTTAAAATAACTCTGGTAATCGCTAATATCCGAGAAAAATATGTAATGGATTTCTACACAGTAGAAGATAAGCAATTTTTATCTTGCATTGATATCTATTCAAAATTTGCATTGTCTGGTTACGCAGGCAAAACAACTGGAGCAGCATCTTAATTTTATCTTATAATACTCGCTCTGCAAAGCAAGTGCCTAAATTTCGCTCTTAAGAATTCATTTACATAGAGCTGCCGCTCTTCGCTGTAACGATCGTTTTATTGCCCTAGCTTTACTTATGCGAAGGCCTCGATGCTGCGCATCGAGTTAGTTAAATCAGTGCATTTGGTACACATCGGCCACTTGCATTACTCAAAATTATAACTAATAATTGTCTCTTCGCTAAAATTGGCACGTACTAATTCGGGTTCGCTTGCCTATATATAAACTATTGTTCTTAAATAATAAGCACAGAACCAATTCGGGTCTGCCTGCTTCTCGTAACTTTAAGAAATATAAAACAATTTTGAACACAAAAAATAAAAAGTTAATTATTTCTATTTGTGAAAGCTATTAAAAAAGCTCAATAGAGCAACATTTAGTGACCCCGACTTGATATAACTGTCACTTGTAAATACGTCAACTCATTTAATACAGTAGAGCGTATATTCGGTTATATTTATAAATTCATACACAGAAGCAGGCATCCTGGACTAACAGTGTCTGATATACAACATGGGACCCAACTCTTACTAAGGCTCGTCCAGAGAGCACACCTGTGGGAAGAGATCAAATCATTGCAATCGAGAAGAGTTGTTAAACCGTCCAGTTGTATCGCATCACTTAACCCTTTTTTGGATGATTTCGGAATTCTTAGAGTTGATGGGCGCTTGAAAAACTCTTCGCTCGCCATCCAATAATTCTCCCGTGTCACCACCCCATCACAAACTCAGTCATCACACGGTTTCACAATCGGAACTTACACGCTGGTCCACGGGCACTTCTTGCTCATATTCGGTTGCAGTATTGGCCAATTGGAGGAAGGAAGACCGTATCCAAGGTGGTTGGAAAATGTGTGAAATCCTTTCGTGCCAAGCCTCGATTAATAGAGCATATAATGGGTGATCTGCCCAAAGAACGTTTGACTGCTTGTCGAGCCTTTGAAGTCTCTGGTGTTGACTATTGTGGACCATTTTTCTATAAGCCAGACGTACGAAATAAAGCTCCAGTCAAACGTTACATGGCTGTGTTCGTCTGCTTCGCGACTAAAGCGGTTCACTTGGAACTGGTCAAGGATCTGTCGACAGCTTCTTCTTGAATGCGCTTAAGAGATTTATATAGACTCGAGGCAGGCCATCTCAGATATGGTCGGATAACGCTACCAACTTTGTCGGCGCCAAAAATGAGCTTCTGGATCTCAAGCGTCTATACATAAGTCGCAATCATATTGAGTCAGTGCATAATTTTTGCATGGCTGATTCCATTGATTAGAAATTTATACCTCCTCGTTCACCGCATTTTTGCGGCCTTTGGGAAGCAGCAGTGAAGACAGCGAAACATCATTTTTATCGTGATGTTGGATCTTGTGTTCTCAACTTCGAAGAGTTTCGCACCCTAGTCTGTCACATAGCATCGATAATTAATTCCAGGCCATTGTTTCCTCTTTCAGAAGATCCAGCAGATCTAGATGTGCTCACTCCAGCTCATTTATTGATTGGTGGACCCAGCTCATCGTTCTTTGAACCAGATGTGACGCGCCTTCAATTCAATCGTCTGGATGGCTGGCAACGCATAACATACCTGCAACAACTGTCTTGGTCTCGCTGGCGTGAAGAATACTTAACACTGCTTCAGCAGCGCTCCAAATGGCGTACTCGGAAACCAGGCCTATGCGTCAACGACATAGTCCTCGTAAAGGATGAAAATCTGCCGTCTCTAAGGTGCCCACTGGCGAGAATCACAGAGTTAATCGTGGGAAAGGATGGAGTCGCTCGAGTAGCCATTTTGCACACCGCAACAAGAGAAACGAGAAGAGCTGCAAACAAGCTATGCCTATTGCCCATCAGGGAATCTGTTGAAAGCCTATGCCTTCCAACGGGGAGAGAATGTCTGGTTACGCAGCCAAAACAACTGGAGCGACCTCGCAACTGATAAGAGCACCATCTTAATTTTATCTTATAATACTCGCTCTGCAAAGCAAGTGCCTAAATTTCGCTCTTAAGAATTCATTTACATAGAGCTGCCGCTCTTCGCTGTAACGATCGTTTTATTGCCCTAGCTTTACTTATGCGAAGGCTAGTTAATTCAGTTCGCTTCATGCATTTGGTACGCATCGGCCACTTGCATTACTTAAAATTATAACTATTAATTGTCTCTTCGCTAAAATTGGCACGTACTAATTCGGGTTCGCTTGCCTATATATAAACTATTGTTCTTAAATAATAAGCACAGACCAATTCGGGTCTGCCTGCTTCTCGTAACTTTAAGAGATATAAAACAATTTTGAACACAAAAAATAAATAGTCAATTATTTCCATTTGTGAAAGCTTTTGAAAAAGCTCAATAGCGCAACATGCATCATTAATAAAAAATAAAAAGTAGAAATTGGTTAGAAACCAAACGAGCTATAATACAAATATTCAATCAAATGGGTAAGACCATCAAAATATAAGCAGACAAAGGCTCAGCACTTATGTGCACAGCTTTACAATTGTGGCTAAAATCAGAAGCAGTAAATATTAATATAACCACTAGTAAAAATAACATATCCGACGTAGAACGATTATGAAACGATTAACAAAAAATTAAGAATCACTAACAGCGACTTAGACGTCGAATAAACTTACAATATTTGAAACTATACTCTACACGTTCAATCATAAAACAGAGCGACAAAACGCCAAACAGAACACCAGCGGACGCCAGAGTATGACACTCAAGCTAATAAAGAAATACTAATAAATAACCTCAACAAAAAACGAACAAATTATGAAATTGACACTAGATACAAACGTTCACCATTAGTTAAATCAAAGACAACAACCCCGTTCAAGAAAACAGGAGAACAGAGACAAATCGACGACAAACATTTTGAGGAAGCAAACAGAGGCAGAAAGATAACACAAAAGAAGACTTACCAAAGCAAATATAACAATTGCAGGTCAACAACAGACAGCGATCAAAGCATACAAGCATCAGCTTAAACAAATTATTATAATATTAATATTAATAAAATTAAGCCATATAAATGCACAAATCATTGAAATTAATCCTGTTAAATCCTGTTGCATTATTGAGAATGCCCCAATTTGCTTTAACATTAAGTTCTAATTTCAAGCCTATGTGGGAAACCGCTGCTTGAAAAAATACTAAGCACTGATAGGCTTTACACTGACAAATGTGGTTGACGACTTTAAAAAAAAAAAAAAACAAAAATGAATTGTAAACCGAAATGTGAGCCAATCACATTCTATAATAATATTTAATAATATTTTCATGTCGCCGGCTCTGGATATTATATACTCAGCTGCAATAAAACATTTGTCAAATAATACCTTTAAAAAAAATATATATATTTTATCCTAAAAATGATCACCTTAATTTCTATCTTTGATTTTCCAAGAAGAAAATATTTTTCTTTCTTTACGTAATCCCACAATTTAAAATTAGGAAAGTGTTCAATAGAAAACCTTAATTTTTCTTTCATGAACGTAAAAAAAAATGTATTTTGTCATTGTATATATATAAAAACAATTAAATTACATAATGGGATGGTTTAGTGATTCTAGTGAGGTAAATACAATACTGCCAACAACGTCAACATAATTGATCACACAGACGATATAAAATCGTTGTGGATCCAGTTATTAATTATCACGATAGTGTCAGTTTTACAATTTCTGCTTACAATAAGTGTAAAGCATAATACAATTATTAAGAAAAGTTACATGAGTAGGGCAAATAATTTAGATAAGATCTAAAAATGAATAAGGAGAAAATATATACACTGCTATAAAGCAGAAAAGGCAATGATATTTTTAACACTACCTTATGTCAAATAAAAATTAAAAGAAAAAGCAGACCCATATTTCAGTATAGCAACTACATGGTTAGAACGCTTACAAAAGTAAGACAAGTCCATACAAGAATGGAATGGAAAGAAATTGCGAAACATACCGACGCATTTCGGTACAAATTTGATAAATCTTACAAATGCATTAATAAAGATGTAATTATAACAGCGGAAACACTACAAAACCATATAGAAATATTAGTAAGGGAATACAATAATATAGAGTTACTTTAGTAAAAAGATAGGAAAATAAATTCACATCTGACCACAATAGTAAATGTTTAAGGGTAATAAAATCCCTAAACACAAGATTAATTACTGTAACCAATGGGCGACAGAAAGTCTAAATCAACTGAGTTTGATCCCGACCAATTAAAAGAATTAAGCGAATCAATTCAACCAAGCGATGCTGAATCTGATAGTGACATTGAAACAGTAGAAAAAAGCGATCCAATCGAAACCATACTGGAAATAATAACAATCTCTGAAATGGCACAAACAGTTAAAGAATTTATCAAGCTCTCTCTCTTAAGCATCTCTGATACTAGAGTTTGACGGTAAGCCGGAAAATCTACAGTTTTATAGATTCTTTGAATCTATTAGAAACCTTAAAAGGCACACATGAGCTTACAGCCATGAACCTTATAAAAACAAAGCTAAAAGACCATGCGAGAAATTTTTATAAATAATGAGCAGATAATTGCTGCAATCATTATGCAACTATCAAATGCAGTAGATGGAGAATCAGAAGTCGTATCTGCTAAGCTTCTAAATCTGCAACAAAAAATAAAACGGCTAACCAATACACCCAAGAGGTGGAAAAACTGGCAAAGTCCCTTGAAGTCGCCTATATCAGTGAAGGTCTAAGCCAATCACTTGCAAACAAATACAGCACTACAACAGCTGTAAAGGCTATGACCCAGAATTGTTCTATTGATAACATTAATAGAGGAGGCCGAGGTTATAATCGTGGCAAAAATTACAACCACAACAATTACAACCGAGGCTGTAAAAACAACAACAATAATTACAATAACCGTGGAGTAAGACGAGGCCAAAATCGAGGAAGAGGCCGAAGTAATACCATTCAAGGTAATAATAATAACAATGTGAGAGTGAAGCAAAATGCATCGGAAAACTCTCAGGACCCTTTAGGAAAAAACTAGTAAGTGCAAATTTTCATACCATCAATTACAGTCTTCAATTGTCAATTAGATTTCAAACCCAGTGAAGACTGGTTTATAATTAGACCTCAAAATTTAAATTATCCTATTTATGTTCCCATAATATATAGTGCTGGCAGCAATACAGTTCTTCTGCCAGCCAGATCCCAAGTAATTCAAAAAATAGACATTAATACAGTAAATGATTATATATTTGTTCCTAATCAAGAAATACATAATGGAATTTATGTTGCAAATAGAATATCAGCATCCAAACATGTATACATTTGCCTTCTCAACACAACTAATTTCGACCAATTGGTCAATGTAAACAAAATCCAATATGAACACGTAACAGATTATGACATTCATAACACTAATGCAGAAAATAGAAGCGAACAAGTACTTTCAAAATTAAAGAAAAATTTTGTGTGTTGTGAAAAATAGTTGTGTGTTCGGACTGGAAACAGAACCAATAGCGACAAATAATTTCTATAACCAAACCATAAGACTTAAAGATGATGAACCAATTTATATTAAAATCTACAGAAGCCAAATTCATCTCAGAGAATGATGACTATAGCATTCTCGGGTTTAGAACCCTCTCAGGCATTCCTTTATATGGATGACTTAATGGTGATAGGATGTTCCGAAAAACACATGATTAAAAACTAACTGATGTTTTTAATGTATGCAGGAAATATAACCTAAATTTGCATCCAGAAAAATGTTTATTTTTTATGCATGAAGTAACATTCTTAGGTTACAAATGTACTGACAGAGGAGTATTGCCAGATGACAAGATATTTGACGTCATCAAGAGAGACGATTGTAGCAATCTGCAATTATTATCGTCGATTTATAAAAAACTTCGCCGACTACTCGCGGGATATAACTAGATTATGTAATAATAATGTTCCTTTTGAATGGTCAAGTGAATGCCAAAACGCATTCCAATACCTTAAAAAAAAGCTTATGCACCCCACATTATTACAATATCCTGATTTTCACACAGTAGTTTGCATTACAACATATGCTAATAAGCAAGCTTGCGGAGCGGCTCCAACTCAGAACCGAGACAGAATTCAGCTCCCAATAGCTTATGCATCTCGTTCAATCACAAAAGGGAAAAGCAATAAGAGCACAACAGAACAAGAGTTAGTGGCAAATAGTTGGACAATTACCCATTTTAGACCATATATTTATGGCACTTTACTATTAAAACGGATTAAAGGCCATTGACATCTCTTTTCTATGACTAATCTTAGTTCAAAATTAACTCGCACGTGGTTAGAGCTTGCAGAATACGACTTCACAGTAGAATAACTAAAGGGGAAAGATAATTTTGTAGCAGACGCACTTTCGCGTATTTATATAAAATAACTCAAAGATATGCAACATAAAGTGCTGAAAGTCACTACCATGCGACAAAGTAGATAAAATAAAAACTGTACAGTAGAAAATAATGAACTTATGCCAAGGCAGAGTCATAAAAATGTATCTAAGCCCAACGTACATGAAGTCAATTCAAATAATGAAGTACGAAAAGTAGTGACCTTGCGCATAACAGAATCTAAATATTAATATAAATGTGGAAAAAAATATCGCAAGAGTTGAAGTTGGCGATTTGTATACCAATGGAATTCTCGACCTAGGTCAGTTCTCCCAAAGGCTCCAGAAAAAGGGGCCGGTATATTAAAAATCAGCCAACTCAAAGTGGCACGGGGCGAAAAGATCTTTGAATCAGTTTCATTAGATTCTTTTAAAAACATGGGCAATAAACAATTACAATTTTTAAGAGTACCGCTACTTTAGCCGGTGACCCAAATAAAAGATGAAAAAGAGATACAACAAATATTGTCTACATACCATTACTACCCAATTCAAGGAGGTCATAGCGGCATAACAAGAACGTTATCAAAAATAAAAAGACACTACTACTGGAAAAATATGACACGTCATATAAAAGAGTATGTACGTAGATGTCAAAAATGCCAAATGTCTCAATCAAAGACACGCACAAAAACTACTTTGAATCTCACAGAAATACCTGTGAATGCTTTCGATATAGCGATAGTGGATACCGCTACGTAAATCGGAAAACGGCAATGCTCACATAGTCACATTATAATGTGACCGTACAAAATGTTTAGTAGCCTTTCCAATAATGAGCAAAAACGCAAATAGTGTCGCAAAAGCTATATTCGAAAATTTCATACTCAAGTTTTGTCCAATCAAGACGTTCATCTTGGACAAAAACCAGATTTAAACTGATTTATGCAGGTATATGAAGATCAAGTATCTCACCTCTACTGCATATCATCATCAAACATTAGGGACTATAGAACGAAGTTATCGAACAATACATTCGTTCATACATCTCTGCAGCCAAAACTGACTGGGATGTCGGGATTCAATATTTCACTTATTGCTTCAACACGACACCATCAGCAACGCATGAGTATCGTCTATACGAACTAGTATTTGGCTGACTACCAAAACAGTTCATAGACTTCAACAAAACCTATTACATGGATAGTATTTATAATTTAGATGACTAGTCTAACGAAATAAGGTTTAGATTAGAACAAACATACAAGCTGGAATTATGTTAGAAAAAGCCAAGGCTTATAGGAAATTAGCATATGATAAAAAAACAGAAAATTTTTAAATAACAATAGATAAAGTACTTAAAAGAAACAAAACAGGGCACAAATTAGACCAAGTATATTTAGGAACATATATAGTAGAGAAAATAGAAGATAATGACAACATTTTTTTTAAAGATAGTACAGATAAGAAACAAAAAGTACATAGGGATAGGCTAAAAAAATAGTCAATGAAACGTTTCATTAAAATAACAAGTAAGAGGTTCTAGTCCGAAGTTTTGGCTCCCGCCTAGGAAATACCCTGAACCCTCTTCTTAAAACATCAAATTCATATATATTCTATTTTAGAAGTTTGGTCACTCTAGCTCTTATTCTTTACCAAAATTGCTTATAAAACAGGATATCGATATCGATTTTTTTCGATTGCTTGGAAACGGAGTAAGTTATCGATAATCGGAAACAAACTTGGTCTGCGCAGGCACTAGGAGTCTCTAAGTCTCTAGCTCTTATAGGTTCTGAAATCCCTGCGTTTATACATACGGACAGACGGAAGGACGGACAAACGGACAGACGGACAGACAGACAGACGTATATGGCTAGATCAACTCGTCTATTGGTTTTGATCAAGAATATATATACTTTATGGGGTCGGAAATGCTTCCTTCTGCCTGTTACATACTCTTGGATCTTGCACAAATACAATAGATCCTTACCCATTTTTAAGGGGCCAGCGTATAAAAAAAAGGCTCAACCTGAAATCCACTAAAAAAATTTTTGTTTTATTCTTCTAACTTAATTAAAAATAAAATCAATCGTAAATTCATATATATTTAAAATAAAAATTTGTCAATAAACACAAATAATTAAAAAAAAAAGAAATAAAAACTCTTTAATTCATAACAGACAAGGTATGCAAAGATATAATAAATATTAAAGAAAAACTTTAAAAATAAACAAAATACATTATAAATGCATTACAAATATAATAAATCTCCAAATTAAAAAAAAAGTTATAATAAATAAATGTAAGTAAAATAACTACAGATAGTTACGTTATTTTTCAAAAGGAGGGAGATGTAGTATGTGCATATATTGAAGGTACACTGTACCAATAAAATAATCATAAATATATCAGCAACACATTATTGCAGTACACAAACAAAACCATTTCAAGTAAGCGTGTAATATGATCACCCGAATACAAATCAGGAATACCTAGTAGAAAAATTAAACAGATAAATAAGCGGCTTAAAAATAGCCAAACGCAACAAAAGAGATTTAGTTAACATAGTAGGAACAGTATATAAATAACAGTATATAAATACTTATTTGGAAAATTAAACCAAGGAGACAAAACGGAAATTAACCAAAAAAAAATCGACTTAGCAGAAAACAGAGTTCAGATTAACGAATTAAATCACTTAATAAAAGCTATAAACAAAGGAATAGAAGGAGTTGAAGTCTGCGTAAAACGCCCGATAATCCTGCCAAAACGACATCGATTGACGTATCTGCTTGTTGAGTTTTCGCACCGCAAATATCATCACCTGCACAACGAAATCGTCGTAAACGAACTGCGTCAGCAGTACTGGGTTTGTAGCTTGCGAGCCTTGGTGAGAGAAGTCTCCAGTGCTTGTCCAGCGTGCCGAATACGACGAGCCCGCCCAAAGCCACCAGAGATGAGCGACCTGTCAATCGAACGACTATCGCCCTATACTCCACCGTTCACATATACCGAAGTGGATTACTTTGGACCCTACGACATTGTCGTTGGACGGCCTCGTGAGAAGCGCTGGGGTGTACTGTTCACATGCCTCACGGTACGCGCCGTTCACCTAGATGTAGCTACGTCGTTCTCAACTGACTCATACCTATGCGTTCTGAAGTCGTTCGTGGCCAGATGCGGCACTAGCAGAATATTAAAAGATGAAATTGAACGTATATCTCCGGCGCTGATCGAGCGACAATATCCTAAACTGGAGTTTACTTTTATTCCACAAGGATCACCCCACATGGGAGGATCGTAGGAACGAATGGTGCATTCCACAGAGTCAGTACTGTCGGAGATCCTGCCACACACTGGGCTACGAGAGGAGGTGCTACGAGCAGCATTGGCAGACTTAGAAAGCATTCTCAACTCAAGACCGCTCACTTATGTTCGCTTGGAAACTTCTGAGTCCAAAGCTCTGACTCCGAACCATTTTCTTATAGGTCAGTCAAGCAGATTGCGTGAGAGAGGCTCACGGGTCGGGATGGAGCTAGCTTGGCACGATGCTTCCATGTCGCCAGCCAATTGGCTGACCAATTTTGGAAGAGATAGTTGAGCGAGTATCTGCCCACACTCACCAGACGTACTAAGTGGTTCCAACCGCCAATCGAACCAATATCAGTCGATGACATCGTCATAATAGTGGACGATGGTGCCAAACGAAACTGTTGGATAAGAGGAGTGGTAGTCGACGTGCACCGTTCGAAAGACGGCCAGGTCCGAAGCGCCATGGTGCGAACCGCCGATGGAATTATTACTCGCCCCGCCGTCAAGCTAGCTAAGCTTGCCATTAAAGTTGGTAATACACTGCACGGACGTTCGTGAATTACAGGGTGGGCAATGTTACGGGGCGAAGTGAAAATATCTATTGTCACTAAGTCCTACTGGGCATGGCATTTTTCTGTAAGCCGCGCTCGTTTCTTATGCTGGAAGTGCACCGTTAGAATTAGTTTGAACATACTGAAGTCAATATCACGCAGCTGAACATTTTGCCTTTTCGTCGAGGTTCACTTTTGTTTTGTGCTTGCAGTTGAGCAGAAGTGTAAGAGAAGATAAGTGCGTGTGGAGCACGGATATATGTCTCATAAACTTGTTAAATATATGTAGATCATTAAATAATGAAAGATAATAAAGATTTGAGCCAATCGTACGTAGCGAATTGAATCGTGTCGTATCGTACATCAAATCGAATATTGTTTCTTTTCGACGCTAGAAATCCCTGCCAAATACGCGCCCGGCGCGACTCTCGGCGTCAACATTCTGAAATATTCTCTGCTGCAGAGAGAGCGACTTGCAAAGTCACAATCTGAGCTGCCTATAGAGACCCGTGTTGCCATAACCTCAAAGCGGACGTCACTATATTGCTGTGGCGAGATGGCTGACGGTGATGAACAAGATGCAAGTGCGAAAAGGACGACAAGTAGTAATCAACCCGGTGGAACTGCAACGCTTGTAACGGCATAGTCAATGGGACAGGCTGATAGATCGCCTGTCCTCGCTGGAGTTCAAGATAAGGTCGCCGGCCTAGAAAAGGGTAGCGGAGCAGCTAACATAGAAATTTATAGCGGTTATCCGTCTAAGTCGTCTGCAGCTACTGGTCCAAGGGAAAGTTCAACACCGACGCAGCAAAGAACTGAGAAAGAGGGAGCATTCTTCAACCTTTTGGGATGCCAGAACGTGATCTGCAAGCAGAAACAGGTTGCGGCTTATCGGAGTGTACACCCTAGTTTTCCATATCAAGCAAACACGGCAGTGTTTAACCAGGCTACGGAGTTCAGTACTGCCGTGTACATGGGTCACACAGGTCTGGGAGCGCTTAATAGATCGATAGAGCACCCGCAGCGGCAGCAATTCGATAATGTAGATTCTAATGCTGCGACGCTTTGGAATGGACCGTTGACATCTGCGCAAATCAGTGCGCGACACGTAATCAGCAAAGATTTACAAATATTTACTGGCAAACCAGAGGAGTGGTTGATCTTTATCAGCAATTATGAACAATCCACAGAGAGATGTGGATTCAGCAACGAGGAAAATCTCATCCGTCTTTAGAAGTGCCTCAAAGGGCAAGCCCCGGATGCGCTACAGCTACAGTGCCGTATGGTATAGGCACATTTCAAATGCTGTATGCTCTCAAATAGTACATGCTGCGCTGCAGCAAAAGCTACGAGAGGAGCCACCAATAAAATCGGACAATTTGAACACTTATCCGACTGGCCTTATCTGTCCAAAACTACTGCGCAACGATAGCGGCCATTGTAAGCACGAATATCTTTACGATCCCTCGCTGCTAAACGATCTTGTTGCTAAGATGCCAGTAATATGAAATTGGACTGGGGCCGGCATCGAATGTCAAATGATGGTAGTAGTTTGCCACCTTTGATAACTGGCTCTTTAATGTGGCTATGTGCGCCACTATGGTCACGCCCTTCGAGATACCACGGACTGATAACGAAGAGAAGAGCTCCACGAAAACCACTAGAGAGCAAATTTTTGTGCACAGCACAAGCCTGAGGGTTCGCAGCAAGAGCGTTATCAACAGGAACAGGAGAGAATTTCATCTGCGAAGTGCGCTGGTAACCACCGTCTTTCAGATTGGGACGACTTTAAAGCCATGAGTACAAAACAGCGGTGGGAACTTGTCAAGGAAAAGCGGCTCTGCTTTTGCTCCTTTATGCGACATCGTACAACAGTATAAAACAAAGAAGAAATGTCACGAGGATGGGAGTCATCGCACCATGTACTGCTACATACGCCTACCACGAGTGGTTGTAAAGATGAGCACACGGGCCAAGTTAGCAACAATCGGGCTAAGTCGATGGAGTCTGCCGTTATGTTTCATGGCAGTAAGTATGACCGCAAGTAAGACACGTGCACGCATATGCATTAGTGGATGAAGGAGCTGAGTGTACGCTAATAGAAAGAGCGCTTGCAGACGAGTTGGAACTAGATGGACCGGCGATCCTGCTGAGTCTTAAATGGACATAGCCAAGAACGAGCCTGAGTGTATGTCTGTGGCTGTGAGCATTTCACATCCAGAACATAATGCGGTACAGTATGCGTTGAAAAACGTGCGAACTGTAGCGAACTTGGACTTACCAGAGCAAAGTATCGGGCCACAGTTGCTTAATTCTCGGAAGTATTTATCTATACTTCTTATCCTGCCGTATAACAGCGTAAAGGCTCAACTTATTTTCGGCTTGGACAACATCAAAATAACTGCATCCCTGGAGATACGAGAAGATGAAAACGACGACGTCATAGCAGCGCGAAGCAGACTAGGATGGGCTGTATATGGGCGCCCTATGGTAGGTGAAAGCACCACGCCTCGTCTGCTACATATTTGACAGTGCAGTGCGACACGTGGGATGGATGAGGCTCTGAATAACCTTTTTGCCCTGGAATCACTAGGTGTGAGCGTTACCTCAAATCCGCTGAGATCCAGAGAGGACGAACGCTCGATACAGATAATGGGGGCAACATATGGAAGACGAACGCTGGTAGACTGGCCTGCTATGGCGGTTTGATCGCATTCATATGCCCGAATCTTACCATTAAGCGCCTTAAATGTCTAGAGGCAATGATGTTCAAAGACCCTCCACTAAGGGAGTTTATGATGAACACAATGCACGACTATAAACAGAAGGGATATCTCCGCCGGCTGAAGGCTAGTGAGTTAGTCGCTAATACGATGTCGTGGTTTCTTCCCATCTTTACAGTCACCAATCCGAACAAGATAAAGACACGCTTGGTATGGGAGGCAGCCGTCAAAGTTAGTGGCAGATCGCTGAACGATTGATTGCTTAAGGGCACTGATACACTAGCATCTTTGATGGGCGTGCTAATACGCTTCAGAGACCCCCTATCGCCGTATCCGGTCAAGGTGCGCCGAGAAGACCAAGCGGCTCAGAAGATCTCTGCCGTGATGTAGACTCGTCGCGCTCTCCCGAAACGTATGTTATGCAAGTGATGACGTTCGGAGCATCCTGTTCGCCAGCCCTAGCAAACAACGTCAAGAATCGCAATACCAAGCGGATAGTAGCGGAGCTTCCGGACACCGTAAAGGCGATTTGCGAAAACACATTTTCAATCGACTGGGTGCAATCGGTAGATTCACAATCCCAAATGATGCAGTTAGCTGAGACTGTAAAAAGGATTCATGCTAGTGATCAAATTCAGATCAACTTATGCAGGCGCTGGAAGACGACTGTGACAAGCGTATCAGCGCTCAGGATGAATCGCAAGACAATGTCCTGGGCCTATGGTGGCTACCTGGACAAGATCTGTTGACCTTTGTGGTAAAGCCGAACTTGCTTGCGAAAGTATCTAAGGAGCGCCTAACTAAAAGACGCGTTCTAAGCGTGGTCATGTCTAGTTTCGACCCGCTTGGGTTTGCTAGAATTCTTTAATATACGCGCCAAGATCATCCCTCAGAACATATGGATCCAACATTGGATGGGATGACGACCTCACCAAAATTGACTAAGTGGATTGGCGACACTGGCTAGATCTAGATTCAAAGTTAAATACCGTCCGTATTCCACGGTGTATGAAGTGGGTGAGCCGAACCCAGACTGTACAAATGCCCACATTGGTGGACGCCAGTATTAATGCTTATGCAGCAGTTGTATATTTGCGGGCTGAATATGATGGCCAAGTACATTGCAGTTTAGCCGCCTCAAAAACGAGAGTAGCACCCTTGAAGCCCGTGTCTACACCTCGTATGGAACTAATAACCGCAGTCATAGGTCTGAGAAATAAAATGTCGGTACGCATACATAGTCGAACATTTTGGACGGATTCAATGGACGTGCTCTGCTGGATCCAGTCTGATGCTCGAAATGATGTAGTATGTGCATATATTGAAGGTACACTGTACCAATAAAGTAACATTGGTTAAGCACAAATATGTCAGCAACACATTATTGCAGTACACAAACAAAACCATTTCAAGTGAGCGTGTAATATGATCACCCGCTTATGAGCTAAGCTAAGTCAGCAGTCCCACGCTGACCACTTGTAGTTTATATAAATATACATATATGTACATAAGACTATCTCTCTTCCGATTATGCTGATAAGTCAACATATGCATGAAGCCGCTCCGCTGCTGGCGTAACCGGTCTTAGCCATAAGAATATATTGAATAAAACATTCGGAAAACTAAAGTCAAACGGCATAGACGTGCCCGTGTATTGAACTTTTAGAATTATTACACTAATACAAATCGGGAATACCTAGTAGAGAAATTAAACAGAGAAATAAGCGGCTTAAAAATAGCCAAACGCAGCAAAAGAGGTTTAGTTAATATAGTAGGAACAGTATATAAATACTTATTTGGAAAATTAAACCAAGAAGACATAACGGAAATTAACCAAAAAAAAAATCGATTTAGCAGAAAACAACAGGGTTCAGGTTAACGAATTAAATCACATAATAGAAGCTATAAACAAGGGAATAGAGGGAGTTGAAGTCTGCGTAAAACGCATTGACGTATCTGCTTGTTGAGTTTTATCACCGCAAATCACCTGCACAACGAAATCGTCGTAAACGAATTGCGTCAGCAGTACTGGGTTGCGAGCCTTGGTGAGAGAAGTCTCCAGTGCTTGCCCAGCGTGCCGTATACGACGCGCCCGACCAGAGCCACCAGAGATGAGTTACCTGCCAATCGAACGACTATCGCCCTATACTCCACCGTTCACATATACCGAAGTGGATTACTTTGGACCCTACGACATTGTCGTTGGACGGCATCGAGAGAAGCGCTGGGGTGTGCTGTTAACATGCCTCACGGTACGCGCCGTTCACCTAGATGTAGCTACGTCGTTCTCAACTGACTCATACCCATGCGTCCTGAAGTCGTTCGCGTAGAAAGCATTCTCAACTCAAGACCGCTCACTTATGTTCCCTTGGAAACTTCTGAGTCCAAAGCTCTGACTCCGAACCATTTTCTTATAAGTCAGTCAAGCAGATTGCGTGAGAGAGGCTCACGGGTCCGGGATGGAGCTAGCTTGGCACGATGCTTCCATGTCGCCAGCCAATTGGCTGACCAATTTTGGAAGAGATAGTTGAGCGAGTATCTGCCCACACTCACCAGACGTACTAAGTGGTTCCAACCGCCAATCGAACCAATATCAGTCGATGACATCGTCATAATAGTGGACGATGGTGCCAAACGAAACTGTTGGATAAGAGGAGTGGTAGTCGACGTGCACCGTTCGAAAGACGGCCAGGTCCGAAGCGCCATGGTGCGAACCGCCGATGGAATTATTACTCGCCCCGCCGTCAAGCTAGCTAAGCTTGACATTAAAGTTGGTAATACACTGCACGGACGTTCGTGAATTAGAGGGTGGGGAATGTTACGGGGCGAAGTGAAAATGTCTATTGTCACTAAGTCCTACTGGGCATGGCATTTTTCTGTAAGCGGCGCTCGTTTCTTATGCTGGAAGTGCATAGTTAGAATTAGTTTGTACATACAGAAGTCAATATCACGCAGCTGCACAATTTGCCTTTTCGTCTAGGTTCACTTACGTTTTGTGCTTGCAACTAAGCAGAAGTGTCAGAGAAGATAAGCGCGTTTTGAGCACGAATGTAAGTTTCATAAACTTGTTAAATATATGTAGATCATTAAATAATGAAAGATAATAAAGATTTGAGCCAATCGTACGTAGCGAATTGAATCGTGTCGTATCGTACATCGAATCAAATATTGTTTCTTTTCGACGCTAGAAATCCCTGCCAAATACGCGCCCGGTGTGACTCTCGGCGTCAACAAAGAGTAAAGGTCCAAGATGACTACCTTGAGGAACAACAAAAGTCCCCCTTTGGTAGACATAAACAATTCACCCTAAATATCACGCCACTGTCAACGTTCCCATCAGAGCACAATCCCACGCATAATTGCTGACGCTGCTCAAACTCCACTCAATTTTGACTAAAACTCTCTCAAAGCGAAGTTTTCTAAGCGACCGCAACAGTTAGATAAATAAGTTCATTTTCGGGAAGCAAATCTAAATGTACTCAACAAAAGTAGCCGTTGGTGAAAATAATATATTGAAATATATTTTTTTATAGTAACTTAACGTGTAAAACTTAATTGGCGCAGCCGGTAGCATACGTCGGGAAAAAGTAAAGATCGCTAAAGGATGATTAATTCCCAGATCTAACGCACAATCGCGACCGAAAGTGTTGTCGGAGTGTAACAAACATTTTCTCGAATACGTATCCGCACAAAAACCTTCGGGTCACTAGTAGCCTAATAACATTGACCCTTTGGGCAATAAAGCTACTACAGTTAATAACGACTGGCTTTGCATATCGCTTGATCCCTGCAATACGTTATTACTGGGTCGTTTTAAGACACACACACAAAATAAAAAAAACATGTAAGCAATAATCCATCACAAACTATAATCTAAAATAAAAGTGCAAAATCAAAGAACAATAAAGTTCAAACCTACAAACTCAAAACAATTTAAAACAAAGAAAATCATCTAACGAAAAAAAGTGTATTACACCAAGATGACCATGGAATTATCAGAACAACACCTCAACCAGGCCCTTTCACAACTTAGACAGGTGCCAAGCTTTGCCGGATCAACGGATCATTTAAACGCCTTCATTAAAAGGATCGATTACATCCTACACCTTTATCCAACCCGAGATGTAAGACAACACAGTATCTTATACGGAGCCATCGAATTGCAATTCACTGGAGATGCTCAGAGAATTTCACAAAGGACAGCAGCCAACACTTGGCAGGAGCTGAGAAACGCACTGATTGAAGAATACAAAGTGCAGACACCATTTGAAGAACTCCTTCGACGCTTATACAACACGAATTACCGAGGAAACCTCCGTAAGTTCATCGGGGATCTCGAAAATAAATCTTTTATTATATTAAATAAGTTAGCATTAGAAAATATACCTAGCAATACGACACTATACAAATGCAATGAATGACACAATCAAAGATGTTATTACAAAAAAATTACCAGATAGGCTTTTCATGATGTTAGCCAGATACGACATTACTTCGACACAAAAACTAATGCAAGTAGCTCAAAGAGAGGGATTATATGAAAATAGCGTTACTGAAAAACCTAAAAATAATAATGTTCAGGGAAATTAAATTAACAATCGTAGGAACATGGTAAATTATCAGCAAAATGATAACGAATCAGAGTTATCGCGTACAAAATAGACAGTACAATAGGTCCGAAGACAATCAGAAAGCTCACCACGAGTTCCAACAGAACAGAAATTAAGTCAAGGTAGATACCAAAATCCTTTAAACTATGAAAATCAGTCCCATTCACGCTTGAATGCGCCAAACCCTCCGACTAAACGTCAAAGAGATAGTAACAGTGGGCAGATGAAAATGGATACATCCGAAAATTTTCATCAGCAAGCCTCGGAACAAACAGAAGAAATCCATTCATAAAATTGATTATGAATGACGAAGTTCTAAAATGTGTCATCGACACAGGTTCAACCATAAATCTAATGAAAACAAACCGCTTAAATTTTCCAGTTTACAACGAAACATTAAAGGTTCACACCATAAATGGTGTTGCAAAATTTGTCCGAGCAAACAAAAATTCTATATTCACGACTTCTCAGAGCATTTGATGTTCTGATTGGGAGAGAGTACCTTGAAGCATGTCAAGCAAAAATTGACTATGCACAAGGATCCGTAACCTTAGGAGAATTTAACTTTTGTTTTAGATATAATGACGAAGATGTCGAAGAGGACATGACCGCACAAGAGTGCCTTGATCCACCCTCAACAGAGGACAGACCATTTAATTTCGCTATTAATAACGAATTAATAGAAAACAATGGGCTTAGGCTAGAACACCTAAACTAAGAAGAAAAAGAAAAAAAAGACTAATCAAAGCAAATATAACAATTACAGATCAACAACAGACAGCGATCAAACATACAAGCACCAGCTTAAACTAATTATTATAATATTAGTATCAATAACTGTAAACCATATAAATGCAGAAAGCATTGAAATTAATCCTATCAAAGCCCATAACGGCTATCTCATATTTAAAACAGGAACCATAGACATTACGACAGATTACGAATTCCACTGTTTAACGGTTTATATAACAAAAACCGAAGAAACTTTTAACAAATTAATTGAAAAAAGGAAAGAAATTAGGTATCCTTATATTTAACTTACAACACTGTACAGAATATATAGAAGACATTGAGACGGGAATACAGCTCACAAGATTAGGTATTTTTGACCCAAACTTACTAAAACATGACTATTTGTTGCATGTTTATTCTGAGAAATTGTTGAATACAAAAACTTCCACTTGGTTTAAATCAGATACAAACGAAATACTGATAATATCCCATAATCCTCAAGAAATAATAAAAAGCCCGGTATTCGAAATAATTCCATATCCGGATGATAATAATAACATTTTGACAGAAATAGCTCATGAAAAATATTTTAGCCAATACAAAAAAGTTTATAGCAAAGAAACAAAAAAAATAATTAATAATTAGTGTTTGACAGGAATTTTAAACCAAATAACATCAGAATGTAGTTATACTAATATTTTGCAAAATTTTCAAATCAACTACGTAGAACCAAATATAATTTTAACTTGGAATTTACCGAAAACTACATTAAATCATAATTGTATAAATAACGAAATAGCAATAGAAGGAAACAATATTATAAAAATCCTAATGTTAAAAAATTAGAACCACTTTCGTTTGTACAAATGAAACAAATTATAAATGAACATACAAAATTTAACAATGTATTCCAGATAATTACAATAACCATATTTGTAATCATATCAATAAGGTTAACACTGTAGTAAAGATATAAGTTCAAAATCATACATAAGAAATTAATAATAAAATATAAAAATCCCAAAGTAGAATAAACACCTACAATAATGGGAGATACACTTGTAAAAGAAGAAAATGTTACACTATACCCAAACTTCAACACCTGAGGACAGTAACTTTTCTAATGGTTGGGGGAGTGACATATCCATAGTCGCACCCACCCTTTAACATGACTTAGCACATAAGCATAAGCACAAGTATAAACATTTCTAATATTTTAAACAAAGAGCCTGGTGATAACATCGACATTGGTTAAGATCAATCTGTCCCCCTTTGGTGGACATGAACAATTCACCCTAAATATCACGTCACTGTCAATGTTCCCATCAGAGCACTATCCCACGCATAATTGCTGACGCAGCTCGAACTTCACTCAATTTTGACTAAAACTCTCTCAAAGCGAAGTTTTCTAAGCGACTGCAACAGTTAGATAAATTAGTTTATATTCGGGAAGCAAATCTGAATGTACTCAACAAAAGTAGTCGTTAGTGAAAATAAAAAAATTAAAATATATTTTTTTATAGTAACTTAACGTGTAAAACTTAATTATATATATATATATATATATAATATATATTCAAGTTTGTATTTAAGCAGCGGGTTAAGTCTAAGTCGTTGGCTCGACTCAAGTAACGCTTCCTCAGGGATTTTTTATGCAGAAGATAAATCTTCAGAAGGATATTAACTGAGGCTATTACAATGAGTATAGCTAACAGTATGTTTGTTAACTGCAAATGAGATATATTGTCGACCACTTCTACTACGTATACTACATTGACAGTGTTGGCAATAGTCTGTCTTTGATTGTTTTCCACCCATCTTTTTATACCCTGGACCCATTAAAAATGGGTATAAGGGTATATTGTATTTGTGCAAAATCCAAATGTATGTAACTAAGCTAAGCTAGAGACTTTATTTTTATGTAGATGCTCCTAGTTCCTGCGTAGATCGAGTTTGTTTCCGATAATCGATAGCTTACTCCGTTTCCAAGCAATCGATATCGATATCTCTTTTTTTTACCTGCGCAGACGAATAGATGTTGGCCCTAGAACGGGATGCTCATCAACAATGGTTTATTGGCTATTCCCCTCTCTATTTTATAACATGAAAATTGTCACAGGCTTGTCATTGTGCCGTATGCTTCAACATATTCATCTTCGCATTTATATACTTGTATGAATTTCCTGTGCCTTGGCAAATTTTGTATGGCTCGCATACGAAAGTTGGGATCGTCTTTGTATATTTGATTGATTTTTACTTATTTATTTACTAATGGTCGACAAAACGAGTGTCTTACTCATTATTCAATAGGTTATACAATAGATAATAGAATTATATGCTAAAAGCCTAATTAAAGAATGCAGTATTCTAAATAGCATCACCGACCGATGGAGGTCTTTTATTTGTCAGTCCGGCCAGCTGTGCCCTTTTCACAGCTAATTTTGTCAGTGACGCTATTAGAGCCTACATCTAAGCAGAAGGTTGTAAGTAAGGAAAAAAGTGTTCTTAAGTAAAATTAAAAATAATCTTAATTTGTGATATTAATAAAGAAAATACATTAAAAAGGAAAAAAAAGTAAGAAATTTGTTAATAAAGTAAAGCAATGTAAGATAGATAAACAGTGTTAAGTAGAAAGGACAAATAGAGAAGTAATGAGTAATCACCGACCCGGTGGGGGATCGCCTGTCCGGCAAGCTATGCCCCAACTCATAGCTGGGAATGGTGAGCGATTTCCCGAAGGTGTCCTGGAAGCAACGATTTTATTAGGGGTAGAGAAAGTTCGGTAGAGAAAACGTGATGCAAACTATTATAATTTTTACATAAGACGCGAAAAGGATTGTGCATAGCGTAGTCTGTTGTGCACGTATATAGGAATAAGGGGCGATACTTTCTGGTTGGTCTAGCCGGAACAGAGAATTGAAGACGCCCTAGCAGAAAAGGAGAATCTATGTCGCCAATAATCAACTTATATAGAAGGACAACTCCGTGAATTGTCCTACAGTTGGTTTACCACGGAAGGTTGAGAAGCAGAAATTGCTTCTGAACAGATTCAATACAATCCTGGCTATTGTTATACTGTGGAGACCAGATGCAACAGCAGTATTCAATGATAGGGCGAACAAGAGAGATGTACAGAAGTGTTGTTATAAGAGGATCGTTGAACTCTTTAGACCATCGTTTAATGAATCCAAGTACACATTTTGCCTCATTGACGATGATATCTATGTGAAGATTGAAACATAGTTTAGAATCAAAAATAACGCATACATCCTTAACTGTTAGTATACGTTGCAAAGTGATATTGTCGATTGTATAACTGACAAGATAAGGTGTAGTACGAATAAATGTCATAAACATACACTTTGAACAATTTAGATGCAATTGGTTGGCCGAACACCAAAGTTGCTTAGCGTTCAAATCGTTTTGTAGACGAGAATGATGTAGGGGATTATTGTATGATAGAAAAAGTTGACATCGTCCGTATACATGAGTACACGGGCATGTGATATAACAGAGGGGAGATCATTTATAAAAAGAGTAAAGAGTAAAGGTCCAAGATGACTACCTTGACGAACACCAGAAGTAACGTGAACCCGTTTAGAGGTAGTCAGCCTCAGCAGTACTCTTTGGGTCCTACCTTTTAACTAAGAATTATTCCAAAGCAAAAGATACGAAGGGAAACCCATTCGGTCAAATTTAAAAAGTAAAATGTAATGGTGCACAGAGTCAAACGCCTTACTGAAGTCAGTGAAAATGACATTTGCATTTTCGATAGGAAAGCATCATTTACCACGAAAGTAAACTCAAGCAGCTTGACCGATTCTTTACGAATCTATGTTGAACAGAGGAAACAACTGATATGTAAAAATGCTGCAAATGCGAAGTTATTATTTTTTTCAAATAATTTAGGAATAGCGGACCGTTTTGCAATGCCAATGTAAATTTGTATATCAGACTTCCCGCCCTTCTTGTGAAGAGGAATGATATAAGATTCTTTCCAAAGAGATGGAAAGACAGAAGTTTCAAGGGATAGATTAAAAAGCTTTAGCAATTGATAAAGAAGGGAAGAACTACACTCCTTGAGTAGACAGCTAGGAATATTGTCCGGCCCAGGAGAGTAAGAAGACTTTAAAGAGTTTATAGTGTTGTCTTCATTCTTGACTAATTTATCTAATTGAAGCTAACGAAGCATTGACTTGTGTCATAGTTTTATTTATTATCTATTTTTGTAGTTATAGTTAGTCATAGATTACCGCAATCTCAATGAATTAACTATTAATAATAAATACCTTATCTCGATCATGGATGAAATATTAGACAAACTTGAAAAATGTCAATATTTCACAACCATTGATCTAGCCAAATGCTCCCACAAAATCCAAATGGATCCTGGTTCAATACCCAAGACCGCATTTTCGACTAAACATGGCCATTACGAGTACACTCGCATGCCACTTGGTCTTAACAATGCACCTGTAACGTTCCAACATTGTATGAACAATCTCTTAGAAGATTTAAGTTTTAAGGATTGTCTGGTCTACTTAGACGACATTATTATTTTTTCCACTTCATTGGAGGAACACATTTCGTCGCTACAAAAAGTATTTAAGAAGCTTAGAGCAGCTAACTTAAAACTTCAGTTGGATAAATGCGAGTTTATGAGAAAAGAAACTGAATTTCTCGGTCACATCATCACAACTGAGGGTATAAAACCAAATCCCAACAAGATACAAGCAATTGTCAAAATCCCAATTCCAAAAACCCCAAAAAAAAATTAAATCATTTCTAGGATTATACCTATTTTTAATGGGTTCAAAACCATTTTCATTAACTACAGACACAAGAGCATAAGCCTATATGCTATGCAAGTATAACATGACATAAATTATTTAACGATTGAAAAAGAATTATTAGCAATCGTTTGGGCCACTAAATACTTTAGGTCCTATTTTTTTGATCGACGATTTCAAATCCTTAGTGATCACAGACCACTCGTCTAACCTGAAAGCACCTAACACGAAATTTCAACGATGGAAAATCAAGCTAAATGAGTTTGCTTTCCAAAATTAATACGTCCCAGAAAAAGAAATTATGTGGCAGATGCTCGGTCCAAAATTCAATTGAACGAAAACTTCTTGGGCGAAGAAACCATTAGCACGAGAGCAACCATACATAGTGCTCAAGAAGACAACAGTAACTATTTACAAATCACAGAAAGACCACTTAATTATTATAATCGACAAATAGAATTTGAAAAAGGAACCGAGAACGAAACAAAAGTTACGAATTACTTTCACAAAACCAACATAAAAATTACGTACAAAGACATGACTAATACGCATGCCAAAGAATTAATAAAAGAATACTTATGCACAAAGAAAAGTGTGCTATACTTCCACAACGAACCAGATTTTCCAATTTTTCAAGAAGCCTACTTAGAAATAATAAGTCCAAATAATTCAACAAAGGCAATGAAAACTAGTACAAAATTAATAGACCTTCAAACATACGCAGAATTCAAAGAATTAATATTAAAAAAGCACAAAGAATTATTACATCCAGGAATTGAAAAAACTATCAATTGGTTCAAAGAAACCCACTATTTCCCAGATTATCAAAATTTAATTCAAAATCTAATAAATGAATGTGAGATTTGGAACATCGCAAAAACAGAACACAGGGATACAAAATTAACTTTCGAAATAACTCCGGAAATCGCTAATATCCGAGAAAAATATGTAATGGATTTTTACATAGTAGGAGATAAACAATTTTTATCTTGCATATCTATTCAAAATTTGCATCATTAATAGAAATAATAATTAGAGACTGGTTAGAAACCAAACGAGCTATATTACAAGTGTTCAACCAAATGGGTAAACCCATCGATATAAAAGCAGACAAAGACTCAGTTTTTATGTGCACAGCTTTACAATTATGGCTAAAATCAGAAGCAGTAAATATTAATATAACCACTAGTAAAAATGGTATATCCGACGTACAACGATTTCATAAGACAGTTAACGAAAAATTAAGAATCATTAACAGCGACTCGGACGTCGAAAATAAACTTACAAAATTTGAAACTATACTCTATGACACTCTAGCTAATAAAGAAAGACTAATAAATAACCCCAACAAAAATCGAACAACGAACGAGTTTGGAAGAAAAGTTATAGCAAGAATTAATGTTAGCGATCTGTAGAACATGGACCATTTGACTTAGGTCAGTTTTTCCAAAGGCTTGTAAAAGAAGCCGGTATACATGAGATCAGTCAACTCAAACTGGCACCGAGCGAAAAGGTATTTGAATTAATTTCAATCAAATCAATTAAAAATATGGGCAAGAAAAAATTTATATTATTACGAGTAGCGCTACGCAAGCCAGTGCCCATAGTAGAAAATTAACAAGTGAGAGGTGCTAGTCGGGAGCTCCCGACTAGGGAATACCCTGAACACTCTTATTCCAAAACCAAATAATTTAAAAACAAGTAAGAAGTACTAGTCGGGAGCTCCCAACTAGGGAATACCCTGAACACTCTTATTCCAACACCAAATAAGCCACTTTATATATTGGCTCTGGATCATGTTACGCAGCGCAATCACTAGCCTCTAGCTGACCGTTTATGCTTTTTATGAGCAACATATATGCTCACTAACACAGGTATATGCAAGCTACTCAATCTACTCTTCTTTGTAGCTGTCAACCAATAACAGCGTAAGTATATAGATGTATCCATAGGCTAAGTGAATTATATATACTTTGAATAAAGACAATTTTAAAACCGAAATCAATCAGAACTGACGTGTTTTTTACACACTTTATACAAATACAATATATGGGAAAAAAGAAAATAAGAATATTTTTAATAAAGTAAAGAAAAGTAAGCTAGATATAAAATGTGTTAAGTAGATAGGACCGAGAGAAAAGTAATGGGAACTCACCGACCCGGTGGGGGAAAATGTGCAGCCTTTCCGGCAAGCTATGCCCCTGCCTATAGCTGGGAATGGTCGGTGACTTCCCGAAGGTCTCCTGAAAGCAACGATTTTATTAGTAGTAGAGAAGGTTCGGTAGAGAAAACGTGATGCAAATTAGCATAATTTTTACATAGCACGCGAAATGGATTGCGTATAGCGTTATGCACGTAGAGGAATAAGGGGCGATAATTTCTGGTTGGTCTAGACGAAACAGATATCGGATTTCGCCAATAATCAACTTATGTAAAAGGACAAACGACACTGAGAATTGTTCTACGGTTGGTTAACGACAGTATTTAGTTTAAGGGAATTTCCTTTTTAGCTTTCATCTTGACGGATTTGGTTTAACACCATCTGCTTTTACATGTCCATAATACTCGATTTCTTTACTTTTAGAAATACTGGTTTTTGTTCAGTTGCGTCTCCCGAATGTAAGAACTACCCGGCATTTTTGTTTTTAGTATTTGAAGAATTTATCTGTCAAGGTCTACTTTTGCTCTTAATTGTTTCAATAGAACTATTCCTTTAAGACCGCTAAAGTATTAGTGGAATTTAAATAATAAGAAATTAGCTGTTTCCTCTGGTTTGTATTCGTCACATATTTATACCATGAACCCATTATAAATGGGTAAAAGGGTATATTGTATTTGTGCAAAATCCAAATGTAGCCCATTTATATTAAAAACTACAGTAGCCCGCATAGCCACGTCGCAGAAACTAAAAACAAGTAGGGAAAGTAATAAATGGCAAAATCGTAGAACCGTCTGTATCCGAGTATAACAGCCCACTCTTGTTAGTTCCGAAAAAAACATTACCAAAGTCGGAAGGAAAGAAATGGCGATTAGTAATTGACTATCGCCAAATCAACAAAAAACTACTTTCTGATAAATGCATACTCGCCAGAATTGATAATATTCTAGACAAACTGGGCAGAGCTAAATACTTTTCATGCCTCAGGTTTCCACCAAATTGAACTTGAAGAAAATTTAATAAATATAACATATTTTCCAACGAGCAATGGATCATATCGCTTCACGCGATTACCATTTGGTCTTAAAATAGCACCAAATTCATTTCAGAGAATGATGACTATAGCATTCTCGGGTTAAGAACCCTCTCAAGCATTCCTCTAAAGTTGCATCCGGAAAAATGTTCATTTTTCATTCATAAAGTGACATTCTTAGGTCACAAATGCATATTGCCAGATGACAAGAAATTTGACGTCATCGAAAATTATCCTGTCCCTCATGATGCGGACAGCGAGAGACGATTAGTAGCAATCTGCAATTATTATCGTAGATTTATAAAATACTTCGCCGATTATTCACAGCACATAACTAGATTATGTAAAAAGAATGTTCCTTTTGAATGGTCAAGTGAATGCTTAAACGCATTCCAATACCTTAAAGCAAAGCTTATGAACCCCACATTATTACAATATCCTGATTTTCACACAATATTTTGCATTATAACATATGCTAGTAAACAAGCTTGCGGAGCGGTTCTAACTCAGAACCGTGACGGAATTCAGCTCCCAATAGCTTATGAGATGTTCATTTACAAAACGGGAAAGCAATAAGAGCACAACAGAACAGGAGTTAGCGGCAATTCATTAAACAATTACCCATTTTAGACCATATATTTATGGCAAACACCTTACTATTAAAACTGATCACAGACCATTGACATATCTTTTTTCTATGACTAATCCCAGTTCGAAATTAACTCGCATGCGGCTAGAGCTTGAAGAATACGACTTCACAGTAGAATACCTAAAGGGCAAAGATAATTTTGTAGCAGACGTACTTTCGCGTAATAATATAAAAGAACTCAAAGATATGCAACATAAGGTCCTGAAAGTCACTACCATGCGACAAAGTAGACAAAATAAAAACTGTACAGTAGCAAATTATGAACTCCTGCAAAGGCAGGAGTCATAAAAATGTATATCAGCCCTACGTACATGAAGTCATCTCAAATGATTAAGCACGAAAAGTAGTGACCTTGCGCATAACAGAATCTAAATAGTTATTTAAACATGGAAAAAATTATCGCAAGAATTGAAGTAAGCGATTTATATACTAATGGAATCCTCGATATAGGGCAGTTCTTCCAAAGAGCTTCCTAGAGCTTCCGTCTAGGGGATACCCTGATCTCTCGTCTTCCAACATCAAATGCATATATATATATATAATTAAGTTTTACACGTTAGGTTACTATAAAAAAATATATTTCAATATATTATTTTCACTTAACGGCTACTTTTGTTGAGTACATTCAGATTTGCTTCCCGAATATGAACTGATTTATCTAACTGTTGCGGTCGCTTAGCAAACTTCGCTTTGAGAGAGTTTGAGTCAAAATTGAGTGAAGTTTGAGCTGCGTCAGCAATTATGCGTGGGATAGTGCTCTGATGGGAACATTGACAGTGCCGTGATATTTAGGGTGAATTGTTTATGTCTACCAAAGGGGGACAGTTTGATCTTGACCAATATCGATGTTATCACCAGGCTCTTTGTTTACAATATTAGAAATGTTTATACTTGTGCTTATGCTTATGTGCTAAGTTATGTTAAAGGGTGGGTGCGACTATTGATATGTAACTCCCCCAACCATTAGAAAAGTGCCTGTCCTCAGGTGCTTAAGTTTGGGTATAGTGTAACATTTTCTTCTTTTACAATTGGTATATCTCCTATTATTGTAGCTGTTTCTTCTACTTTGGGTTTTTTATATTTTATAATTAATTTCTTAGGTATGCTTTTGAACTTATATGTCAAATACAGTGTTAAACTTATTAATATAATTACAAATATGGTTATTGTAATTATCTGGAATACATTGTAAAATTTTGTATGTTCGTTTATAATTTGTTTCGTTTGTACAAACGAAAGTGATTCTAATTTTATAACATCATTGCTTACGTAAATGCTTTGAGTATAATCTAACATATTGTTTGAAATTGAAATTTCATTAATTTGCAGTGAACAATTAAAAATTTGTATTATATTGTTTCCTTCTACTGTTATTTCGTTATTTATACAATTATGATTTAATATAGTTTTTGGTAAATTCCAAGTTAAAATTATATTTGGTTCTACGTAGTTGATTTGAAAATTTTGCAAAATTTTAGTATAACTACATTCTGATGTTATTTGGTTTAAAATTCCTGTCAAACATTAATTATTAATTAATTTTTTGTTTCTTTGCTATAAACTTTTTTATCTTGGGTAAAATATTTTTTATTATTTCTCGAGAAATATGGGATATTATCAGTATTTCGTTTGTATCTGATTTAAACCAAGTGGAAGTTTTTGTATTCAACAATTTCTCAGAATTAACATGCAACAAATAGTCATGTTTTAGTAATTTTGGGTTAAAAATGCCTAGTCTTGTGAGCTGCATTCCCATCTCAATGACTTCTATATATTCTGTAAAGTGTTGTAAGTTAAATATAAGGATATCTAATTTCTTTCCTTTTTGTTTCTCTTGATCTAGTTCGTTCATGATTTCTATTCCCTTGTTTATAGCTTCTATTATGTAATTTAATTCGTTTACCTGAACGCTGTTTTCTGCTAAGTTGCTTATTTTTTGTTCAATTTCTGTTTTGTCTTCTTGATCTAATGTTCCAAATAAGTATTTATATGCTGTTCCTACTATGTTAACTAAACCTCTTTTGCTGCGTTTGGCTATTTTTAAGCCGTTTATTTCTCTGTTTAATTTTTCTATTAGATACTCGATTGGTATAAGGTTATTGAATTCTTTACTTTGTTCAATTAAATTGTTAAAATTTTCTTCGGTTTTTGTTATATTAACCGTTTAACGGTGGAATTCGTAATCTGTCGGAATGTCTATGGTTCCTTTTTTAAATATGAGATATCAGTTAAGGGCTTTGATAGGATTAATTTCAATACTTTGTGCATTTATATGGTTTACAGTTATTGATAGTAATATTATAATAATTTGTTTAAGCTGGTGCTTGTATGTTTTGATCGCTGTCTGTTGTTGACCTGTAATTGTTATATTTGCTTTGATTAGTCTTCTTTTTCTTTTTGAATTTGGTTTTGTAATGTGTTATTTTCCTGCCTCTGTTAGTTTCCTCAAAATGTTTGTCGTCGATTTTTCTTAGTTCTCCTGTTTTCTTGAACGGGGTTGTCGTCTTCGATTTAACTAATGGTGAGTGTTTGTATCTAGTGTCAATTTCATAATTTGTTCGATTTTTGTTGAGGTTATATATTAGTTTTTCTCTATTAGCTTGAGTGTCATACTCTAGTGTACATTCGTATATGAATATGTCCGCTGGTGTTCTGTTAGTCGTTTTGTGCTTTGTTTTATGATTGTACGTGTAGAGTATAGTTTCAAATTTTGTAAGTTTATTTTCGACGTCTGAGTCGCTGTTAATGATTCTTAATTTTTCGTTAACTGTCTTATGAAATCGTTCTACGTCGGATATACCATTTTTACTAGTGGTTATATTAATATTTACTGCTTCTTCTTTAGCCATAATTGTAAAGCTGTGCATATAAAAGCTGAGTCTTTGTCTGCTTTTATTTCGATGGGTTTACCCATTTGGTTGAACACTTGTAGTATAGCTCTTTTGGTTTTTAACCAGTCTCTACTTTTTATTTTTATTAATGATGCAAATTTTGAATAGATATCAATGCAAGATAAAAATTGTTTATCTCCTACTATGTAAAAATCCATTACATATTTTTCTCGGATATTAGCGATTTCCGGAGTTAATTCGAAAGTTAATTTTGTATCTCTGTGTTCTGTTTTTGCGATGTTGCAAATCTCACATTCATTTATTAGATTTTGAATTAAATTTTGATAATCTGGGAAATAGTGGGTTTCTTTGATTATAATTATAATATAATAATTAAGTGGTCTTTCTGTGATTTGTAAATGGTTACTGTTGTCTTCCTGAGCCATATGTATTGTTGCTCTTGTGCTAATTGTATCTTCGCCTAAGAAGTTTTCGTTTAAGTGAATTCTGGACAGAGCATCTGCCACATAATTTTCTTTTCCTGGGACGTATTTAATTTGGAAATCAAACTCATTTAGCTTGATTTTCCATCTTTGTAATTTCATGTTAGGTTCTTTCATATTATATAACCAGACGAGTGGTCTGTGATCACTAAGGATGTGAAATTGTCGACCAAAGAGATAGGACCTAAAGTATTTAGTGGCCCAAACGATTGCTAATAATTCTTTTTCAATCGTTGAATAATTTAACTCATGCTCGTTGAGAGTTCTACTTGCATAGCATTGCCATATTACTCGCGTCTGTAGTTAATGAAAATGGTTTTTCGAAGTTAGGGTATATTAAAATTGGGTCGGATGTTATGAGTATTTTTAGCTTTTCAAACGCTAGTTCGTAGTCTCTGTCTTTTATACTGATTTTTGCTCCCTTTTTTTAATTTAAGTGTTAATGGTTTTACTATATTAGCGAAATTTGGTATAAATTTCCTATAGAAACCACATAACCCTAGAAATGATTTAATTTCTTTTGGGGTTTTTGGAATTGGGAATTTGACAATTGCTTGTATCTTGTTGGGATTTGGTTTTATACCCTCAGTTGTGATGATGTGATCGAGAAATTCAGTTTCTTTTCTCATAAACTCGCATTTATCCAACTGTAGTTTTAAGTTAGCTTCTCTAAGCTTCTTAAATACTTTTTGTAGCGACAAAATGTGTTCCTCCAATGAAGTGGAAAAAATAATAATGTCGTCTAAGTAGACCAGACAATCCTTAAAACTTAAATCTTCTAAGAGATTGTTCATACAACGTTGGAACGTTGCAGGTGCATTCTTAAGACCAAATGGCATGCGAGTGTACTCGTAATGGCCATGTTTAGTCGAAAATGCGGTCTTGGGTATTGAACCAGGATCCATTTGGATTTGGTGGAAGCCTTTGGCTAGATCAATGGTTGTGAAATATTGACATTTTCCAAGTTTGTCTAATATTTCATCCATGATCGGGATAGGGTATTTATCATTAATAGTTAATTCATTGAGATTGCGGTAATCTATGACTAACCGGAACTTTTGCTTTCCAGATGCATCGTTTTTCTTTGGAACGATTATTACTGGTGAGCAGTAAGGGGATTTGGATTTACGTATGATATTTTGTTTTATCATATCGCTTATTTGTTTATTTACTTCCTCATCGTATATTTGAGGATATTTGTATGGACGCTTGTAAATTGTGTCCTCATGTTTTGTTAGAATTTTGTGTTTAATTGTACTAGTGAAAGTCAAATTGTCACCTTCATGGTAGTGGATATCACGAAATTCATGTAAACCTTTTTTAATTTTTTCTTTCTCTTCTGAGTTTAGGTGCTCTAGCCTAAGCTCATTGTTTTCTATTAATTCTTTATTAATAGCGAAGTTAAATGGTCTGTCCTCTGTTGAGGGTGGATCAAGGCACTCTTGTGCGGTCATGTCCTCTTCGACCTCTTCGTCATTATATCTAAAACAAAAGTTAAATTCTCCTAAGGTTACGGATCCTTGCGCATAGTCTATTTTTGCTTGACATGCTTCAAGGTATTCTCTCCCAATCAGAACATCATAATGCTCTGAGAGGTCGTGAATATAGAATTTTTGTTTGCTCGGACAAATTTTGCTTGCTCCTAATCGTATACTTTGTTTTAATCCAATAACACCACTTATGGTGTGAACCTTTAATGTTTCGTTGTAAACTGGAAAATTTAAGCGGTTTGTTTTCATTAGATTTATGGTTGAACCTGTGTCGATGACACATTTTAGAACTTCGTCATTCATAATCAATTTTATAAATGGATTTCTTCTGTTTGTTCCGAGGCTTGCTGATGAAAATTTTCGGATGTATCCATTTTCATCTGCCCACTGTTACTATCTCCTTGACGTTTAGTCGGAGGGTTTGGTGCATTCAAGCGTGAATGGGACTACCTTTGATAGTTTAAGGGATTTTGGTATCTACCTTGACTTAATTTTTGTTGGAATTCGTGGTGAGCTTTCTGGTTGTCTTCGGACTTATTGTGCTGTTTATTTTGTGCGTGATAACTCTGATTCGTGTTGGAATAACCACTTGAAATGGTGGTTGGGTTAGCATTTTGCTGATAATTTACCATGTTCCTACGATTGTTATTTTGATTTCCCTGAACATAATTATTTTTAGGTTTTTCAGTAACGCTATTTTCATATAATCCCTCTCTTTGAGCTACTTGCTTTAGTTTTAGTTTAGTCGACGTAATGTCGTATCTGGCTAACATCATGAAAAGCCTATCTGGTAATTTTTTTGTAATAACATCTTTGATTATGTTATTCATAGCATTTGTATAAAGGGTTGTATTGCTAGGTATATTTTCTTGTGCTAACTTATTTAATATAACAAAAGATTTATTTTCGAGCTCCTCGATGACCTTACGGACGTTTCCTTGGTAATTCGTGTTGTATAAGCGTCGAAGGGGTTCTTCAAATGGTGTCTGCACTTTATACTCTTCAATCAATGCGTTTCTCAGCTCCTGCCAAGTGTTGGCTGCTGTCCTTTGTGAAATTCTCTGAGCATCTCCAGTGACTTGCAATTCGATGGCTCCGTATGAGATGCTGTGTTGTCTAACATCTCGGGTTAGATACAGGTGTAGGATGTAATCTATCCTTTTCATGAAGGCGTTTAGTTGATCCGTTGATCCGTCAAAGCTTGGCACCTGTCTAAGTTGTGAAAGGGCCTGGTTGAGGTGTTGTTCTGATAATTCCATGGTCATCTTGGTGTAATACACTTTTTTTTCGTTAGATGATAATCTTTGTTTTTGAATAGTTTTGAGTTTGTAGGTTTGAACTTTATTGTTCTTTGATTTTGCACTTTTATTTTAGATTAAAGTTTGTGATGGATTATTGTTTAAATGTTTTTTTTTTTTTTTGTGTGTGTGTCTTAAAAAGACTCAGTAATAACGTATTTCAGGGATCAAACGATATGCAAAGCCAGTCGTTATTAACTGTAGTAGCTTTATTGCCCAAAGGGTCAATATTATTAAGCTACTAGTGACCCGAAGGTTCTTGTGCGGATACGTATTCGAGAAAATGTTTATTACACTCCGACAACACTTTCGGTCGCGATTGTGCGTTAGATCTGGGAATTAATTATCCTTTAGCGATCTTTACTTTTTCCCGACGTATCCTACCGGCTGCGCCAATTAAGTTTTACACGTTAGGTTACTATAAAAAAATATATTTCAATTTATTATTTTCACTTAACGGCTACTTTTGTTGAGTACATTCAGATTTGCTTCCCGAATATGAACTGATGTATCTAACTATTGCGGTCGCTTAGCAAACTTTGCTTTGAGAGAGTTTGAGTCAAAATTGAGTGAAGTTTGAGCTGCGTCAGCAATTATGCGTGGGATAGTGCTCTGATAGGAACATTGACAGTGGCGTGATATTTAGGGTGAATTGTTTATGTCTACCAAAGGGGGACAGTTTGATCTTGACCAATGTGGATGAATGTGCAGATCATGGGCGGAACATCAGAGTTCAAGGCAATATCATTGAGCTTACTAGGAAGTGGCGTAGTAAATGAGTTACATTCCTCCATGTTAAACTTCTTTTGAATATTACTAATGTATACTGACTGACTTAGATATATATGATCATCACGTCTTTCTACTTTAATTCCTAGGAAATGTCTTATTTCACATAAGTCTGTCATCCTAAACCTACTCATTAAATATGACTTAAAATTACTCAATGAATCATAATTCTCAGTTGCAATTACTAAATCATCTATGTGCAAATGTACGGAAATATTTTTCGTTTTCTCCCCTTTATCAAGAAGATAGATACAACGATCAACGGTTGAATTAGCAAAGCCCATACCTTTTAAAGCTTTTTCAAAACACTCAACCCAACATCGTGCTGCCTGCTTCAAACCATAAATTGAATTATTTAGTTTGCAGACTTTATCACTTGCATGTGATAAACCTTCTGGAATACTCATAGATTTCTTCTTTTAAAATACCATGTTTAAATGCAGTTTTCACATCCATATGGTGTACCTTTTCGGCATTTTAATGAATGAATGAAATTTCAATACATAAGACTTTTCTCCATTAAAAGGAGTAATATTCTTAAATTTGATATCGTTTGCATTGTAATTTTATTTTTTTTTATTTTCTGGAAACGTTGTCACGTTGAATTCTTGTTGCAGACTTGTCTTCTTCAGAGCTACTGTAGGCTTACAATGGAGTTGTGTTAATTACCCGTTGCCGGGTATACATACAGTTCATAATTATAGTTATAGGATATAAGTATTGTATAGTATGTAAGCATTGTATTGGTAATAAGACCAGTTAAGGCAATGTGCCAATTTATTGAAGCTAATTAAGGGAAAGGAGCCTAGTTTGAATTTAACCGCCCGCCGCCGCTTCAACCGTGTGTTGCTGATCGGTTGCTCAACACTGCCTTCGAGAGCGCAGCTCTCGGGCAGCCCCCTCCCCCTCAGTTTTGCAAACTCAGTAGCTTAGAACCGAACAAAACTAGTGAATAAAGTGAATGTAATTAAAGTGAGAGAATATTGACTTTTATATCCTCGGGCGGTCACATACGTGTACTTAACCTCAGAAATAGCTGGTGCGTGGCCCAGGCCCCCTAGCGTAGCTGGTGCAAGGCCAAGGCCCGATAGCGTAGCTGCTGCGTGGCCCAGGCCCTCTAGTGTAGCCGATGCGAGACTACTGCCTGCTAGAATAGGTAGTAGTAGGCTGGGACCTATCGGAGTAGTTGTTGTAGGCATAGAGATAGAGGTAGGATTTGGTTGGTACGATCAAAATCTTCTTTTAAAATTGAGATATCTGCATGATTCTATGATTCTACATTATAAATATAGACAGAAATGTTGAGATTGAAGTTTATCGAATGGACTTTTATTAATTCTGTGTATCTAAAGGGGGCTGTTGGTGTTCCGAATTATTTTTCTACCCTAACATTGTTTCTGTTGTTATTGTTGTGGTCTCGGTTCGAGTAGTCACGGCCTCTAGAGTTTCCTCAATTTTGATCTTGTCCTCTATTGCTATTATTGCAGCCGCCTCTGTTGCATGGTCGGCCTCTATAATTGCCTCTGCCGCGGTTTCCACCACGATGAGAGTAATTTTGGTAACAAAGTACAGTATTATTTTGTCCGGTTGCTTCTGTGCAACTATCAACAAATTCATGTTATGTAATGTGCCTGCCTGCAAGATAAGTTTTACTTATCTATAGCGCTGTTCTTTGTCATAGCTTGTACGGCTTGGGCTGTGCTATATTTGGTGGCTAAATCCGAATTTAAGCCATCATTAATATAAGCACCTGCCAGAGCTTTTGCCAGTTGCTCAAATTCTTGTCTATATATGTTGGCAGTTTTGCTCTTTTGCTGAAGGTTTAAGAGTTTAGCTGATAGTACTTCAACTGATTTTCATTTTACCGTTCTTGATAATTTTGATATAATTTCGGCTATCGTTTTTTCATCGCTTATCAAGTTTCGTGCATGGCCTTTTAATTTTGTCTTTATAAGACTGACAGCTGTTGCTTCATGTTTTTCTTTTAGTGAGTCTAAAAGACTCAAAGCATCTTTGAAGCTTTGTAAGTTTTCCACCAAGCTCTGGTAAGAGCGATGAGATTAGTTTGAGAACACTTATAGCTGTTTGGGCCATTGTGTTGTAAATTGATTGGGTATTGACTTCAGAATCTGACGGTTTAGTATCAGCTGACAATGAAAGTTGTTTCTCGTCGAATGACGCTGAAATAGTAGGAGAATTTGGAAGTAATATTATGTTTTCTCTTGACATGCCTAATACATAAGTTGTCTGTGTTAAATGCAAATCTTTGAGTTTAGTTGCATTATCATATATAAGTTGACGGTAGATATTGTAGGAATCTACAAGAATTTTAACGTGTTTTTATTTTTTTTTGTCGTTTGTGACAAGTGCGCTTTTGTTAAAGCACTTGAAAGATTTATTAAACTCCTCACGCCCCTGTCAATGTTCCTACCAAAACATTATCCCACGCATAATTGCTGACGCAGCTCAAACTTCACTCAAGTTTGACTCAAGCTCTTTCAAAGCGAAGTTTGCTAAGCGACGGCAATAGTTAGTTAGTTATTTAGATTATATTCGGGAAGTAAATCTGAATGTACTAAACAAAAGTAGACGTTAGTGAAATTTATAAATTGAAATATATTTTTTTATAGTAACTTAACGTGTAAAACTTATTGGCGCAGCCGGTAGGATACGTCGGAAAAAAGTAAAGATCGCTAAAGGATAATTAATTCCCAGATCTAACGCACGTTTTCTCGAATACGTATCCGCACAAGAACCTTCGGGTCACTAGTAGTCTTATAACATTGACCCTTTTGGCAATAAATCTACTACAGTTAATAACGACTGGCTTTGCATATCTTTTAATCCCTGCAATACGTTATTACTGGCTCCTTTTAAGACACACACAAAAAAAAAACAATAACTACAACCTCAAAACTATTTAAAACAAGTATGAGCTTCTAATCGGCAACTCCCGATTAGGGGATACCCTGAACCATCTTCCTCCAACATCAAATGCATATATATATTCTCTTTTAGAAGCTTTATGTCAAGTTCGATGACTCTAGCTCTTATTATTTACCAAAATTGCCCAAAAAACAGGATATCGATATCGATTTTTATCGATTGCCTGGGAATGGAGTAAATTATCGATTATCGGAAATAAACTCGATCTGCGCGGGAACTAGGAGCACCTACATCTAAAATTTCAAGTCTCTAGCTGATGCTGATGCTGATCAAAAATATATATAATTTACGGGGTCGGAGATGCTTCCTTCTGCCTGTTACATACATTTGGGTTTCGCACAAATACAATATACCCTTATACCCATTTTTAATGGGTTCAGGGTATACAAAAAAAAACAAATAAATCATCTGTAGCATGCGTGCATATGTATATATATACATATTAATAAGGCTGCAACACTTTGTTGTTATGCCAACAAAATGCAAACATAAGCAGCGACTTTGTCGCAGCGCGCCTAACGCTAAGTGCCCTCTGCGCATATTCAAGTGCAGACGACATATGATCCGCATTTGATAACAACGACCGCCCAAATAGCTAAGTCAGCGTTCTCACGCTTGACCGTCGCTGTGTATACATATGTGGGCGCATGACTCTCTCTGACTCTCTTGCTGTATATAATAAGTCTAAAAACCATGTATGTAAAACGGCTGCTCACTGTTTCACGGTGGACAGCTCTAACTCCAAAAAAACATTGAGTAAAGAACCATCAAGGAAGACTGACGTCTTTTCATCAGGGAACTTCTATATGGCGACCGTGACAGGACTGGATCAGCTCCTGTTTTAGCTGATCGAACCGCTGTATGTACTGTAACTATTGAGAGGAGAAAAAGCTGAGTGAGTAGAGTGTAGTGAGTGTTATGGGTCGCGGTGACAGCTGAAACAGATAAAAGAAAACCCTACACCACATAGTCACTCAGTGAATATTAAAGTTGTTAATGACAAAACTATAACCACACCACCTCCCAAAAGCAAAGTGCCTCAGTACGTCAAGCAATGCCCAGCAGATTGCCCTGGACCTCTGGACAGCCCACACTGCAGATCGACTTGCCTGGTAAGGTAGTAACCTGTGCGAAGACCGGCACCGGTTCCGCCTGAGCCCATAGGCCCAGGACAACAGCAGCTGAGAAATCAACAAGCGCGAGAGGCACCCCCGCCCCTTGAGCCATCGAAGGGAGCGTCAGCGCAACCATACTGGTGTTGACCAGCTGACGCGGAAGAACAGGAACAGCAGACACCAGCAATAATTTTAAAATATATATATATATATTATATTATCGAAACAATTTATGTAAAATTGAGCAGAAAATCTTTTGCCCAATCAGAAGTGAGGCCCATAAAGCCACACTAAAAATTAGGCAAGTTGCTATGAAAAAAAAAAAAAATTTTTTTTTACACGTCTCAGGCACTGGGTAAACTACCCAGTAGCAAAAAAATTAATCCAAATCTTAAATTCCAAATAAATTTAAAATTTTAAAATGAAAAAAAAATAATAAGTTTTCAGTTCAGTCAATTTAATCAGAAATAAAAAAAAAAAAAAAAAAAATGAATCAAATTAAAGCCATAGCCAGGAAAAATGTTCTATTTATGAATAGTAATGCAATAAGTAAGTTTTCCGAAGATTTTCTAATTGAATCAAATCATAATTCTGAACAGAACTCCAAAATGGGATTATTAGACGTTAAGTCAGTGGATTCCACTGCTAACGTTATAAATAGAGTTGAATCAAACAACACAGATTTAGAATTAACAAATATATTACTGGTAATCATAGTTGTTATAATGTGTGCAAATTGTTTTTATAAAATATATAAACTGCATAACAAAAGCCTAAAGAAAAGATTCATGAGCCGAGCAAATGACTTGGACAAAATTTAAATTTGCACAGCACAAACAACAATGATTAATCATAATTGACAATATCATAATAACTATAAGATACCAATGAAACAAAATAAATAATAATGAACACACAGTATAATGAATAGTAAGAATATCCCAGAATAATCTGGAAAAACAAAGTAGCTTGTCAATATTATGGAATGGCCAGAACTTTCTGAGCGGATCCAAAATATTAAAACGACATTTGAAAAAGCGTATAAATGTCTAACACAAAATAGACAAACGCATATAGATACAGTTAATAGGCACTCCATAACATTGATCGACAGCTTTAACGGAGCTCGAATATTAATATATCAACATAAAGATGTATTAACCAATGAACATTGGTCAGAAACGTCAAGGTTGCTAATAAGACTGAGAAATAATATACAAACAGTTAAAGACAAGCATAATTTAAATTTAATACTACCTTCTATTTTGAATACACCTGCAAAGTTGGAACTCGGTGAAAACCTTGAAGTTCGGACTGAGGATATTCAATTAGAAGAAGAAGATTTAACAAATCTAACAATCCCTGCTGTTGTCACACTGGATTCCAAAGATATTTTATCCGAAAGTGAAGAAAGTGCTGATAATAGCCGTATAATGGTTGACACAGCCGCTGCCCAGAGGGCATATATTAGGGAAATTGCACAAGCAGTCCCAGAATTTGACGGAAAGAAAACCCGTCTTGAAAAATTCTTAACGGCACTAAGACTTGTCAACTTAACAAAGGGAACTTATGAGGAAATTGCCATAGAGTTGATTAAATCAAAAATAACGGGCACAACCCTCAACAAAATAAAAAATGAAACAACAATACATGGAATTATTGCAAAATTAAAAGCCGTAGTTGTCGGTGAAACACCCGCCAACATAAAGGCAAAAATGGACACTTTAACGCAGAAAGGCATAACAGCCACTCAGTTCACAACTTAACTAGAAAATCTGCGACAGCTTCTTGAAGCTGCTTATATTGACCAGGGCATACCATCTGAAAATGCTGACACGCTCAGCACTACAGAAGCCGTTAACACAATGATTAGTAAAACTAGTCACGAAAGTGTTAAAACCGTTATGGAGTCTGGAACAACAATTCCAACCGAGGCCGAAATAACCAAAATTATAATAATACAAACAATGTAAGAGTAACCCAGAACAATCAGGAAACTCTCAACAACCCTCAGATATTCAGCAGTAGGAAATTATGCGGTTCATACCATCAATCTTAGTTTGAATATATTTGTAACCTTTTTCAATGTGAAGACAAATAAAAACTTGTATTTTTAATCGATACTGGTGCAGACATATCCCTGTTAAAGGAAAATTCTGATATCTTTCATGATATCCAAATAAATAAGAAGATCAATATTCAAGGCATAGGCCAAGACATAATACAGTCCAAAGGACTGATTTCAATAGAGATACAGACAAGTAAATACATAATTCCACACGATTTTCACTTAGTAGATTTGCATTTCGCAATACCTTGAGATGGAATAATAGGCATTGACTTCATTAAGAAATTCAATTGCCAGTTAGATTTCAAACCAAATGAAGATTGGCTCATAATGAGACCAAATAATCTAAATTTCCCAATTTATGTTCCAATATCATACAGTTCTGGTAATAATTCCATTGTTCTACCAGCAAGATTCCAAGTAGTCAGAAAAATTCACCTATCATCAGATGAAGATAGTGTACTAATTCCAAACCAGGAAATTAAAGAAGGCATTTATGTTGCAAACACAGTTGCAACAACCAAAAATGCATTTGTCCGTTTTCTGAATACGACCAGTACCAATCAAGTAGTAGATATTAAAAATTTGTCATATGAACCACTTTCGAACTACGACATAGTTCAAAACAATCCAGAAAATAGAGAAAAAACTGTCTTATCTCAATTAGCTAAAAATTTTCCACCACAATTCAAAAACGAATTGACTAACTTATGCACCCAGTTTAGTGACGTATTCGGACTCGAAACCGAATCAATCACTACCAATAACTTCTACAAACAAAAGCTAAGATTGAAGGATGATGAACCAGTCTACATAAAAAATTATAGAAACCCTCAAAGTCAAATAGATGAGAGACAAGTACAAGTACAAAAATTAATCGACAATAAAATAGTCGAACCGTCTGTATCCCCTTATAAGAGCCCACTTTTGTTAGTTCCGAAGAAATCTCTTCCAGGTTCTGACAAGAAAAAATGGCGATTAGTAATTGACTATCGTCAAATTAATAAAAAACTGTTGTCGGATAAATTCCCGCTGCCTAGAATTGATGACATTTTGGATCAACTAGGAAGAGCAAAATACTTTTCATGCCTTGATTTAATGTTAGGATTTCATCAAATTGAACTCGAAAAAAGTTCAAGAGATATAACGTCTTTCTCAACAAGCAATGGCTCGTACCGCTTCACGCGATTGCCATTCGGTTTAAAAATAGCGCCAAATTCTTTCCAGAGAATGATGACTATGGCATTTTCCGGATTAGAACCTTCTCAAGCTTTCCTTTATATGAATGATTTAATAGTCATTGGTTGTTCCGAAACACATATGCTCAAAAAATTAACTAATGTTTTTGAGAAATGTAGGAAATACAATCTTAAATTACATCCTGAAAAATGTTCATTTTTCATGCATGAAGTCACATTTTTGGGACACAAATGCACGGATAAAGGAATCTTGCCTGACGACAAAAAATACGACGTCATTAAAAATTACCCAGTTCCACATGATGCGGACAGCGCCAGACGATTCGTTGCATTCTGCAACTACTATAGACGTTTTATCAAAAATTTTGCCGACTATGCTCGTCACATAACAAGATTATGTAAAAAAGGTGTAGACAGCTGATTGTCAGCATGCTTTCGAACATCTCAAATCGGCACTAATAAATCCGAATTTATTACAATACCCAAATTTCAGCAAAGAATTTTGCATAATAACAGATGCAAGTAAACAAGCATGTGGAGCAGTTTTAGCTCAAAACAAAAATGGACTCCAACTTCCAGTTGCTTATGCATCAAGATCGTTTACTAAGGGTGAAAGTAATAAAAGTACAACAGAACAAGAATTGGCAGCAATTCATTGGGCAATAACTTATTTCAGACCATATATTTATGGTAGACACTTCAATGTCAAAACAGATCACAGACCATTAACATACTTGCTCTCAATGGTAAATCCAAGCTCAAAGCTAACGCATATGAGACTTGAACTAGAGGAGTATAATTTTACAGTCGAATATCTGAAGGGTAAAGACAATTTTGTAGCGGATGCGTTATCAAGAATAACCATTCAACAGCTACAACAAATAAATGGATCAATAAAGAAAGTCACTACAAGATATCAAAGTAGACAAAATTCCTGCGCAGGAAAAGAAAAAATAGAATTGCCATGGCAATCTATAGAAAAAGCTTCAAAGCCCAACGTATATAAAGTCATTAACAATGCAAAGTACGTAAAGTAGTGACCTTGCATGTAAAAAATATGCTATGTTTTTTTAAACATGGTAAGAAAATTACTGCAAGATATGATGTTAGCGATTTATATACCAATGGAACTCTGGACTTAGGTCAATTTTTCCAAAGGCTTGAAACGCAAGCCGGAATAAATAAAATCAGCCAACTCAAAGTGGCACCGTGGGAAAATATCTTTGAACACGTTTCAATCGATAATTTCAAAAATATGGGCAATAAAATATTAATTTCATTGAGAGTAGCGCTACTCAACCCGGTGACCCAAATAGAAACAATAAAAGAAAAAGAAGCTCTATTGTCTACGTTCAATCCAATACAAGGAGGTCACACAGGCATCTCAAAAACCAAGGTCAAAAGACATTATTATTGGAAAAGTATGACACGAGATATTACTGAGTACATACGAAAATGTCCAAAATGCCAAAAATCAAAAGTGACAAGAAAAATAAAAACTCCTTTAACAATAACTGATACGCCAATACACGCTACCGACAGGGTTTTAGTAGACACCATTGGTCCACTACCCAAGTCTGAAAATGGAAATGAATACGCAGTCACATTAATTTGTGATCTGACTAAATATCTAGTCGCGATCCCAATTCCAAACAAAAGTGCTAACATAGTAGCAAAAGCGATTTTTGAGAATTTTATTCTAAAGTACGATCCAATGAAGACTTTCATTACGGACATGGGAACAGAATACACAAATTCTATAATAAACGATTTGCGCAAGAATTTACAAATAAATAACATAACATCAACTGCACACCACCACCAGACAGTTGGAACCGCCGAAAGAAGTCACAGAACTTTTAATGAATACATACGTTCATATATATCGGTTGATAAAACTGATTGGGACGTATGGATCCAATATTTCGTTTACTGTTTCAACACAACCCCATCTATGGCACATAACAATTGTCCATATGAACTTGTTTTCGGTAAAACAAACAATTTATTAAAACATTTTAATAGCACAGACACCATAAAACCGTTATATGGTATAGATAATTATGCTAAGGAAAGTAAATATAGATTAGAAATAGCACATAAAAGAGCTAGAATTATGTTAGAAGAAAATAAGAGAAATAATAAGGAATTATATGATAAAAAAGTAATAAACATAGATATATCGGTAGGAGATAAAGTCCTACTTAAGAATGAAACAGGACATAAGTTAGATCCAACTTATTTAGGACCCTATACAGTAGAAAAGTTAGAAGATAACGATAATATAATAATTAGGGATACTAAAAAGAAAAAACAAAAAGAACATAAGGATAGATTAAAATTTTATAATAATTGAATTGAAAACTCTAATATAAACAAAGAAAATTGTTCGAACAAAATAATACATAACAATAAAAAGGAAAATGGAATTTAAGAAAAGGAAACTCAAAAAGACAGAAAAATTCTTTTCTTTTAAAAAAAAAAGACAACATTTAAAATAAAATACTAACACATACATATATTTTTTTTAAATACACATAGTTTTAAACATATACATTTACACATACATATTAACAAACATTTTTATATTAAAATAGCATAAACAAAAAATTAAAAAAAAAAAAAACACACACAAACAAAAATAATTGACATTAATACTTAAAATAACTACATAAATTACGTTATTTTTTAAAAGGAGGGAGATGTAGCATGCGTACATATGTATATACATACATATGAATAAGGCTGCAACCCTTTGTTGTTATGCCAACCAGAATGCAGAATGAATACCAGAATGCAAACATAAGCAGCGACTTTGTCGCTTAACAATCGAGGTAACTATCGTGGTAGAGGCAGTGGTAACTACCAAAACAGAGGAAATAATAGCTACGGTAATCAAAACCGTAGAGGCCGAGGAAATGGAAACAACAATTCCAACCGAGGCCGAAATAACCAAAATAATAATAATACAAACAATGTAAGACTAACCCAGAACAATCAGGGAAACTCTCAACAACCCTCAGATATTCAGCAGTAGGAAATTATGCGGTTCATACCATCAATCTTAGTTTGAATATATTTGTAACCTTTTTCAATGTGAAGACAAATAAAAAACTTGTATTTTTAATAGATACTGGTGCAGACATATCCCTGTTAAAGGAAAATTCTGATATCTTTCATGATATCCAAATAAATAAGAAGATCAATATTCAAGGCATAGGCCAAGACATAATACAGTCCAAAGGACTGATTTCAATAGAGATACAGACAAGTAAATACATAATTCCACACAATTTTCACTTAGTAGATTTGCATTTCGCAATACCTTGTGATGGAATAATAGGCATTGACTTCATTAAGAAATTCAATTGCCAGTTAGATTTCAAACCAAATGAAGATTGGCTCATAATGAGACCAAATAATCTAAATTTCCCAATTTATGTTCCAATATCATACAGTTCTGGTAATAATTCCATTGTTCTACCAGCAAGATCCCAAGTAGTCAGAAAAATTCACCTATCATCAGATGAAGATAGTGTACTAATTCCAAACCAGGAAATTAAAGAAGGCATTTATGTTGCAAACACAGTTGCAACAACCAAAAATGCATTTGTCCGATTACTGAATACGACCAGTACCAATCAAGTAGTAGATATTAAAAATTTGTCATATGAACCACTTTCGAACTACGACATAGTTCAAAACAATCCAGAAAATAGAGAAAAAACTGTCTTATCTCAATTAGCTAAAAATTTTCCACCACAATTCAAAAACGAATTGACTAACTTATGCACCCAGTTTAGTTACGTATTCGGACTCGAAACCGAATCAATCACTACCAATAACTTCTACAAACAAAAGCTAAGATTGAAGGATGATGAACCAGTCTACAAAAAAAATTATAGAAACCCTCAAAGTCAAATAGATGAGATACAAGTACAAGTACAAAAATTAATCGACAATAAAATAGTCGAACCGTCTGTATCCCGTTATAAGAGCCCACTTTTGTTAATTCCGAAGAAATCTCTTCCAGGTTCTGACAAGAAAAAATGGGGATTAGTAATTGACTATCGTCAAATTAATAAAAAACTGTTGTCGGATAAATTCCCGCTGCCTAGAATTGATGACATTTTGGATCAACTAGGAAGAGCAAAATACTTTTCATGCCTTGATTTAATGTCAGGATTTCATCAAATTGAACTCGAAAAAAGTTCAAGAGATATAACGTCTTTCTCAACAAGCAATGGCTCGTACCGCTTCACGCGATAGCCATTCGGTTTAAAAATAGCGCCAAATTCTTTCCAGAGAATGATGACTATGGCATTTTCCGGATTAGAACCCTCTCAAGCTTTCCTTTATATGAATGATTTAATAGTCATTGGTTGTTCCGAAACACATATGCTCAAAAAATTAACTGATGTTTTTGAGAAATGTAGGAAATACAATCTTAAATTACATCCTGAAAATGTTCATTTTTCATGCATGAAGTCACATTTTTGGGACACAAATGCACGGATAAAGGAATCTTGCCTGACGACAAAAAATACGACGTCATTAAAAATTACCCAGTTCCACATGATGCGGACAGCGCCAGACGATTCGTTGCATTCTGCAACTACTATAGACGTTTTATCAAAAATTTTGCCGACTATGCTCGTCACATAACAAGATTATGTAAAAAAGGTGTAGACAGCTGATTGTCAGCATGCTTTCGAACATCTCAAATCGGCACTAATAAGTCCGAATTTATTACAATACCCAGATTTCAGCAAAGAATTTTGCATAATAACAGATGCAAGTAAACAAGCATGTGGAGCAGTTTTAGCTCAAAGCAAAAATGGACTCCAACTTCCAGTTGCTTATGCATCAAGATCGTTTACTAAGGGTGAAAGTAATAAAAGTACAACAGAACAAGAATTGGCAGCAATTCATTGGGCAATAACTTATTTCAGACCATATATTTATGGTAGACACTTCAATGTCAAAACAGATCACAGACCATTAACATACTTGCTCTCAATGGTAAATCCAAGCTCAAAGCTAACGCGTATGAGACTTGAACTAGAGGAGTATAATTTTACAGTCGAATATCTGAAGGGTAAAGACAATTTTGTAGCGGATGCGTTATTAAGAATAACCATTCAACAGCTACAACAAATAAATGGATCAATAAAGAAAGTCACTACAAGATATCAAAATAGACAAAATTCCTGCGCAGGAAAAGAAAAAATAGAATTGCCATGGCAATCTATAGAAAAAGCTTCAAAGCCCAACGTATATAAAGTCATTAACAATGACGAAGTACGTAAAGTAGTGACCTTGCATGAAAAAAATATGCTATGTTTTCTTAAACATGGTAAGAAAATTACTGCAAGATATGATGTTAGCGATTTATATACCAATGGAACTCTTGACTTAGGTCAATTTTTCCAAAGGCTTGAAACTCAAGCTGGAATAAATAAAATCAGCCAACTCAAAGTGGCACCGTGGGAAAATATCTTTGAACACGTTTCAATCGATAATTTCAAAAATATGGGCAATAAAATATTTATTTCATTGAGAGTAGCGCTACTCAACCCGGTGACCCAAATAGAAACAATAAAAGAAAAAGAAGCTCTATTGTCTACGTTCAATGATGATCCAATACAAGGAGGTCACACAGGCATCTCAAAAACCAAGGTCAAAAGACATTATTATTGGAAAGGTATGACACGAGATATTACTGAGTACATACGAAAATGTCCAAAATGCAAAAAAATCAAAAGTGACAAGAAAAATAAAAACTCCTTTAACAATAACTGATACGCCAATACACGCTTTCGACAGGGTTTTAGTAGACACCATTGGTCCACTACCCAAGTCTGAAAATGGAAATGAATACGCAGTCACATTAATTTGTGATCTGACTAAATATCTAGTCGCGATCCCAATTCCAAACAAAAGTGCTAACACAGTAGCAAAAGCGATTTTTGAGAATTTTATTCTAAAGTACGATCCAATGAAGACTTTCATTACGGACATGGGAACAGAATACACAAATTCTATAATAAATGATTTGTGCAAGAATTTACAAATAAATAACATAACATCAACTGCACACCACCTCCAGACAGTTGGAACCGCCGAAAGACGTCACAGAACTTTTAATGAATACATACGTTCATATATATCGGTTGATAAAACTGATTGGGACGTATGGATCCAATATTTCGTTTACTGTTTCAACACAACCCCATCTATGGCACATAACTATTGTCCATATGAACTTGTTTTCGGTAAAACAAACAATTTATTAAAACATTTTAATAGCACAGACACCATAGAACCGTTATGGTAAGGAAAGTAAATATAGATTAGAAATAGCACATAAAAGAGCTAGAATTATGTTAGAAGAAAATAAGAGAAATAATAAGGAATTATATGATAAAACAGTAATAAACATAGATATATCGGTAGGAGATAAAGTCCTACTTAAGAATGAAACAGGACATAAGTTAGATCCAACTTATTTAGGACCCTATACAGTAGAAAAGTTGGAAGATAACGATGATATAATAATTAGGGATACTAAAAAGAAAAAACAAAAAGAACATAAGGATAGATTAAAATTTTATAATAATTGAATTGAAAACTCTAATATAAACAAAGAAAATTGTTCGAACAAAATAATACATAACAATAAAAAGGAAAATGGAATTTAAGAAAAGGAAACTCAAAAAGAAAGAAAAATTCTTTTCTTTTAAAAAAAAAGACAACATTTAAAATAAAATACTAACACATACATATATTTTTTTTAAATACACATAGTTTTAAACATATACATTTACACATACATATTAACAAACATTTTTATATTAAAATAGCATAAACAAAAAATTAAAAAAAAAAAAAACACACACAAACAAAAATAATTAACGTTAATACTTAAAATAACTACATAAATTACGTTATTTTTTAAAAGGAGGGAGATGTAGCATGCGTACATATGTATATACATACATATGAATAAGGCTGCAACCCTTTGTTGTTATGCCAACCAGAATGCAGAATGAATACCAGAATGCAAACATAAGCAGCGACTTTGTCGCAGCGCGCCTAACGCTAAGTGCCCTCTGCGCATATTCAAGTGCAGACGAAATATGGTCCGCACTTGATAACAACGACCGCCCAAATAGCTAAGTCAGCGTTTTCACGCTTGACCGTCGCTGTGTATACATATGTGCGTGCATGACTCTCTCTGACTCTCTTGGTGTATATAATAAGCCTAAAAACCATGTATGTAAAACGGCTGCTCACTGTTTCACGGTGGACAGCTCTAACTCCAAAAAAACATTGAATAAAGAACCATCAAGGAAGACTGACGTCTTTTCATCAGGGAACTTCTATATGGCGACCGTGACAGGACTGGATCAGCTCCTGTTTTAGCTGATCGAACCGCTGTATGTACTGTAACTATTGAAGAGGACGAAGGAGGCAACAACAACAAGCAAAGGCGGAACAAAAACAAAAAAAAAGCTGAGTGAGTAGAGTGTAGTGAGTGTTATGGGTCGCGGTGGCCGGGTTAAAAAATTGAATAAAGAAATTGCTCACATTAAGTGGCAATTATATTCACCCAAAGCCAACACACCGTGGAAAGCAACAGCAAGGCTACAGGCCATGCTTGACTTTTATCAGCAACAGCTGAAACAGATAAAAGAAAACCCTACACCACATAGTCACTCAGTGAATATTAAAGTTGTTAATGACAAAACTATAACCACACTACCTCCCAAAAGCAAAGTGCCTCAGTACGTCAAGCAATGCCCAGCAGATTGCCCTGGACCTCAGGACAGCCCACACTGCAGATCGACTTGCCTGGTAAGGTAGTAACCTGTGCGAAGACCGGCACCGGTTCCGCCTGAGCCCATAGGCCCAGGACAACAGCAGCTGAGAAATCAACAAGCGCGAGAGGCACCCCCGCCCCTTGAGCCATCGAAGGGAGCGTCAGCGCAACCATACTGGTGATGACCAGCTGACGCGGAAGAACAGGAACAGCAGACACCAGCAATAATTTTAAAATATATATATATATTATATTATCGAAACAATTTATGTAAAATTGAGCAGAAAATCTTTTGCCCAATCAGAAGTGAGGCCCATAAAGCCACTCTAAAAAATTAGGCAAGTTGCTATGTAAAAAAAAAAAAATTTTTTTTACACCTCTCAGGCACTGGGTAAACTACCCAGTAGCAAAAAAATTAATCCAAATCTTAAATTCCAAATAAATTTGAAATTTTAAAATGAAAAAAAATAATAAGTTTTCAGTTCAGTCAATTTAATCAGAAATAAAAAAAAAAAACAAATTGAATCAAATTAAAGCCATAGCCAGGAAAAATGTTCTATTTATGAATAGTAATGCAATAAGTAAGTTTTCCGAAGATTTTCTAATTGAATCAAATCATAATTCTGAACAGAACTCCAAAATGGGATTATTAGACGTTAAGTCAGTGGATTCCACTGCTAACGTTATAAATAGAGTTGAATCAAACAACACAGATTTAGAATTAACAAATATATTACTGGTAATCATAGTTGTTATAATGTGTGCAAATTGTTTTTATAAAATATATAAACTGCATAACAAATGGCTAAAGAAGAGATTCATGAGCCGAGCAAATGACTTGGAAAGTAGCTTATTAATATTATGGAATGGCCAGAACTTTCTGAGCGGATCCAAAATATTAAAACGACATTTGAAAAAGCGTATAAATGTCTAACACAAAATAGACAAATGCATATAGATACAGTTAATAGGCACTCCATAACATTAATCGACAGCTTTAACAAAGCTCGAATATTGATATATCAACATAAAGTTGTATTCACCAATGAACATTGGTCAGAAACGTCAAGGTTGCTAATAAGACTGAGAAATAATATACAAACAGTTAAAGACAATCATAATTTAAATTTAATACTACCTTCTATTTTGAATACACCTGCAAAGTTGGAACTCGGTGAAAACCTTGAAGTTTGGACTGAGGATATTCAATTAGAAGAAGAAGATTTAACAAATCTAACAATCCCTGCTGTTATCACACTGGATTCCAAAGATATTTTATCCGAAAGTGAAGAAAGTGCTGATAATAGCCGTATAATGGTTGACACAGCCGCTGCCCAGAGGGCATATATTAGGGAAATTGCACAAGCAGTCCCAGAATTTGACGGAAAGAAAACCAGTCTTGAAAAATTCTTAACGGCACTAAGACTTGTCGACTTAACAAAGGGAACTTATGAGGAAATTGCCATAGAGTTGATTAAATCAAAAATAACGGGCACAACCCTCAACAAAATAAAAAATGAAACAGCAATAGATGGAATTATTGCAAAAAAAAAAAGCCGTAGTTGTCGGTGAAACACCCGCCAACATAAAGGCAAAAATGGACAATGGACAATGGTAACTACCAAAACAGAGGAAATAATAACTACGGTAATCAAAACGGTAGAGGCCGAGGAAATGGAAACAACAATTCCAACCGAAGCCGAAATAACCAAAATAATAATAATACAAACAATGTAAGAGTAACCCAGAACAATCAGGGAAACTCTCAACAACCCTCAGATATTCAGCAGTAGAAAATTATGCGGTTCATACCATCAATCTTAGTTTGAATATATTTGTAACCTTTTTCAATGTGAAGACAAATAAAAAACTTGTATTTTTAATAGATACTGGTGCAGACATATCCCTGTTAAAGGAAAATTCTGATATCTTTCATGATATCCAAATAAATAAGAAGATCAATATTCAAGGCATAGGCCAAGATATAATACAGTCCAAAGGACTGATTTCAATAGAGATACAGACAAGTAAATACATAATTCCACACAATTTTCACTTAGTAGATTTGCATTTCGCAATACCTTGTGATGGAATAATAGGCATTGACTTCATTAAGAAATTCAATTGCCAGTTAGATTTCAAACCAAATGAAGATTGGCTCATAATGAGACCAAATAATCTAAATTTCCCAATTTATGTTCCAATATCATACAGTTCTGGTAATAATTCCATTGTTCTACCAGCAAGATTCCAAGTAGTCAGAAAAATTCACCTATCATCAGATGAAGATAGTGTACTAATTCCAAACCAGGAAATTAAAGAAGGCATTTATGTTGCAAACACAGTTGCAACAACCAAAAATGCATTTGTCCGTTTTCTGAATACGACCAGTACCAATCAAGTAGTAGATATTAAAAATTTGTCATATGAACCACTTTCGAACTACGACATAGTTCAAAACAATCCAGAAAATAGAGAAAAAACTGTCTTATCTCAATTAGCTAAAAATTTTCCACCACAATTCAAAAACGAATTGACTAACTTATGCACCCAGTTTAGTGACGTATTCGGACTCGATACCGAATCAATCACTAACAATAACTTCTACAAACAAAAGCTAAGATTGAAGGATGATGAACCAGTCTACATAAAAAATTATAGAAACCCTCAAAGTCAAATAGATGAGATACAAGTACAAGTACAAAAATTAATCGACAATAAAATAGTCGAACCGTCTGTATCCCCTTATAAGAGCCCACTTTTGTTAATTCCGAAGAAATCTCTTCCAGGTTCTGACAAGAAAAAATGGGGATTAGTAATTGACTATCGTCAAATTAATAAAAAACTGTTGTCGGATAAATTCCCGCTGCCTAGAATTGATGACATTTTGGATCAACTAGGAAGAGCAAAATACTTTTCATGCCTTGATTTAATGTCAGGATTTCATCAAATTGAACTCGAAAAAAGTTCAAGAGATATAACGTCTTTCTCAACAAGCAATGGCTCGTACCGCTTCACGCGATAGCCATTCGGTTTAAAAATAGCGCCAAATTCTTTCCAGAGAATGATGACTATGGCATTTTCCGGATTAGAACCCTCTCAAGCTTTCCTTTATATGAATGATTTAATAGTCATTGGTTGTTCCGAAACACATATGCTCAAAAAATTAACTGATGTTTTTGAGAAATGTAGGAAATACAATCTTAAATTACATCCTGAAAATGTTCATTTTTCATGCATGAAGTCACATTTTTGGGACACAAATGCACGGATAAAGGAATCTTGCCTGACGACAAAAAATACGACGTCATTAAAAATTACCCAGTTCCACATGATGCGGACAGCGCCAGACGATTCGTTGCATTCTGCAAATACTATAGACGTTTTATCAAAAATTTTGCCGACTATGCTCGTCACATAACAAGATTATGTAAAAAAGGTGTAGACAGCTGATTGTCAGAATGCTTTCGAACATCTCAAATCGGCACTAATAAGTCCGAATTTATTACAATACCCAGATTTCAGCAAAGAATTTTGCATAATAACAGATGCAAGTAAACAAGCATGTGGAGCAGTTTTAGCTCAAAGCAAAAATGGACTCCAACTTCCAGTTGCTTATGCATCAAGATCGTTTACTAAGGGTGAAAGTAATAAAAGTACAACAGAACAAGAATTGGCAGCAATTCATTGGGCAATAACTTATTTCAGACCATATATTTATGGTAGACACTTCAATGTCAAAACAGATCACAGACCATTAACATACTTGCTCTCAATGGTAAATCCAAGCTCAAAGCTAACGCGTATGAGACTTGAACTAGAGGAGTATAATTTTACAGTCGAATATCTGAAGGGTAAAGACAATTTTGTAGCGGATGCGTTATTAAGAATAACCATTCAACAGCTACAACAAATAAATGGATCAATAAAGAAAGTCACTACAAGATATCAAAGTAGACAAAATTCCTGCGCAGGAAAAGAAAAAATAGAATTGCCATGGCAATCTATAGAAAAGCTTCAAAGCCCAACGTATATAAAGTCATTAACAATGACGAAGTACGTAAAGTAGTGACCTTGCATGAAAAAAATATGCTATGTTTTCTTAAACATGGTAAGAAAATTACTGCAAGATATGATGTTATCGATTTATATACCAATGGAACTCTTGACTTAGGTCAATTTTTCCAAAGGCTTGAAACGCAAGCCGGAATAAATAAAATCAGCCAACTCAAAGTGGCACCGTGGGAAAATATCTTTGAACACGTTTCAATCGATAATTTCAAAAATATGGGCAATAAAATATTAATTTCATTGAGAGTAGCGCTACTCAACCCGGTGGCCCAAATATAAACAATAAAAGAAAAAGAAGCTCTATTGTCTACGTTCAATGATGATCCAATACAAGGAGGTCACACAGGCATCTCAAAAACCAAGGTCAAAAGACATTATTATTGGAAAGGTATGACTCGAGATATTACTGAGTACATACGAAAATGTCCAAAATGCCAAAAATCAAAAGTGACAAGAAAAATAAAAACTCCTTTAACAATAACTGATACACCAATACACGCTTTCGACAGGGTTTTAAAAAGAAACAATATGGTCCACTACCCAAGTCTGAAAATGGAAATGAATACGCAGTCACATTAATTTGTGATCTGACTAAATATCTAGTCGCGATTCCAATTCCAAACAAAAGTGCTAACACAGTAGCAAAAGCGATTTTTGAGAATTTTATTCTAAAGTACGATCCAATGAAGACTTTCATTACGGACATGGGAACAGAATACACAAATTCTATAATAAATGATTTGTGCAAGAATTTACAAATAAATAACATAACATCAACTGCACACCACCACCAGACAGTTGGAACCGCCGAAAGAAGTCACAGAACTTTTAATGAATACATACGTTCATATATATCGGTTGATAAAACTGATTGGGACGTATGGATCCAATATTTCGTTTACTGTTTCAACACAGCCCCATCTATGGCACATAACTATTGTCCATATGAACTTGTTTTCGGTAAAACAAACAATTTATTAAAACATTTTAATAGCACAGATACCATAGAACCTTTATATAGTATAGATGATTATACTAAGGAAAGTAAATATAGATTAGAAATAGCATATAAAAGAGCTAGAATTATGTTAGAAGAAAATAAGAGAAATAATAAGGAATTATATGATAAAAAAGTAATAAACATAGATATATCGGTAGGAGATAAAGTCCTACTTAAGAATGAAACAGGACATAAGTTAGATCCAACTTATTTAGGACCCTATACAGTAGAAAAGTTGGAAGATAACGATAATATAATAATTAGGGATACTAAAAAGAAAAAACAAAAAGAACATAAGGATAGATATAAATTTTATAATAATTGAATTGAAAACTCTAATATAAACAAAGAAAATTGTTCGAACAAAATAATACAAAACAATAAAAAGGAAAATGGAATTTAAGAAAAGGAAACTCAAAAAGAAAGAAAAATTCTTTTCTTTTAAAAAAAAGACAACATTTAAAATAAAATACTAACACATACATATATTTTTTTAAATACATATAGTTTTAAACATATACATTTACACATACATATTAACAAACATTTTTATATTAAAATAATATAAACAAAAAATTAAAAAAAAAGAAAAAAACACACAAACAAAAATAATTAACATTAATACTTAAAATAACTACACGTTACGTTATTTTTTAAAAGGAGGGATATGTAGCATGCGTACATATGTATATACAAACATATGAATAAGGCTGCAGCACTTTGTTGTTATGCCAACAGAATGCAAACATAAGCAGCGACTTTGTCGTAGCGCGCCTAACGCTAAGTGCCCTCTGCGCATATTCAAGCGCAGACGAAATATGATCCGCACTTGATAACAACGACCGCCCAAATAGCTAAGTCAGCGTTCTCACGCTTGACCGTCGCTGTGTATACATATATGCGCGCATGACTCTCTCTGACTCTCTTGCTGTATATAATAAGCCTAAAAACCGTGTATGTAAAACGGCTGCTAACTGGTTCACGGTGGACAGCTCTAACTCCAAAAAAACATTGAATAAAGAACCATCAAGGAAGGCTGACGTCTTTTCATCAGGGAACTATTATACATCAAACGAAAAAAAAAAGTGTAGTACACTAAGATGACCATGGAATTATCAGAACAACACCTCAACCAGAACCTTTCACAACTCAAAACAGGTGCCAAGCTTTGACGAATCAACGGAACATCTCAACGCTGTTGTTCCACAACACAGCATCTTATACGGAGCCATCGAATTGCAAGTCACTGGAGATGCTCAGAGAATTTCACAAAGGACAGCAGCCAACACTTGGAAGGAGCTGAGAAACGCATTGCTTGAAGAGTACAAAGTGCAAACGCCATTTGAAGAACTCCTTCGAGGCTTATACAACATAAATTACCAGGGAAACGTCCGTAAGTTCATCGAGAATCTCGAAAATAAATCTTTTGTTATATTAAATAAGTTAGCGTTAAAAAATATACCTAGCACTACGATACTTTATAGAAATGCCATGAATAACACAATCAAAGATGTTATTACAAAAAATTACCAGATAGGCTTTTCATGATGTTAGCCAGATACGACATTACGTGAACTCAAAAACTTAAGCAAGTAGCTCAAAGAGAGGGATTATATGAAAATAGCGTTACTGAAAACCCTACAAATAATAATGTTCAAGAAACAATCGTAGGAACATGAGAAAATATCAGCAACATGCTAACCCAAACACCAGTTCAAGTGGCTATTCCAACACGAATCAGAGTTATCACGTATAAAATAAACAGCACAATAATTCCGAAGACAATCAGAAAGCTCACCACTAGTTTCAACAGATATTAAGTCAAGGTAGATCCCAAAAAAATTCCTTAAACTTTCAAAATCAGTCCAATTCACGCTTGAATCCGCCAAACCCTCCGACTAAACTTCACAGTGGGCAGATGAAAATGAGCACATCCGAAAATTTTCATCAGCAATCCACGGAACAAACAGAAGAAATCCACTCATAAAAATGATTGTGAATGACGAAGTTCTAAAATGTGTCATTGAGATAGGTTCAGCCATAAATCTAATGAAAACAAACCGCTTAATTTTTCCAGTTTACAACGAAACATTAAAGGTTCACACCATAATTGGTGTTATTGAATTAAAACAAAGCATACAGTTAGGAGCAAGCAAAATTTGTCCGAGTAAACAAAAATTCTTTATTTAAGACATCTCAGAGCATTCTGATGTTCTGATTGGAAGAGAATACATTGAAGCATGTCAAGCAATAATAGACTCTGCACAAGGATACGAAACGTTAGGAGAATTTAACTTTTATTTAAGATATAGTGACGAAGAGGTCGATGAGGACATGACCGCACAAAAGTGCCTTGATATTCAGTACCATGAAGGTGACAATTTGACTTTTACTAGTACAATTTAACACAAAATTCTAACAACATGAGGACCCAACTTACAAGCGTCTATACAAATATCATCAACTATACGATGAGGAAGTATATGAACAAATAAGCGATATGATAAAACTTGCTAGCCAGTAATAATCGTTCCAAAACGATGCATCTGGAAAGCAAAAGTTCCGGTTAGTCATAGATTACCGCAATCTCAATGAATTAACTATTAATAATAAATACCTTATCTCGATCATGGATGAAATATTAGACAAACTTGAAAAATGTCAATATTTCACAACCATTGATCTAGCCAAATGCTCCCACAAAATCCAAATGGATCCTGGTTCAATACCCAAGACCGCATTTTCGACTAAACATGGCCATTACGAGTACACTCGCATGCCACTTGGTCTTAACAATGCACCTGTAACGTTCCAACATTGTATGAACAATCTCTTAGAAGATTTAAGTTTTAAGGATTGTCTGGTCTACTTAGACGACATTATTATTTTTTCCACTTCATTGGAGGAACACATTTCGTCGCTACAAAAAGTATTTAAGAAGCTTAGAGCAGCTAACTTAAAACTTCAGTTGGATAAATGCGAGTTTATGAGAAAATCACAGAAAGACCTCTTAATTATTATAATTGTCACATAAAATTTGAAAAATGAAACGAGAACGAAACAAAAGTTACGAATTACTTTCACAAAACCAACATAAACAAGTAAGAGTTTCTAGTCGGGAGCTACCGACTAGGGGATACCCTGAAGCCTCTTGCTTCAACATCAAATGCATATATATATTTAATTTTAGAAGCTATATGTCAAGTTCCGTGACTCCAGCTCTAAATATTTACCAAAATTGCTCAAAATTGGATAACGATATCGATTTTTATCGATTGCTTGGAAACGGGGTAAGTTATCGATTATCGGAACTCGATAAACTCGATCTGCGCGGGAACTAGGAGCACCTACATCTTAAATTTCAAGTCTCTAGCTCTTATAGATTCTGAGATCCTTGCGTTCATACATACGGACGGACAGACAGACGGACAGACATTAGATAATTAACGAAATATTAAGAATCATTAACAGCGACTCAGACGTCGAAAATAATCGTACAAGATTTGAAACTATACTCTACACGTACAATCATAAAACAAAGCACAAAACGACTAACAGAACACCAGCGGACACCAGAGTATGACACTCAAGCTAATAGAGAAAAACTAATAAATAACCTCAATAAAAAACGAACAACTAGATACAAACATTCACAATTAGTTAAATCAAAGGCAACAACCCTGTTCAATAAAACAGAACAACTAAAACAGATCGACAACAAACATTTTGAGGAAACAAACAGAGGCAGGAAGGTAACACATTACAAAACCAAATTCAAAAAAAAAAGAAGACTATTCAAAACAAATATGACAATTACAGGTCAACAACAGACAGCGATCAAAACATACAAGCACCAGCTTAAACTAATTATTATAATATTACTATCAATAACTGTAAACCATATAAATGCACAAAGTATTGAAATTAATCCTATCAAAGCCCATAACGGTTATCTCATATTTAAAACAGGAACCATAGACATTCCGACAGATTACGAATTCCACTGTTTAACGGTTAATATAACAAAAACCGAAGAAACGTTTAACAATTTAATTGAACAAAGTAAAGAATTCAATAACCTTATACAAATCGAATACCTAGTAGAAAAATTAAACAGAGAAATAAACGGATTAAAAATAGCCAAACGCAGCAAAAGAGGTTTAGTTAACATAGTAGGAACAGCATATTAATACTTATTTGGAACATTAGATCAAGAAGACAAAACAGAAATTGAAAAAAAAATAAGCAACTTAGCAGAAAACAGCGTTCAGGTAAACGAATTAAATTACATAATAGAAGCTATAAACAAAGGAATAAAAATAATGAACGAACTAGATCAAGAGAAACAAAAAGGAAAGAAATTAGATATCCTTATATTTAACTTACAACACTTTACAGAATATTTAGAAGTCATTGAGATGGGAATGCAGCTCACAAGTCTAGGCATTTTTAACCCAAAATTACTAAAACATGACTATTTGTTGCATGTTAATTCTGAGAAATTGTTGAATACAAAAACTTCTACTTGGTTTAAATCAGATACAAACGAAATACTGATAATATCCCATATTCCTCGAGAAATAATAAAAAATATTTTACCCAAGATAAAAAAGTTTATAGCAAAGAAACAAAAAAATTAATTAATAATTAATGTTTGACAGGAATTTTAAACTAAATAACATCAGAATGTAGTTATACTAAAATTTTGCAAAATTTTCAAATCAACTACGTAGAACCAAATATAATTTTAACTTGGAATTTACCAAAAACTATATTAAATCATAATTGTATAAATAACGAAATAACAGTAGAAGGAAACAATATAATAAAAATTTTTAATTGTTCACTGCAAATTAATGAAATTTCAATTTCAAACAATATGTTAGATTATACTCAAAGCATTTACGTAAGCAATGATGTTATAAAATTAGAACCACTTTCGTTTGTACAAACGAAACAATTTATACATGAACACACAAAATTTTACAATGTATTCCAGATAATTACAATAACCATATTTGTAATCATATCAATAAGTTTAACACTGTAGTTAACATATAAGTTCGAAATCATACATAAGAAATTAATTATAAAATATAAAAATCCCAAAGTAGAATAAACACCTACAATAATAGGAGATACAACAATTGTAAAAGAAGAAAATGTTACACTATACCCAAACTTAAGCACCTGAGGACAGGCACTTTTCTAATGGTTGGGGGAGTTACATATCAATAGTCGCACCCACCCTTTAACATAACTTAGCACATAAGCATAAGCACAAGTATAAACATTTCTAATATTGTAAACAAAGAGCCTGGTGATAACATCGATATTGGTCAAGATCAAACTGTCCCCCTTTGGTAGCCATAAACAATTCACCCTAAATATCCCGCCACTGTCAATGTTCCCATCAGAGCACTATCCCACGCATAATTGCTGACGCAGCTCAAACTTCACTCAATTTTGACTCAAACTCTCTCAAAGCGAAGTTTGCTAAGCGACCGCAACAGTTAGATAAATTAGTTTATATTCGGGAAGCAAATCTGAATGTACTCAACAAAAGTAGTCGTTAGTGAAAATAAAAAAATTAAAATATATTTTTTTATAGTAACTTAACGTGTAAAACTTAATTATATATATATATATATATATATATATATAATATATATTCAAGTTTGTATTTAAGCAGCGGGTTAAGTCTAAGTCGTTGGCTCGACTCAAGTAACGCTTCCTCAGGGATTTTTTATGCAGAAGATAAATCTTCAGAAGGATATTAACTGAGGCTATTACAATGAGTATAGCTAACAGTATGTTTGTTAACTGCAAATGAGATATATTGTCGACCACTTCTACTACGTATACTACATTGACAGTGTTGGCAATAGTCTGTCTTTGATTGTTTTCCACCCATCTTTTTATACCCTGGACCCATTAAAAATGGGTATAAGGGTATAATGTATTTGTGCAAAATCCAAATGTATGTAACTAAGCTAAGCTAGAGACTTTATTTTTATGTAGATGCTCCTAGTTCCTGCGCAGATCGAGTTTGTTTCCGATAATCGATAGCTTACTCCGTTTCCAAGCAATCGATATCGATATCTCTTTTTTTTACCTGCGCAGACGAATAGATGTTGGCCCTAGAACGGGATGCTCATCAACAATGGTTTATTGGCTATTCCCCTCTCTATTTTATAACATGCAAATTGTCACAGGCTTGTCATTGTGCCGTATGCTTCAACATATTCATCTTCGCATTTATATACTTGTATGAATTTCCTGTGCCTTGGCAAATTTTGTATGGCTCGCATACGAAAGTTGGGATCGTCTTTGTATATTTGATTGATTTTTACTTATTTATTTACTAATGGTCGACAAAACGAGTGTCTTACTCATTATTCAATAGGTTATACAATAGATAATAGAATTATATGCTAAAAGCCTAATTAAAGAATGCAGTATTCTAAATAGCATCACCGACCGATGGAGGTCTTTTATTTGTCAGTCCGGCCAGCTGTGCCCTTTTCACAGCTAATTTTGTCAGTGACGCTATTAGAGCCTACATCTAAGCAGAAGGTTGTAAGCAGGAAAAAAGTGTTCTTAAGTAAAATTAAAAATAATCTTAATTTGTGATATTAATAAAGAAAATACATTAAAAAGGAAAAAAAAGTAAGAAATTTGTTAATAAAGTAAAGCAATGTAAGATAGATAAACAGTGTTAAGTAGAAAGGACAAATAGAGAAGTAATGAGTAATCACCGACCCGGTGGGGGATCGCCTGTCCGGCAAGCTATGCCCCAACTCATAGCTGGGAATGGTGAGCGATTTCCCGAAGGTGTCCTGGAAGCAACGATTTTATTAGGGGTAGAGAAAGTTCGGTAGAGAAAACGTGATGCAAACTATTATAATTTTTACATAAGACGCGAAAAGGATTGTGCATAGCGTAGTCTGTTGTGCACGTATATAGGAATAAGGGGCGATACTTTCTGGTTGGTCTAGCCGGAACAGAGAATTGAAGACGCCCTAGCAGAAAAGGAGAATCTATGTCGCCAATAATCAACTTATGTAGAAGGACAACTCCGTTGTCCTACAGTTGGTTTACCACGGAAGGTTGAGAAGCAGAAATTGCTTCTGAACAGATTCAATACAATCCTGGCTATTGTTATACTGTGGAGACCAGATGCAACAGCAGTATTCAATGATAGGGCGAACAAGAGAGATGTACAGAAGTGTTGTTATAAGAGGATCGTTGAACTCTTTAGACCATCGTTTAATGAATCCAAGTACACATTTTGCCTCATTGACGATGATATCTATGTGAAGATTGAAACATAGTTTAGAATCAAAAATAACGCATACATCCTTAACTGTTAGTATACGTTGCAAAGTGATATTGTCGATTGTATAACTGACAAGATAAGGTGTAGTACGAATAAATGTCATAAACATACACTTTGAACAATTTAGATGCAATTGGTTGGCCGAACACCAAAGTTGCTTAGCGTTCAAATCGTTTTGTAGACGAGAATGATGTAGGGGATTATTGTATGATAGAAAAAGTTGACATCGTCCGTATACATGAGTACACGGGCATGTGATATAACAGAGGGGAGATCATTTATAAAAAGAGTAAAGAGTAAAGGTCCAAGATGACTACCTTGACGAACACCAGAAGTAACGTGAACCCGTTTAGAGGTAGTCAGCCTCAGCAGTACTCTTTGGGTCCTACCTTTTAACTAAGAATTATTCCAAAGCAAAAGATACGAAGGGAAACCCATTCGGTCAAATTTAAAAAGTAAAATGTAATGGTGCACAGAGTCAAACGCCTTACTGAAGTCAGTGAAAATGACATTTGCATTTTCGATAGGAAAGCATCATTTACCACGAAAGTAAACTCAAGCAGCTTGACCGATTCTTTACGAATCTATGTTGAACAGAGGAAACAACTGATATGTAAAAATGCTGCAAATGCGAAGTTATTATTTTTTTCAAATAATTTAGGAATAGCGGACCGTTTTGCAATGCCAATGTAAATTTGTATATCAGACTTCCCGCCCTTCTTGTGAAGAGGAATGATATAAGATTCTTTCCAAAGAGATGGAAAGACAGAAGTTTCAAGGGATAGATTAAAAAGCTTTAGCAATTGATAAAGAAGGGAAGAACTACACTCCTTGAGTAGACAGCTAGGAATATTGTCCGGCCCAGGAGAGTAAGAAGACTTTAAAGAGTTTATAGTGTTGTCTTCATTCTTGACTAATTTATCTAATTGAAGCTAACGAAGCATTGACTTGTGTCATAGTTTTATTTATTATCTATTTTTGTAGTTATAGTTAGTCATAGATTACCGCAATCTCAATGAATTAACTATTAATAATAAATACCTTATCTCGATCATGGATGAAATATTAGACAAACTTGAAAAATGTCAATATTTCACAACCATTGATCTAGCCAAATGCTCCCACAAAATCCAAATGGATCCTGGTTCAATACCCAAGACCGCATTTTCGACTAAACATGGCCATTACGAGTACACTCGCATGCCACTTGGTCTTAACAATGCACCTGTAACGTTCCAACATTGTATGAACAATCTCTTAGAAGATTTAAGTTTTAAGGATTGTCTGGTCTACTTAGACGACATTATTATTTTTTCCACTTCATTGGAGGAACACATTTCGTCGCTACAAAAAGTATTTAAGAAGCTTAGAGCAGCTAACTTAAAACTTCAGTTGGATAAATGCGAGTTTATGAGAAAATAAACTGAGTTTCTCGGTCATATCATCACAACTGAGGATATAAAACCAAATCCCAACAAAATACAAGCAATTTTCAAAATCCCAATTCCAAAAACCCCAAAAAAAAAATAAATCATTTCTAGGATTATACCTATTTTTAATGGGTTCAAAACCATTTTCATTAACTACAGACACAAGAGCATAAGCCTATATGCTATGCAAGTATAACATGACATAAATTATTTAACGATTGAAAAAGAATTATTAGCAATCGTTTGGGCCACTAAATACTTTAGGTCCTATTTTTTTGATCGACGATTTCAAATCCTTAGTGATCACAGACCACTCGTCTAACCTGAAAGCACCTAACACGAAATTTCAACGATGGAAAATCAAGCTAAATGAGTTTGCTTTCCAAAATTAATACGTCCCAGAAAAAGAAATTATGTGGCAGATGCTCGGTCCAAAATTCAATTGAACGAAAACTTCTTGGGCGAAGAAACCATTAGCACGAGAGCAACCATACATAGTGCTCAAGAAGACAGTAACCATTTACAAATCACAGAAAGACCTCTTAATTATTATAATTGTCACATAAAATTTGAAAAATGAAACGGGAACGAAACAAAAGTTACGAATTACTTTCACAAAACCAACATAAACAAGTAAGAGTTTCTAGTCGGGAGCTACCGACTAGGGGATACCCTGAAGCCTCTTGCTTCAACATCAAATGCATATATATATTTAATTTTAGAAGCTATATGTCAAGTTCCGTGACTCCAGCTCTAAATATTTACCAAAATTGCTCAAAATTGGATATCGATATCGATTTTTATTGATTGCTTGGAAACGGGGTAAGTTATCGATTATCGGAACTCGATAAACTCGATCTGCGCGGGAACTAGGAGCACCTACATCTTAAATTACAAGTCTCTAGCTCTTATAGATTCTGAGATCCTTGCGTTCATACATACGGACGGACAGACAGACGGACAGACATTAGATAATTAACGAAATATTAAGAATCATTAACAGCGACTCAGACGTCGAAAATAATCGTACAAGATTTGAAACTATACTCTACACGTACAATCATAAAACAAAGCACAAAACGACTAACAGAACACCAGCGGACACCAGAGTATGACACTCAAGCTAATAGAGAAAAACTAATAAATAACCTCAATAAAAAACGAACAACTAGATACAAACATTCACAATTAGTTAAATCAAAGGCAACAACCCTGTTCAATAAAACAGAACAACTAAAACAGATCGACAACAAACATTTTGAGGAAACAAACAGAGGCAGGAAGGTAACACATTACAAAACCAAATTCAAAAAAAAAAAGAAGACTACAACAGACAGCGATCAAAACATACAAGCACCAGCTTAAACTAATTATTATAATATTACTATCAATAACTGTAAACCATATAAATGCACAAAGTATTGAAATTAATCCTATCAAAGCCCATAACGGATATCTCATATTTAAAACAGGAACCATAGATATTCCGACAGATTACGAATTCCACTGTTTAACGGTTAATATAACAAAAACCGAAGAAACTTTTAACAATTTAATTGAACAAAGTAAAGAATTCAATAACCTTATACAAATCGAATACCTAGTAGAAAAATTAAACAGAGAAATAAACGGATTAAAAATAGCCAAACGCAGCAAAAGAGGTTTAGTTAACATAGTAGGAACAGCATATAAATACTTATTTGGAACATTAGATCAAGAAGACAAAACAGAAATTGAACAAAAAATAAGCAACTTAGCAGAAAACAGCGTTCAGGTAAACGAATTAAATTACATAATAGAAGCTATAAACAAAGGAATAAAAATCATGAACGAACTAGATCAAGAGAAACAAAAAGGAAAGAAATTAGATATCCTTATATTTAACTTACAACACTTTACAGAATATATAGAAGTCATTGAGATGGGAATGCAGCTCACAAGTCTAGGCATTTTTAACCCAAAATTACTAAAACATGACTATTTGTTACATGTTAATTCTGAGAAATTGTTGAATTCAAAAACTTCTACTTGGTTTAAATCAGATACAAACGAAATACTGATAATATCCCATATTCCTCGAGAAATAATAAAAAATATTTTACCCAAGATAAAAAAGTTTATAGCAAAGAAACAAAAAAATTAATTAATAATTAATGTTTGACAGGAATTTTACACTAAATAACATCAGAATGTAGTTATACTAAAATTTTGCAAAATTTTCAAATCAACTACGTAGAACCAAATATAATTTTAACTTGGAATTTACCAAAAACTATATTAAATCATAATTGTATAAATAACGAAATAACAGTAGAAGGAAACAATATAATAAAAATTTTTAATTGTTCACTGCAAATTAATGAAATTTCAATTTCAAACAATATGTTAGATTATACTCAAAGCATTTACGTAAGCAATGATGTTATAAAATTAGAATCACTTTCGTTTGTACAAACGAAACAAATTATAAATGAACACACAAAATTTTACAATGTATTCCAGATAATTACAATAACCATATTTGTAATCATATCAATAAGTTTAACACTGTAGTTAACATATAAGTTCAAAATCATACATAAGAAATTAATTATAAAATATAAAAATCCCAAAGTAGAATAAACACCTACAATAATAGGAGATACAACAATTGTAAAAGAAGAAAATGTTACACTATACCCAAACTTAAGCACCTGAGGACAGGCACTTTTCTAATGGTTGGGGGAGTTACATATCAATAGTCGCACCCACCCTTTAACATAACTTAGCACATAAGCATAAGCACAAGTATAAACATTTCTAATATTGTAAACAAAGAGCCTGGTGATAACATCGATATTGGTCAAGATCAAACTGTCCCCCTTTGGTAGACATAAACAATTCACCCTAAATATCCCGCCACTGTCAATGTTCCCATCAGAGCACTATCCCATGCATAATTGCTGACGCAGCTCAAACTTCACTCAATTTTGACTCAAACTCTCTCAAAGCGAATATATAACAGAGGGGAGATCATTTATAAAAAGAGTAAAGAGTAAAGGTCCAAGATGACTACCTTGACGAACACCAGAAGTAACGTGAACCCGTTTAGAGGTAGTCAGCCGCAGCAGTACTCTTTGGGTCCTACCTTTTAAATAAGAATTATTCCAAAGCAAAAGATACGAAGGGAAACCCATTCGGTCAAATTTAAAAAGTAAAATGTAATGGTGCACAGAGTCAAACGCCTTACTGAAGTCAGTGAAAATGACATTTGCATTTTCGATAGGAAAGCATCATTTACCACGAAAGTAAACTCAAGCAGCTTGACCGATTCTTTACGAATCTATGTTGAACAGAGGAAACAACTGATATGTAAAAATGCTGCAAATGCGAAGTTATTATTTTTTTCAAATAATTTAGGAATAGCGGACCGTTTTGCAATGCCAATGTAAATTTGTATATCTTCTTCTTGTGAAGAGGAATGATATAAGATTCTTTCCAAAGAGATGGAAAGACAGAAGTTTCAAGGGATAGATTAAAAAGCTTTAGCAATTGATAAAGAAGGGAAGAACTACACTCCTTGAGTAGACAACTAGGAATATTGTCCGCCCAGGAGAGTAAGAAGACTTTAAAGAGTTTATAGTGTTGTCTTCATTCTTGACTAATTTATCTAATTGAAGCTAACGAAGCATTGACTTGTGTCATAGTTTTATTTATTATCTATTTTTGTAGTTATAGTTAGTCATAGATTACCGCAATCTCAATGAATTAACTATTAATAATAAATACCTTATCTCGATCATGGATGAAATATTAGACAAACTTGAAAAATGTCAATATTTCACAACCATTGATCTAGCCAAATGCTCCCACAAAATCCAAATGGATCCTGGTTCAATACCCAAGACCGCATTTTCGACTAAACATGGCCATTACGAGTACACTCGCATGCCACTTGGTCTTAACAATGCACCTGTAACGTTCCAACATTGTATGAACAATCTCTTAGAAGATTTAAGTTTTAAGGATTGTCTGGTCTACTTAGACGACATTATTATTTTTTCCACTTCATTGGAGGAACACATTTCGTCGCTACAAAAAGTATTTAAGAAGCTTAGAGCAGCTAACTTAAAACTTCAGTTGGATAAATGCGAGTTTATGAGAAAATAAACTGAGTTTCTCGGTCATATCATCACAACTGAGGATATAAAACCAAATCCCAACAAAATACAAGCAATTTTCAAAATCCCAATTCCAAAAACCCCAAAAAAAAATTAAATCATTTCTAGGATTATACCTATTTTTAATGGGTTCAAAACCATTTTCATTAACTACAGACACAAGAGCATAAGCCTATATGCTATGCAAGTATAACATGACATAAATTATTTAACGATTGAAAAAGAATTATTAGCAATCTTTTGGGCCACTAAATACTTTAGGTCCTATTTTTTTGATCGACGATTTCAAATCCTTAGTGATCACAGACCACTCGTCTAACCTGAAAGCACCTAACACGAAATTTCAACGATGGAAAATCAAGCTAAATGAGTTTGCTTTCCAAAATTAATACGTCCCAGAAAAAGAAATTATGTGGCAGATGCTCGGTCCAAAATTCAATTGAACGAAAACTTCTTGGGCGAAGAAACCATTAGCACGAGAGCAACCATACATAGTGCTCAAGAAGACAGTAACCATTTACAAATCACAGAAAGACCTCTTAATTATTATAATTGTCACATAAAATTTGAAAAATGAAACGGGAACGAAACAAAAGTTACGAATTACTTTCACAAAACCAACATAAACAAGTAAGAGTTTCTAGTCGGGAGCTACCGACTAGGGGATACCCTGAAGCCTCTTGCTTCAACATCAAATGCATATATATATTTAATTTTAGAAGCTATATGTCAAGTTCCGTGACTCCAGCTCTAAATATTTACCAAAATTGCTCAAAATTGGATATCGATATCGATTTTTATTGATTGCTTGGAAACGGGGTAAGTTATCGATTATCGGAACTCGATAAACTCGATCTGCGCGGGAACTAGGAGCACCTACATCTTAAATTACAAGTCTCTAGCTCTTATAGATTCTGCGATCCTTGCGTTCATACATACGGACGGACAGACAGACGGACAGACATTAGATAATTAACGAAATATTAAGAATCATTAACAGCGACTCAGACGTCGAAAATAATCGTACAAGATTTGAAACTATACTCTACACGTACAATCATAAAACAAAGCACAAAACGACTAACAGAACACCAGCGGACACCAGAGTATGACACTCAAGCTAATAGAGAAAAACTAATAAATAACCTCAATAAAAAACGAACAACTAGATACAAACATTCACAATTAGTTAAATCAAAGGCAACAACCCTGTTCAATAAAACAGAACAACTAAAACAGATCGACAACAAACATTTTGAGGAAACAAACAGAGGCAGGAAGGTAACACATTACAAAACCAAATTCAAAAAAAAAAAGAAGACTATTCAAAACAAATATAACAATTACAGGTCAACAACAGACAGCGATCAAAACATACAAGCACCAGCTTAAACTAATTATTATAATATTACTATCAATAACTGTAAACCATATAAATGCACAAAGTATTGAAATTAATCCTATCAAAGCCCATAACGGATATCTCATATTTAAAACAGGAACCATAGATATTCCGACAGATTACGAATTCCACTGTTTAACGGTTAATATAACAAAAACCGAAGAAACTTTTAACAATTTAATTGAACAAAGTAAAGAATTCAATAACCTTATACAAATCGAATACCTAGTAGAAAAATTAAACAGAGAAATAAACGGATTAAAAATAGCCAAACGCAGCAAAAGAGGTTTAGTTAACATAGTAGGAACAGCATATAAATACTTATTTGGAACATTAGATCAAGAAGACAAAACAGAAATTGAACAAAAAATAAGCAACTTAGCAGAAAACAGCGTTCAGGTAAACGAATTAAATTACATAATAGAAGCTATAAACAAAGGAATAAAAATCATGAACGAACTAGATCAAGAGAAACAAAAAGGAAAGAAATTAGATATCCTTATATTTAACTTACAACACTTTACAGAATATATAGAAGTCATTGAGATGGGAATGCAGCTCACAAGTCTAGGCATTTTTAACCCAAAATTACTAAAACATGACTATTTGTTACATGTTAATTCTGAGAAATTGTTGAATTCAAAAACTTCTACTTGGTTTAAATCAGATACAAACGAAATACTGATAATATCCCATATTCCTCGAGAAATAATAAAAAATATTTTACCCAAGATAAAAAAGTTTATAGCAAAGAAACAAAAAAATTAATTAATAATTAATGTTTGACAGGAATTTTACACTAAATAACATCAGAATGTAGTTATACTAAAATTTTGCAAAATTTTCAAATCAACTACGTAGAACCAAATATAATTTTAACTTGGAATTTACCAAAAACTATATTAAATCATAATTGTATAAATAACGAAATAACAGTAGAAGGAAACAATATAATAAAAATTTTTAATTGTTCACTGCAAATTAATGAAATTTCAATTTCAAACAATATGTTAGATTATACTCAAAGCATTTACGTTAGCAATGATGTTATAAAATTAGAACCACTTTCGTTTGTACAAACGAAACAAATTATAAATGAACACACAAAATTTTACAATGTATTCCAGATAATTACAATAACCATATTTGTAATCATATCAATAAGTTTAACACTGTAGTTAACATATAAGTTCAAAATCATACATAAGAAATTAATTATAAAATATAAAAATCCCAAAGTAGAATAAACACCTACAATAATAGGAGATACAACAATTGTAAAAGAAGAAAATGTTACACTATACCCAAACTTAAGCACCTGAGGACAGGCACTTTTCTAATGGTTGGGGGAGTTACATATCAATAGTCGCACCCACCCTTTAACATAACTTAGCACATAAGCATAAGCACAAGTATAAACATTTCTAATATTGTAAACAAAGAGCCTGGTGATAACATCGATATTGGTCAAGATCAAACTGTCCCCCTTTGGTAGACATAAACAATTCACCCTAAATATCCCGCCACTGTCAATGTTCCCATCAGAGCACTATCCCACGCATAATTGCTGACGCAGCTCAAACTTCACTCAATTTTGACTCAAACTCTCTCAAAGCGAATATATAACAGAGGGGAGATCATTTATAAAAAGAGTAAAGAGTAAAGGTCCAAGATGACTACCTTGACGAACACCAGAAGTAACGTGAACCCGTTTAGAGGTAGTCAGCCTCAGCAGTACTCTTTGGGTCCTACCTTTTAAATAAGAATTATTCCAAAGCAAAAGATACGAAGGGAAACCCATTCGGTCAAATGTAAAAAGTAAAATGTAATGGTGCACAGAGTCAAACGCCATACTGAAGTCAGTGAAAATGACATTTGCATTTTCGATAGGAAAGCATCATTTACCACGAAAGTAAACTCAAGCAGCTTGACCGATTCTTTACGAATCTATGTTGAACAGAGGAAACAACTGATATGTAAAAATGCTGCAAATGCGAAGTTATTATTTTTTTCAAATAATTTAGGAATAGCGGACCGTTTTGCAATGCCAATGTAAATTTGTATATCAGACTTCCCGCCCTTCTTGTGAAGAGGAATGATATAAGATTTTTTCCAAAGAGATGGAAAGACAGAAGTTTCAAGGGATAGATTAAAAAGCTTTAGCAATTGATAAAGAAGGGAAGAACTACACTCCTTGAGTAGACAACTAGGAATATTGTCCGGCCCAGGAGAGTAAGAAGACTTTAAAGAGTTTATAGTGTTGTCTTCATTCTTGACTAATTTATCTAATTGAAGCTAACGAAGCATTGACTTGTGTCATAGTTTTATTTATTATCTATTTTTGTAGTTATAGTTAGTCATAGATTACCGCAATCTCAATGAATTAACTATTAATAATAAATACCTTATCTCGATCATGGATGAAATATTAGACAAACTTGAAAAATGTCAATATTTCACAACCATTGATCTAGCCAAATGCTCCCACAAAATCCAAATGGATCCTGGTTCAATACCCAAGACCGCATTTTCGACTAAACATGGCCATTACGAGTACACTCGCATGCCACTTGGTCTTAACAATGCACCTGTAACGTTCCAACATTGTATGAACAATCTCTTAGAAGATTTAAGTTTTAAGGATTGTCTGGTCTACTTAGACGACATTATTATTTTTTCCACTTCATTGGAGGAACACATTTCGTCGCTACAAAAAGTATTTAAGAAGCTTAGAGCAGCTAACTTAAAACTTCAGTTGGATAAATGCGAGTTTATGAGAAAATAAACTGAGTTTCTCGGTCATATCATCACAACTGAGGATATAAAACCAAATCCCAACAAAATACAAGCAATTTTCAAAATCCCAATTCCAAAAACCCCAAAAAAAAATTAAATCATTTCTAGGATTATACCTATTTTTAATGGGTTCAAAACCATTTTCATTACTACAGACACAAGAGCATAAGCCTATATGCTATGCAAGTATAACATGACATAAATTATTTAACGATTGAAAAAGAATTATTAGCAATCGTTTGGGCCACTAAATACTTTAGGTCCTATTTTTTTGATCGACGATTTCAAATCCTTAGTGATCACAGACCACTCGTCTAACCTGAAAGCACCTAACACGAAATTTCAACGATGGAAAATCAAGCTAAATGAGTTTGCTTTCCAAAATTAATACGTCCCAGAAAAAGAAATTATGTGGCAGATGCTCGGTCCAAAATTCAATTGAACGAAAACTTCTTGGGCGAAGAAACCATTAGCACGAGAGCAACCATACATAGTGCTCAAGAAGACAGTAACCATTTACAAATCACAGAAAGACCTCTTAATTATTATAATTGTCACATAAAATTTGAAAAATGAAACGGGAACGAAACAAAAGTTACGAATTACTTTCACAAAACCAACATAAACAAGTAAGAGTTTCTAGTCGGGAGCTACCGACTAGGGGATACCCTGAAGCCTCTTGCTTCAACATCAAATGCATATATATATTTAATTTTAGAAGCTATATGTCAAGTTCCGTGACTCCAGCTCTAAATATTTACCAAAATTGCTCAAAATTGGATATCGATATCGATTTTTATTGATTGCTTGGAAACGGGGTAAGTTATCGATTATCGGAACTCGATAAACTCGATCTGCGCGGGAACTAGGAGCACCTACATCTTAAATTACAAGTCTCTAGCTCTTATAGATTCTGAGATCCTTGCGTTCATACATACGGACGGACAGACAGACGGACAGACATTAGATAATTAACGAAATATTAAGAATCATTAACAGCGACTCAGACGTCGAAAATAATCGTACAAGATTTGAAACTATACTCTACACGTACAATCATAAAACAAAGCACAAAACGACTAACAGAACACCAGCGGACACCAGAGTATGACACTCAAGCTAATAGAGAAAAACTAATAAATAACCTCAATAAAAAACGAACAACTAGATACAAACATTCACAATTAGTTAAATCAAAGGCAACAACCCTGTTCAATAAAACAGAACAACTAAAACAGATCGACAACAAACATTTTGAGGAAACAAACAGAGGCAGGAAGGTAACACATTACAAAACCAAATTCAAAAAAAACAAAGAAGACTATTCAAAACAAATATAACAATTACAGGTCAACAACAGACAGCGATCAAAACATACAAGCACCAGCTTAAACTAATTATTATAATATTACTATCAATAACTGTAAACCATATAAATGCACAAAGTATTGAAATTAATCCTATCAAAGCCCATAACGGATATCTCATATTTAAAACAGGAACCATAGATATTCCGACAGATTACGAATTCCACTGTTTAACGGTTAATATAACAAAAACCGAAGAAACTTTTAACAATTTAATTGAACAAAGTAAAGAATTCAATAACCTTATATAAATCGAATACCTAGTAGAAAAATTAAACAGAGAAATAAACGGATTAAAAATAGCCAAACGCAGCAAAAGAGGTTTAGTTAACATAGTAGGAACAGCATATAAATACTTATTTGGAACATTAGATCAAGAAGACAAAACAGAAATTGAACAAAAAATAAGCAACTTAGCAGAAAACAGCGTTCAGGTAAACGAATTAAATTACATAATAGAAGCTATAAACAAAGGAATAAAAATCATGAACGAACTAGATCAAGAGAAACAAAAAGGAAAGAAATTAGATATCCTTATATTTAACTTACAACACTTTACAGAATATATAGAAGTCATTGAGATGGGAATGCAGCTCACAAGTCTAGGCATTTTTAACCCAAAATTACTAAAACATGACTATTTGTTACATGTTAATTCTGAGAAATTGTTGAATTCAAAAACTTCTACTTGGTTTAAATCAGATACAAACGAAATACTGATAATATCCCATATTCCTCGAGAAATAATAAAAAATATTTTACCCAAGATAAAAAAGTTTATAGCAAAGAAACAAAAAAATTAATTAATAATTAATGTTTGACAGGAATTTTACACTAAATAACATCAGAATGTAGTTATACTAAAATTTTGCAAAATTTTCAAATCAACTACGTAGAACCAAATATAATTTTAACTTGGAATTTACCAAAAACTATATTAAATCATAATTGTATAAATAACGAAATAACAGTAGAAGGAAACAATATAATAAAAATTTTTAATTGTTCACTGCAAATTAATGAAATTTCAATTTCAAACAATATGTTAGATTATACTCAAAGCATTTACGTTAGCAATGATGTTATAAAATTAGAACCACTTTCGTTTGTACAAACGAAACAAATTATAAATGAACACACAAAATTTTACAATGTATTCCAGATAATTACAATAACCATATTTGTAATCATATCAATAAGTTTAACACTGTAGTTAACATATAAGTTCAAAATCATACATAAGAAATTAATTATAAAATATAAAAATCCCAAAGTAGAATAAACACCTACAATAATAGGAGATACAACAATTGTAAAAGAAGAAAATGTTACACTATACCCAAACTTAAGCACCTGAGGACAGGCACTATTCTAATGGTTGGGGGAGTTACATATCAATAGTCGCACCCACCCTTTAACATAACTTAGCACATAAGCATAAGCACAAGTATAAACATTTCTAATATTGTAAACAAAGAGCCTGGTGATAACATCGATATTGGTCAAGATCAAACTGTCCCCCTTTGGTAGACATAAACAATTCACCCTAAATATCCCGCCACTGTCAATGTTCCCATCAGAGCACTATCCCACGCATAATTGCTGACGCAGCTCAAACTTCACTCAATTTTGACTCAAACTCTCTCAAAGCGAATATATAACAGAGGGGAGATCATTTATAAAAAGAGTAAAGAGTAAAGGTCCAAGATGACTACCTTGACGAACACCAGAAGTAACGTGAACCCGTTTAGAGGTAGTCAGCCTCAGCAGTACTCTTTGGGTCCTACCTTTTAAATAAGAATTATTCCAAAGCAAAAGATACGAAGGGAAACCCATTCGGTCAAATGTAAAAAGTAAAATGTAATGGTGCACAGAGTCAAACGCCATACTGAAGTCAGTGAAAATGACATTTGCATTTTCGATAGGAAAGCATCATTTACCACGAAAGTAAACTCAAGCAGCTTGACCGATTCTTTACGAATCTATGTTGAACAGAGGAAACAACTGATATGTAAAAATGCTGCAAATGCGAAGTTATTATTTTTTTCAAATAATTTAGGAATAGCGGACCGTTTTGCAATGCCAATGTAAATTTGTATATCAGACTTCCCGCCCTTCTTGTGAAGAGGAATGATATAAGATTTTTTCCAAAGAGATGGAAAGACAGAAGTTTCAAGGGATAGATTAAAAAGCTTTAGCAATTGATAAAGAAGGGAAGAACTACACTCCTTGAGTAGACAACTAGGAATATTGTCCGGCCCAGGAGAGTAAGAAGACTTTAAAGAGTTTATAGTGTTGTCTTCATTCTTGACTAATTTATCTAATTGAAGCTAACGAAGCATTGACTTGTGTCATAGTTTTATTTATTATCTATTTTTGTAGTTATAGTTAGTCATAGATTACCGCAATCTCAATGAATTAACTATTAATAATAAATACCTTATCTCGATCATGGATGAAATATTAGACAAACTTGAAAAATGTCAATATTTCACAACCATTGATCTAGCCAAATGCTCCCACAAAATCCAAATGGATCCTGGTTCAATACCCAAGACCGCATTTTCGACTAAACATGGCCATTACGAGTACACTCGCATGCCACTTGGTCTTAACAATGCACCTGTAACGTTCCAACATTGTATGAACAATCTCTTAGAAGATTTAAGTTTTAAGGATTGTCTGGTCTACTTAGACGACATTATTATTTTTTCCACTTCATTGGAGGAACACATTTCGTCGCTACAAAAAGTATTTAAGAAGCTTAGAGCAGCTAACTTAAAACTTCAGTTGGATAAATGCGAGTTTATGAGAAAATAAACTGAGTTTCTCGGTCATATCATCACAACTGAGGATATAAAACCAAATCCCAACAAAATACAAGCAATTTTCAAAATCCCAATTCCAAAAACCCCAAAAAAAAATTAAATCATTTCTAGGATTATACCTATTTTTAATGGGTTCAAAACCATTTTCATTAACTACAGACACAAGAGCATAAGCCTATATGCTATGCAAGTATAACATGACATAAATTATTTAACGATTGAAAAAGAATTATTAGCAATCGTTTGGGCCACTAAATACTTTAGGTCCTATTTTTTTGATCGACGATTTCAAATCCTTAGTGATCACAGACCACTCGTCTAACCTGAAAGCACCTAACACGAAATTTCAACGATGGAAAATCAAGCTAAATGAGTTTGCTTTCCAAAATTAATACGTCCCAGAAAAAGAAATTATGTGGCAGATGCTCGGTCCAAAATTCAATTGAACGAAAACTTCTTGGGCGAAGAAACCATTAGCACGAGAGCAACCATACATAGTGCTCAAGAAGACAGTAACCATTTACAAATCACAGAAAGACCTCTTAATTATTATAATTGTCACATAAAATTTGAAAAATGAAACGGGAACGAAACAAAAGTTACGAATTACTTTCACAAAACCAACATAAACAAGTAAGAGTTTCTAGTCGGGAGCTACCGACTAGGGGATACCCTGAAGCCTCTTGCTTCAACATCAAATGCATATATATATTTAATTTTAGAAGCTATATGTCAAGTTCCGTGACTCCAGCTCTAAATATTTACCAAAATTGCTCAAAATTGGATATCGATATCGATTTTTATTGATTGCTTGGAAACGGGGTAAGTTATCGATTATCGGAACTCGATAAACTCGATCTGCGCGGGAACTAGGAGCACCTACATCTTAAATTACAAGTCTCTAGCTCTTATAGATTCTGAGATCCTTGCGTTCATACATACGGACGGACAGACAGACGGACAGACATTAGATAATTAACGAAATATTAAGAATCATTAACAGCGACTCAGACGTCGAAAATAATCGTACAAGATTTGAAACTATACTCTACACGTACAATCATAAAACAAAGCACAAAACGACTAACAGAACACCAGCGGACACCAGAGTATGACACTCAAGCTAATAGAGAAAAACTAATAAATAACCTCAATAAAAAACGAACAACTAGATACAAACATTCACAATTAGTTAAATCAAAGGCAACAACCCTGTTCAATAAAACAGAACAACTAAAACATATCGATAACAAACATTTTGAGGAAACAAACAGAGGCAGGAAGGTAACACATTACAAAACCAAATTCAAAAAAAAAAAGAAGACTATTCAAAACAAATATAACAATTACAGGTCAACAACAGACAGCGATCAAAACATACAAGCACCAGCTTAAACTAATTATTATAATATTACTATCAATAACTGTAAACCATATAAATGCACAAAGTATTGAAATTAATCCTATCAAAGCCCATAACGGATATCTCATATTTAAAACAGGAACCATAGATATTCCGACAGATTACGAATTCCACTGTTTAACGGTTAATATAACAAAAACCGAAGAAACTTTTAACAATTTAATTGAACAAAGTAAAGAATTCAATAACCTTATACAAATCGAATACCTAGTAGAAAAATTAAACAGAGAAATAAACGGATTAAAAATAGCCAAACGCAGCAAAAGAGGTTTAGTTAACATAGTAGGAACAGCATATAAATACTTATTTGGAACATTAGATCAAGAAGACAAAACAGAAATTGAACAAAAAATAAGCAACTTAGCAGAAAACAGCGTTCAGGTAAACGAATTAAATTACATAATAGAAGCTATAAACAAAGGAATAAAAATCATGAACGAACTAGATCAAGAGAAACAAAAAGGAAAGAAATTAGATATCCTTATATTTAACTTACAACACTTTACAGAATATATAGAAGTCATTGAGATGGGAATGCAGCTCACAAGTCTAGGCATTTTTAACCCAAAATTACTAAAACATGACTATTTGTTACATGTTAATTCTGAGAAATTGTTGAATTCAAAAACTTCTACTTGGTTTAAATCAGATACAAACGAAATACTGATAATATCCCATATTCCTCGAGAAATAATAAAAAATATTTTACCCAAGATAAAAAAGTTTATAGCAAAGAAACAAAAAAATTAATTAATAATTAATGTTTGACAGGAATTTTACACTAAATAACATCAGAATGTAGTTATACTAAAATTTTGCAAAATTTTCAAATCAACTACGTAGAACCAAATATAATTTTAACTTGGAATTTACCAAAAACTATATTAAATCATAATTGTATAAATAACGAAATAACAGTAGAAGGAAACAATATAATAAAAATTTTTAATTGTTCACTGCAAATTAATGAAATTTCAATTTCAAACAATATGTTAGATTATACTCAAAGCATTTACGTTAGCAATGATGTTATAAAATTAGAACCACTTTCGTTTGTACAAACGAAACAAATTATAAATGAACACACAAAATTTTACAATGTATTCCAGATAATTACAATAACCATATTTGTAATCATATCAATAAGTTTAACACTGTAGTTAACATATAAGTTCAAAATCATACATAAGAAATTAATTATAAAATATAAAAATCCCAAAGTAGAATAAACACCTACAATAATAGGAGATACAACAATTGTAAAAGAAGAAAATGTTACACTATACCCAAACTTAAGCACCTGAGGACAGGCACTTTTCTAATGGTTGGGGGAGTTACATATCAATAGTCGCACCCACCCTTTAACATAACTTAGCACATAAGCATAAGCACAAGTATAAACATTTCTAATATTGTAAACAAAGAGCCTGGTGATAACATCGATATTGGTCAAGATCAAACTGTCCCCCTTTGGTAGACATAAACAATTCACCCTAAATATCCCGCCACTGTCAATGTTCCCATCAGAGCACTATCCCACGCATAATTGCTGACGCAGCTCAAACTTCACTCAATTTTGACTCAAACTCTCTCAAAGCGAAATTTGCTAAGCGACCGCAACAGTTAGATAAATTAGTTTATATTCGGGAAGCAAATCTGAATGTACTCAACAAAAGTAGTCGTTAGTGAAAATAAAAAAATTAAAATATATTTTTTTATAGTAACTTAACGTGTAAAACTTAATTATATATATATATATATATATATAATATATATTCAAGTTTGTATTTAAGCAGCGGGTTAAGTCTAAGTCGTTGGCTCGACTCAAGTAACGCTTCCTCAGGGATTTTTTATGCAGAAGATAAATCTTCAGAAGGATATTAACTGAGGCTATTACAATGAGTATAGCTAACAGTATGTTTGTTAACTGCAAATGAGATATATTGTCGACCACTTCTACTACGTATACTACATTGACAGTGTTGGCAATAGTCTGTCTTTGATTGTTTTCCACCCATCTTTTTATACCCTGGACCCATTAAAAATGGGTATAAGGGTATATTGTATTTGTGCAAAATCCAAATGTATGTAACTAAGCTAAGCTAGAGACTTTATTTTTATGTAGATGCTCCTAGTTCCTGCGTAGATCGAGTTTGTTTCCGATAATCGATAGCTTACTCCGTTTCCAAGCAATCGATATCGATATCTCTTTTTTTTACCTGCGCAGACGAATAGATGTTGGCCCTAGAACGGGATGCTCATCAACAATGGTTTATTGGCTATTCCCCTCTCTATTTTATAACATGAAAATTGTCACAGGCTTGTCATTGTGCCGTATGCTTCAACATATTCATCTTCGCATTTATATACTTGTATGAATTTCCTGTGCCTTGGCAAATTTTGTATGGCTCGCATACGAAAGTTGGGATCGTCTTTGTATATTTGATTGATTTTTACTTATTTATTTACTAATGGTCGACAAAACGAGTGTCTTACTCATTATTCAATAGGTTATACAATAGATAATAGAATTATATGCTAAAAGCCTAATTAAAGAATGCAGTATTCTAAATAGCATCACCGACCGATGGAGGTCTTTTATTTGTCAGTCCGGCCAGCTGTGCCCTTTTCACAGCTAATTTTGTCAGTGACGCTATTAGAGCCTACATCTAAGCAGAAGGTTGTAAGCAGGAAAAAAGTGTTCTTAAGTAAAATTAAAAATAATCTTAATTTGTGATATTAATAAAGAAAATACATTAAAAAGGAAAAAAAAGTAAGAAATTTGTTAATAAAGTAAAGCAATGTAAGATAGATAAACAGTGTTAAGTAGAAAGGACAAATAGAGAAGTAATGAGTAATCACCGACCCGGTGGGGGATCGCCTGTCCGGCAAGCTATGCCCCAACTCATAGCTGGGAATGGTGAGCGATTTCCCGAAGGTGTCCTGGAAGCAACGATTTTATTAGGGGTAGAGAAAGTTCGGTAGAGAAAACGTGATGCAAACTATTATAATTTTTACATAAGACGCGAAAAGGATTGTGCATAGCGTAGTCTGTTGTGCACGTATATAGGAATAAGGGGCGATACTTTCTGGTTGGTCTAGCCGGAACAGAGAATTGAAGACGCCCTAGCAGAAAAGGAGAATCTATGTCGCCAATAATCAACTTATATAGAAGGACAACTCCGTGAATTGTCCTACAGTTGGTTTACCACGGAAGGTTGAGAAGCAGAAATTGCTTCTGAACAGATTCAATACAATCCTGGCTATTGTTATACTGTGGAGACCAGATGCAACAGCAGTATTCAATGATAGGGCGAACAAGAGAGATGTACAGAAGTGTTGTTATAAGAGGATCGTTGAACTCTTTAGACCATCGTTTAATGAATCCAAGTACACATTTTGCCTCATTGACGATGATATCTATGTGAAGATTGAAACATAGTTTAGAATCAAAAATAACGCATACATCCTTAACTGTTAGTATACGTTGCAAAGTGATATTGTCGATTGTATAACTGACAAGATAAGGTGTAGTACGAATAAAAGTCATAAACATACACTTTGAACAATTTAGATGCAATTGGTTGGCCGAACACCAAAGTTGCTTAGCGTTCAAATCGTCTTGTAGACGAGAATGATGTAGGGGATTATTGTATGATAGAAAAAGTTGACATCGTCCGTATACATGAGTACACGGGCATGTGATATAACAGAGGGGAGATCATTTATAAAAAGAGTAAAGAGTAAAGGTCCAAGATGACTACCTTGACGAACACCAGAAGTAACGTGAACCCGTTTAGAGGTAGTCAGCCTCAGCAGTACTCTTTGGGTCCTACCTTTTAAATAAGAATTATTCCAAAGCAAAAGATACGAAGGGAAACCCATTCGGTCAAATTTAAAAAGTAAAATGCAATGGTGCACAGAGTCAAACGTCTTACTGAAGTCAGTGAAAATGACATTTGCATTTTCGATAGGAAAGCATCATTTACCACGGAAGTAAACTCAAGCAGCTTGACCGATTCTTTACGAATCTATGTTGAACAGAGGAAACAACTGATTTGTAAAAATGCTGCAAATGCGAAGTTATTATTTTTTTCAAATAATTTAGGAATAGCGGACCGTTTTGCAATGCCAATGTAAATTTGTATATCAGACTTCCCGCCCTTCTTGTGAAGAGGAATGATATAAGATTCTTTCCAAAGAGATGGAAAGACAGAAGTTTCAAGGGATAGATTAAAAAGCTTTAGCAATTGATAAAGAAGGGAAGAACTACACTCCTTGAGTAGACAACTAGGAATATTGTCCGGCCCAGGAGAGTAAGAAGACTTTAAAGAGTTTATAGTGTTGTCTTCATTCTTGACTAATTTATCTAATTGAAGCTAACGAAGCATTGACTTGTGTCATAGTTTTATTTATTATCTATTTTTGTATTTAAACTTTTTTAATTTTTTTTCTGATTTTTGGAGTGCCAATACAAATACGAAATGTACATGTTTAATGTTAACTATTTCGTTTTAGATTACTTTCATAAATTTTATATTTGTTGTAGTTATATTTGTTGTATTTATTTTTCTTAAAGATATTTTGGTTATTGTCTTTTTATATTTTGGCAGAAGGCCTTTGTTTTTTCTTTGAGTCTATTATATAATCCTACTTCGATCAACGTAGTGATCTCCTCTCAGGTCGTACAACTTTTTAGGTTGTACTTTACCTTGACGCACACAACATGGTGGGCGCTATTACAGTGTATATTAATCATTAATATCATCTTAAATAAGGCTGCTTCTTCTGCCGCTGCTTCTGTTTCGTGCCAATGTTGTCGTGTTGCCTGCTTTTTGTTACTTGGCTGCCTTGGAGCGGTCAGCGTTGCCGGTGCAGGTCATCGATCAGGCCGGGGTATACAGTGGTCCAGTCGTCAGGGCACTTCTTTGTTTGTTTGGGCGGCTGTTTTTTTTTTGGAAGTAGAGGTTTTGTATGCTTATATAATTAATTTGTCTCTTGAAGAGAAGGTGTTTTTTGGGTTTTTAATCGCTTTGACTCTTCTGTGAAGAAATCTTGCTCTCTGGTTTGCCTGTTCGCGTTTTCCCAAGTCGGGGGCTTCTTGCTACTGTATAATATTATATATAATATAATAATACGCAGCTATATGCCGCCGTGAGTTCTTAGGTTTTTATTTCCAACGTTTCCTTGATTGACAGCCGGGGCAGTGGCTGTTAATCCTTTTGCCCCATACTCATCCAATTTGATGCGTATGGACATTTGCGAATCAATTTTTAAGACACCTAACTCACTAAGTATACTTTGTGTTTCCTCAGCAGATTAATTTCCCTGACGTATTTTGTTGTTGTAATGATTTTTTGGTTTAATTTTTTCCATGCGGTTGTAGCTTGGTGTTGTTGTTGCAGGTATTTCCGTTGCTGTTGTTATTGTTGTTGTTACTGCCGTTGCTGCTCTTGTTGTTGTTGTTACTGCCGTTGCTGCTCTTGTTGTTCCAAGTCCAGGTCTGTTTTGACCTTAGTCACGGTCGTCATGAATAAAATGTATTTCAATAACAACATAAGCACGTCAATATATAAAGTGGCTCTGGGCTTGTTTAATGTATAATTGTTTTGTATTCGACTAAGTGCCGCATACTTTATATTTGTGTATAGGGAGTTCTTTTAAGGCAAAAAGACACTATATATTTTCTTAACATAGCATATTATACCCTTGCAGAGGGTATTATAATTTTGTCGTGAAATGTGTAACGCATAGAAGGAGACATCTCCGACCCCATAAAGTATATATATTCCTAATCAGCATCAACAGCCGAGTCGATATAGCCATGTCCGTCTGTCCGTCCGTCTGTTTCTATGCGAACTAGTCCCTCAGTTTTAAAGCTATCTTAATGAAACTTTGCAGAACTCCCTCTGTTGCACGCAGCACATATGTGAAAACCAGCTGGATCGGACCACTATATCATATAGCTGCCATAGGAACGATCGGTCGAAAATTAAGTTTTTGTATGAAATTACATTTTGTTTATCAAGATATCTTGACCAAACTCGGCATTTGTTAGTTTTACTTTACTCCTCATATATATGCAAAATCCTATTAAGATCGGACCACTACATCATATGGCTGCCACAGGTTCGATCGGTCGAAAATTAAGTTTTTGTATGAAAAAAAATTTTGTTTTTCAAGATATCTTGACCAAACTCGGCACTTATTAGTTTTACTTTACTCCTCGTATATATGCAAAATCCTATTAAGATCGGACCACTATATCATATAGATGCCATAGGATCGATCGGTCGAAAATTGAGTTTTTGTATGAAAAAACATTTTGTTTTTCAAGATATCTTGACCAAACTCGGCATTTATTAGTTTTACTTTACTTTTCATATATGTCAAAATCCTATTATTATCGGACCGCTATATCATTTAGCTGCCATAGGAATGATCGGTCGAAAATTAAGTTTTTGGATGAAAAAACATTTTGTTTTTCAAGATATCTTGACCAAACTCGGCACTTATTAGTTTTACTTTACTCCTCATATATATGCAAAATCCTATTAAGATCGGACTACTATATCATATAGCTGCCATAGGATCGATCGGTCGAAAATTAAGTTTTTGTATGAAAAAACATTTTGTTTTTAAAGATATCATGACCAAACTCGGCATTTATTTGTTTTACTTTACTCTTCATATATGTGCAAGATCCTATTATTATCGAATCGCTATATCATATAGCTGCCATAGGAATGGTCGGTCGAAAACTAAGTTTTTGTATGAAAAAACACTTTGTTTATCAAGATATCTTGACCAAACTCGGCAATTATTAGTTTTACTTTACTCCTCATACATATGCAAAGTCCTATTAAGATCGGACCAATATATCATATAGCTGCCATAGGATCGATCGGTAGAAAATTACGTTTTTGTATGAAAAAACATTTTGTTTATCAAGATATCTTGACCAAACTCGGCATTTGTTAGTTTTACTTTACTCCTCATATATATGCAAAATCCTATTAAGATCGGACCACTACATCATATGGCTGCCATAGGTTCGATCGGTCGAAAATTAAGTTTTTGTATGAAAAAAAATTTTGTTTTTCAAGATATCTTGACCAAACTCGGCACTTATTAGTTTTACTTTACTCCTCGTATATATGCAAAATCCTATTAAGATCGGACCACTATATCATATAGATGCCATAGGATCGATCGGTCGAAAATTGAGTTTTTGTATGAAAAAACATTTTGTTTTTCAAGATATCTTGACCAAACTCGGCATTTATTAGTTTTACTTTACTTTTCATATATGTCAAAATCCTATTATTATCGGACCGCTATATCATTTAGCTGCCATAGGAATGATCGGTCGAAAATTAAGTTTTTGTATGAAAAAACATTTTGTTTTTAAAGATATCATGACCAAACTCGGCATTTATTTGTTTTACTTTACTCTTCATATATGTGCAAGATCCTATTATTATCGAATCGCTATATCATATAGCTGCCATAGGAATGGTCGGTCGAAAACTAAGTTTTTGTATGAAAAAACACTTTGTTTATCAAGATATCTTGACCAAACTCGGCAATTATTAGTTTTACTTTACTCCTCATACATATGCAAAGTCCTATTAAGATCGGACCAATATATCATATAGCTGCCATAGGATCGATCGGTAGAAAATTACGTTTTTGTATGAAAAAACATTTTGTTTATCAAGATATCTTGACCAAACTCGGCATTTATTAGTTTCACTTTACTCTTCATATATATGCAAAATCCTATTAAGATCGGACCACTTCATCATTTAGCTGCCACAGGAACGATCGGTCGAAAATTAAGCTTTTGTATGAAAAAACATTTTGTTTTTCAAGATATCTTGACCAAACTCAGCATTTATTAGTTTTACTTCACTCCTCATATATGTGGAAAATCCTATAAAGATCGCACCACTATATCATATAGCTGCCCTTCAATTTAACAACAGATGCGAGCAGCGTAGCGTTAGAAGGCTGAACATATTTCCGAGAAGAGACAGAACTCATTAAATGTTTGCTTGACAGGGTTCGAACTCGCAACTGACCATATTACTTTGTAACGAACACGACGGCTACGCTGGACGCGTCTCGTCTAACACTCGTGTTGTGCATTGGGAGCGTATTATAGTGGTCTGATCTTAATAGGATTTTGCACATATATGAGGAGTAAAGTAAAACTAATAAATGCCAGGTTTGGTCAAGATATCTTGAAAAACAAAATGTTTTTTCATACTAAAACTTAATTTTCGAGTAAAGTAAAACTAATAAATGCCGAGTTTGGTCAAGATATCTTGAAAAACAAAATGTTTTTTCATACAAAAACTTAATTTGCGACCGATCGATCCTATGGCAGCTATATGGTATAGTGGTCCGATCTTAATAGTATTTTGCATATATATAAGGAGTAACGTAAACCCAATAAATGCCGAGTTTAGTGAATATATTTTGAAGAACAAAATGTTTTTCCATCCAAAAACTTAATTTTCGACCGATCGTTCCCATGCCAGCTATATGATATAGTGGTCCGATCTTAATAGGATGTTGCATATATATGAGGAGTAAAGTAAAACTAATAAATGCCGAGTTTGGTCAAGATATCTTGATAAACAAAATGTTTTTTCATACAAAAACTTAATATTCGACCGAACGTTCCTATGGCAGCTATATGATATAGTGGTCCGATCCAGGTTTCACATATGTGCTGCGTGCAACAGAAAGAGGGAGTTCTGCAAAGTTTCATTAAGATAGCTTTAAAATTGAGGGACTGGTTCGCATAGAAACAGACAGACGGACAGACGGACAGACGGACAGACGGACATGGCTATATCGACTCGGCTGTTGATGCTGATTAACAATATATATACTTTATGGGGTCGGAGATGTCTCCTTCTATGCGTTACACATTTCACGACAAAATTATAATACCCTCTGCAAGGGTATAATAAAGAAAAAATGTAGACAGAGTTAAGGTATGACGAAATACCACGATAAATGGGAAGCGACTACGATCTGCAAGCAGAATATATCATATAGAGCCGAGGTCTTCACCCACCCCACCTATAGCTGCATCTGCGATTGTCATTGCAACTACCCTTTTATATGCGATATTATTTACCAAGGGTGCCCAAAAAGGCATTCGGATTTCATTTTATCATATAACTGTATTCAAAGAATATTTAAACTCATGATCGTAATTCATTATACATTACGTGAAAAGAACAACGTTTTTTTTTGTTGTAAAACTAAACTCAATCTGGGCAAAATGCACATGAAGATTACACCTGAATCTAATATTAAGTTAAATCACTACTGATCTGAATGATTCACAAAAATTATCCGTAATTACGAAGGCTGATTAGGAGTACACCCGCTGACTATAACCGCGATTCAACCAATACGTACAATACGTGCTGTGGACTCTTAATTGAACTGTGTAACGTAGAAATATAGTAGTCAGCGACATATACATGCTAAATCAGGATCGAAAGACAAAGTCAGCGTTATAAAACGGAACGAATTGAAATTTAAATTTCACGTGTACTTATGCCTTCGCAGTAGTATGCCAGTATGCCGTTTAACAACTATATCAGATGTTGTAAATCCGAGTGAGAGTGCGCACTGGTTAGGTATCCACCAGATCTGCGCTCAAGAATGTACGGGAATAGATGGGTCAAACACGTGGTCACGTTGGTCTGCCTGTGCGTGCAGCAAGAACTATTGGTTAGCGAGGTTCAAAGCTTATCTGCAAAAACTGAGACGATGCTGAAATCTTGTTTCGGCCTTAGGAAATTCGCTCCCTGCAAGTATATACTCCCTAACAAATATATACAAGTACAAATTTTTCGTTTGATTCGTGCAAGTTTTGCGTTGAATTGCTTAGCCAAATTGCTTAAGACAGAGTTGCGTTTTATTACTATTTGACCGACTTCAAACCTATAACCTTTGGATGGCTTTTCGCTGAGCACTTGGTTTTCCATGGTTGGCTTGAGGCATCGATTAGGAATTTTCGACGTTTGACAGAGCTCACAGTAGCGAATGTACTCTCGTACGTCAACCACCATGTTCGGCCAGTACAAATTTGTGCGAATACATTTCAGTCATTTGGTCATCCCACAATGGGCGGATGTTGGTTGATCATTTGCTGCTTTCATAACATTCAGACGGCGCAAATAATTTCCAACCCTTCTTGTTCTCGTCTAAATTACTAACTGAAAATTCATTTCGGAAATATAAATAATCATCTACGATAGACAAATTGTAACCTTGCAATTTGATTGACCATCTAGCTAATCTACCACTTAGATATTTTTGGTTCATAAGCCAACGTCAATTTGCATGATCGGTCGCGACTTTAAAATCGTGTCCTTCGATGTACATGAAAAATTTTCTTACAGCCAATACAACAGCAAGACATTCAAATTCGCTGTGCTTTATTTAGTTTTGCCCACATGTATGCGATAAGTCGCTCGATTCCTGACCCATCACATTAGTCTAATAGACCGCCTACGCCATGCATGGAAGCGACACATTGGATTATAAACGGCTTCTCGCAGTTTGCGTTATTCAAGAATGGTGCTGAGGATAATTTCCTTTTGATTTTCTCAAACGAAATTTGAGCATTATCATTCCAAGCAAATGACGTGCCCTTTAACCATTGTGTGAGGTGAAAGATAATTGACGAGTATTGGGGGATAAACCGGTCACCAACCGGATACCAACCGGTCATTCCTATGAATCGTCTCAGCTGTCTTTTTGTTGACGGCACCGGAAAATCTGCAACTTCTTGCACTTTAGCCGGATTAGGTTGTAAGGTGCCTTTATCACTTTCAAACGAAGGAAAAGAGGTGATTACTGATTGTAAGCGTTTCTTTTGGGTTAGTGTTAACGAAAACTGATTCGAATCAACTTCTTCGAAATCCATTGAATTCAATGCATTCGAATGATGTACTGAAATGCCAAATACTCTCTTAAATCTATTCCACAAAGAACGTTTTCCTTGATGGACGGGACAATAAAGAATTCGAAATTATTTGCAGTGGAGTTATAAACGATAGGAATTGAAATGGAACATACAAAATGTTGCTTTTGTCCGTCTGCGGTTCTTACATTGCCTTTTATTTTGTTAAAGTCAATTTTCGTATCGTTTGATCGATGATCAATTACTGAAACACTCTGCTATTCAGCGAGCGTCACTGAGTCCATAGATTTCTAAGTTTCTCTGACGAACGAGGCTTAAATGCAAGCTTGGGTTCTGAAGCGAAAATAATTGCTGTACGTTCTAAATATTCGTGTAAACGGACGTGGTAAGGCTTAAGTTTTGTCTGATAGGGTTTTGATAAATCTGGTGTGAAGGTAGAATCTGGTGTTAAGGTATCTTTATTTAAGTCTGGATCCGGAGATTTTTCCGGAGATTTTTCCGAAACAGGGTTACATTTTCTACAAGTGTGTTTGTAAGTATCAACGGCACAACAGCTTTTAACATTCTTGATATCTGTGTCCCTTTTCCTGGCAGTTCCTGCAAATCAATTTTTCCGGAGAATTTATAGCATTTATGTCCCCAGTTTATACTAGATCCTGCGTATGATCCGTGCGTTGTATCTTCATGGACTATCTCGTTGATAACTCGTCGAGAAGTTGGCTTGGAAACGTAATTCCAATAAAACGTTGCAAGCTTGTAACATTCTTTGCGTAATGTCGCAAGACTCGGAGAATTTACATGAAGTTGTTCATGTCTTGATTCTGATTTTAGGTTGCGCTTGACATTGATCACTAACTCTGAGTCTGACATTGGTTTCCGTAACGTATCTGAGCTTTCGGACCCTCGTTGTTTGCGTCTTCTAACCATGTCTTTTATGTCTTCGTCTGATCTGTGGTTTTTAAAATCTTTGTCGCAAGCATGTGCACAAATTGAACCACCTGGATCGGACCACTATATCATATAGCTGCCATGGGAACGATCGGTCGAAAATTAAGTTGTATGAAAAAACATTTTGTTTATCAAGATATCTTGACCAAACTCGGCATTTACTATTTTTCCGGTACTTGTTAGATAGAGGCAAAGCACTATGAGCATTATAAAAAGGTTGGGTCTGCAAGGGTATTAGATCTCTGGCGTGCCCTTCTTTCTCGTTAACTATTCAATACTAATATACCCCGACTGTACGAAGCCCTTCAATTTAACAACAGATGCGAGCAGCGTAGCGTTAGAAGGCTGAACATATTTCCGAGAAGAGACAGAACCCATTAAATGTTTGCTTGACGGGGTTCGAACTCGCAACTGACCATATTACTTTGTAACGAACACGACGGCTACGCTGGACGCGTCTCGCCTAACACTCGTGTTGTCTACGGGTTCCGACCGTGCTTAGGGAAGTGGCGTGGGTTCTTTTGCTCCCTCACACATTCGTCGCGTCAAGTATAATAAAGAAAAAAATGTAGACAGAGTTAAGGTATGATGAAATACCACGATATATGGGAAGCGACTACGATCTGCAAGCAGATTATATTATATAGAGTCAAGGAGCTAAGATGATGGCTACCCTCGGACTTTACCCACCCCACCTATAGCTGCATCTGCGATTGTCATTGCAACTACCCTTTTATATGCGATATTATTTACCTAAGGTGCCCAAAAAGGCATTAGGATTTCATTTTATCATATAACTGTTTTAAAAGAATATTTAAATTCATGATCGTAATTCATTATACATTACGTGAAAAGAACAACGTTATTTTTTGTTGTAAAACTAAACTCAATCTGGGCAAATTGCACATGAAGATTACACTTGAATCTAATATTAAGTTAAATCACTACTGATCTGAATGATTCACAAAAATTATCCGTAATTACGAAGGCTGATTAGGAGTACACCCGCTGACTATAACCGCGATTCAACCAATACGTACAATACGTGCTGTGGACTCTTAATTGAACTGTGTAACGTAGAAATATAGTTGTCAGCGACATATACATGCTAAATCAGGATCGAAAGACAGAGTCAGCGTTATAAAACGGAACGAATTGAAATTTAAATTTCATGTGTACTTATGCCTTCGCAGTAGTATGCCAGTATGCTGTTTAAAAACTATATCAGATGTTGTAAATTCGAGTGGGAGTGCGCCCTGGTTAGCTATCCACCAGATCTGCGCTCAAGAATGTCCGGGAATAGATGGGTCAAACACGTGGTCACGTTGGTCTGCCTGTGCGTGCAGCAAGAACTATTGGATAGCGAGGTTCAAAGCTTATCTGCAGAAACTGAGACGATGCTGAAAATTTGTTTCGGCCTTAGGAAATTCGCTCCCTGCAAATATATACTCCCTAACAAATATATACAAGTACAAATTTTTCGTTTGATTCGTGCAAGTTTTGCGTTGAAGTGCTTAGCCAAATTGCTTAAGACAGAGTTGCGTTTTATTACTATTTGACCGACTTCAAACCTATAACCTTTGAATGGCTTTTCGGTGAGCACTTGGTTTTCCATGGTTGGCTTGAGGCATCGATTAGGAATTTTCGATGTTTGGCAGAGCTCACATTAGCGAATGTACTCGCGTACATCAACCACCATGTTCGGCCAGTACAAATGTCTGCGAATACATTTCAATCATTTGGTCATCCCACAATGGGCGGATGTTGGTTGATCATGTGCTGCTTTCATAACATTTAAGCGTAATTCAGACGGCACAAATAATTTCCAACCCTTCTTGTTCTCGTCTAAATTACTAACTGAAAATTCATTTCGGAAATATAAATAATCATCTACAACTCGAAAATCTGGCAAGTTGGAACGAATAATATTATCTTTTAGCCGGCAGTATACGTTGGATCGAAATGCCTCCGAAGACAAGTCGATTTCAGGGTATACTTCTAGGTCCAACGCAGCTACTTCGCCTGCTGGCTCAAGGGCACAGGAAAACGTGTCTGCGACCACATTGCGATGTTCAATACAAAAATTGTAACCTTGCAATTTGATTGACCATCTAGCAAGTCTACCACTTAGATATTTTTGGTTCATAAGCCAACGTCAATTTGCATGATCGGTCGCGACTTTAAAATCTTGTCCTTCGATGTACATGCAAAATTTTCTTACAGCCAATACAACAGCAAAACATTCAAATTCGCTGCGCTTTATTTAGTTTTGCCCACATGTATGCGATGGGTCGCTCGATTCCTGACTCATCACATTAGTCTAATAGACCGCCTACGCCATGCATGGAAGCGACACATTGGATTATAAACGGCTTCTCGCAGTTTGCGTTATTCAAGAATGGTGCTGAGGATAATTTCCTTTTGATTTTCTCAAACGAAATTTGAGCATTATCATTCCAAGCAAATGACGTGCCCTTTAACCATTGTGTGAGGTGAAAGATAATTGACGAGTATTAAGGGATAAACCGTTGATACCAACCGGTCATTCCTATGAATCGTCTCAGCTGTCTTTTTGTTGACGGCACCGGAAAATCTGCAACTTCTTGCACTTTAGCCGGATTAGGTTGTAAGGTGCCTTTATCACTTTCGAACGAAGGAAAAGGATGATTACTGATTGTAAGCGTCTCTTTTGGGTTAGTGTTACCGAAAACTGATTCGAATCAACTTCTTCGAAATCCATTGAATTCAATGCATTCGAATGATGTACTGAAATGCCAAATACTCTCTTATATTTATTCCACAAAGAACGTTTTCCTTGATGGACGGGACAATTAAGAATTCGAAATTATTTGCAATGGAGTTATAAATGATAGGAATTGAAATGGAACATACAACATGTTGCTTTTGTGTGTCTGCGGTTCTCACATTGCCTTTTATTTTGTTAAAGTCAATTTTCGTATCGAGAATTTTATTCGCTAAGCTCCCTCCAATCACGCTTTTCGTGGACATCGTTTGATCGATGATCAATTACTGAAACACTGCTATTCAGCGAGCGTCGCTGAGTCCATAGGTTTCTAGGTTTCTCTGACGAACGAGGCTTAAATGCAAGCTTGGGTTCTGAAGCGAAAATAATTGCTGTACGATCTAAATATTCGTGTAAACGGACGTGGTAAGGCTTAAGTTTTGTCTGATACGGTTTTGATAAGTCTGGTGTGAAGGTACAATCCGGTGTTAAGGTATCTTTATTTAAGTCTGGATCCGATTCGATAGACGGACATTCGCGCTTAAGAGACGACGAAGGTCCTCCGGAGTGTTTTCCGAAACAGGGTTACATTTTCTACAAGTGGGTTTGTAAGTATCAACGGCACAACAGCTTTTAACATTCTTGATATCTGTGTCCCTTTTCCTGGCAGTTCCTGCAAATCAATTTTTCCTGAGAATTTATAGCATTTATGTCCCCAGTTTATACCAGATCCTGCGTATGATCCGTGCGTTGTATCTTCATGGACTATCTCGTTGATAACTCGTTGTGGTTTAATTGGTCGAGAAGTTGGCTTGGAAAGGTAATTCCAATAAAACGTTGCATGCTTGTAACATTCTTTGCGTAATGTCGCAAGACTCGGAGAATTTACATGAAGTAGTTCATGTCTTGATTCTGATTTTAGGTTGCGCTTGACATTAATCACTAACTCTGAGTCTGACATTGGTTCCCGTAACGTATCTGAGCTTTCGGACCCTCGTTGTTTGCGTCTTCTAACCATGTCTTTTATGTCTTCGTCTGATCTGTGGTCTTTAAATCTTTCTCGCAAGCATGTGCACAAATTGAACCACCTGGATCAGACCACTGTATCATATAGCTGCCATAGGAACGATCGGTCGAAAATTAAGTTTTTGTATGAAAAAACATTTTGTTTATCAAGATATCTTGACCAAAATCGGCATTTATTAGTTTTACTTAACTCCTCATAAATATGCAAAATCCTATTAAGATCGGACCACTATATCATATAGCTGCCATGGGAACGATCGGTCGAAAATTAAGTTTTTGTATGAAAAAAACATTTTGTTTTTCAAGATAGCTTGACCAAACTCGGCATTTATTAGTTTTACTTTACACCTCATATATGTGCAAAATCCTATAAAGATCGGACCACTATATCATATAGCTGCCATAGGAACGATCGGTCGAAAATTAAGTTGTATGAAAAAACATTTTGTTTATCAAGATATCTTGACAAATTCGCATTTACTATTTTCCCGGTACTTCTTAGATAGAGGCAAAGCACTATGAGCTGTTTCGCGATCCCGTTTGCTCCCGAGAGTTGGTCGGCCCACTAGGACGACCTCTGGCGGCTTTAGGAGTATTTCGAGCATTACTTCGGGTAACAGTTCGGTAGCGGGGAACGGCCCCCGTGTTAGTAGGTCTTTGTGAAGGTACTGCATTCAAATCACTTCGAATAGTTCTCGACTGCAAACTCGTTTGCAAGTGGCACATGTCTCATTGCTTCTTAGCCATCGATCTATGCAATTTCGATGAAATGTATGAGCACATGGAGTTTCTACAGTGTCTGCATCACAAATCGATGATTCATTGCAAATAGTACACACTGCAGGTGCTTTGCTGAGAGTTAAGTTTTCCTGACTACGACCGACAGCCATCATCAATAAATCGATTATAATTGGTCAAAAGAGTTAAATGGGAATTGATCCCGAAAGGATTTTAATTTTAAGATATATACGAAATGCGCTAATGAGCGATAATGACGATAATCGGAAACAGCTTTACGGCAGAAAGGAAAGGTTTAAGGCACTTCAATATTAATATAACAATATTATAACATTTTATAACATGGGACTTATCCTTAGGTAAATACATCGCATAATCTAAATTTCTATGTTTGATATATCTCCTTACGAAAAGCAAGCAAACTATTTTACTAGATCAGTGTTGAGTTGTCTGAACTAAGTTGAAGAGGGACGAGTTGAAATAACCCAACCAGAACAATTCTCGATTCAACTAGAACAAACAGAATGTAATTATGCCCTACCAACCTTGTATCACTTGGTAGAGAACCGACTCGAAATTAGATCGAAAAGTCCTAAATGAATCAAAAGTGGCAAAAACATAATACATTTTCTAGTGGAACAGTATAGCTGATCCACTAAATAAATCGCTCGACGAAGGAAGTATCCTGGTCTAGCTCCAAAAAAAGATATCAGAATACCAGCAGTTCCTAGCGAAACTAAAAGTCGGCACGGAAACTAAAACTATTTGGATGTTATATTGTGATAAGGATAGGAAGAAGGGTAAGAGCTAACATGGACTTAACGTAAGATCGTTCACATTGACTCGCGACAAATCATGTTACGAAAAATGCTATCGGCTCTCTCATAAGTTTTTGTGGGCCAGTTCCGTATCTCAACGGAGAGACGCGGAAGAGCAGAATCTGAGGCCCCACGCTGGGCGCCATTTCCTTATTATTATATCATGTAACGAACACGAGGGCTACGCTGGGCGCGTCTCGTCTAACACTCGTGTTGTGCATTGGGAGCGTACTCCGTGTACAGGTTTCGACTGTGCTCCGGGAAGTGGCGTGGGTTCTTTTGGTCCCCAACACACTCGACGCGTCAAGTATTTTAATTTAATTAAGTATTTTTTTATACCCTGAACCCATTAAAAATTGGTACAAAGGTATATTGTATTTGTGCAAGAGCCAAATGTATGTAACAGGCAGAAGGAAGCATCTCCGACCCCATAAAGTATATTTGATATCCTGCTTTTTGGGGTATTTTGGTAAATAATAAGAGCTAGAGTCACCAAACTTGACATATAGCTTCTAAAATAGAATATATATATCCATTTGATGTTGGAAGAAGAGATTTCAGGGTATCCCCTTGTCGGGAGTTTACGACTAGAACCTCTTACTTGTTTTCTTGCTGGTGTGGCTGTTTAATAGAGTCGACTGCAAGTAATGCGGTCAGTTGCCAGTTCGAATCCTGTCAAGGGAGTTTTTATTTTTTTATTTATTTATTGTTGGAATAAGATTGTATTCCCTAGTTGGGAGCTCTCGACTAGAACCTCTCTCTTGTTATTATTGTTATGTTGACTGTTTGTATAGTGGAATATTAATTTGCTAAGAAATGGACGAACCTTCCTGTGGTTTGGTACCTGTTCTATCAGTTTCGTGTGAACGTTTGCTGAAGTTTCATTTATTTAGCGTTCAGTACATTTACTGTTGATTCAGCTTCCATCAAGTTTCTAGCATACCCTTTAAGTTTGAATTTTTATCAGATACTGCCAAGCTTTCTTGTGTTCCGTTGAACGAACCAACTATTGGGCAATGTTTACCATGATGCTTCTAGTTTTCTTTCTACCGTTGGTTGGGTTACGAGTTACCTGTATTCTTAATACCGAATGCAAATAAAGTTGAAGATTAAAGTTTTCGTTTATGTTTACCAATTTATCTCTTAAACGTTGTTAATTGGTAGAAGTTTGTACTGTGTGTAATTTTATGAGCTTACATTGCTGACATTCATTGACTTAACTCCTGATATCATTGTATTCATTTGGTCGCAAAACTGGGTCTATTTTGTTAGGGCACTTAAACGATTTTTCATCATTTCTTCTGTGGAACTTCTCCCACTTAAATATTTTGCTCAGAAACAGAAGTCTAGGTCGTAAATCTTTTTCATGTAACGTTTCCTCAGCGATTTTTTTCAGAAGACTATTCACCGAGGCTATTACAAATAGTAAAATTAGATGTATGTGCTTTAACTTCAAATGGGGTGTGATGTCTAAAACTTCTAACAATATTTTGGCCTTGCAATGTTTTCCACCCATCCTTCTACACTGATCTGGCTTCATTAGGATTGACCGAAATAATTTTTGTTTTACTTAAAACACATTGTGAAATTTGATGAAGATATATATAGATTTTTATAATTTTACAGAGTTCTGTTCTCTTTCTCTCTCTCTCTCTCTCTCTCTCTCTTGCGATATGAACGATAGGTGGAAATATAGGTTCTTGTATGAGCATTTTTTGTTTGTTTTTAAGATATCTGGAAATATGTAAATCTTATACGTTTCAAATCATATTGACATCATACTTATATCATGGAACTGCCATAGGAACGATCGGTCAAAAGTTAAGTTTTTGGATGACACCTTTTATTGTTTTGTAAGATATCTTGTTTGACCTCACCATGAAAGATACTTGATACATATATATTATATTCTAGAAGCAACAAAAAACAGGATGCCGATATCTATTTTTATCGATTGCTTGGAAACAACGGAGTAAGTTATCGATTATCGAAAACAAACTCCATCAGCACAGGCACTAGGAGGACCTACAACTAAATTCTCGAGTCTCTAGCTATTATAGGTGATGATATCTTTGCGTTTATACAACTTAGGAACAAATAAATTCATACAGAGCCAAGACCTCATAAGAAGTGCAGCAAAATGCTGACTTGCTGTCTTTGTCATTTCGTCCACGATCCGATTGGCAACCTGCGAAAATTCCACGAAGAATTGACCAACGGGCCAACAACATCAACAAAGACTAGTCGAAAGGATAGAATCCGGAATGGCAAAGGAGGTTGCCACATCAGGAATAGTTCTGTAAGTTAGAAATTAATTGAAAAACAAATAAACAACTATCACAAAAGTGAATTAGAATTATATGAATAAGGAATACAAAAATATTGTAGAACAATAAGCACGATAAAGAAGAGTAAAACGGTAACCAAACATAAAAACTACAAACGAAGCATAACTAAATTCCTGGTGGTATTAGTTAAATAAGAGGCAAGAAGCCGCCAATGTTACAAGTAGCAATTGTATTAGTTATATAAGAGGCAAGGAGCCGACAATATTATAAGCCGCAGTGTATTAACTATATTATAATCACCAATTATATTAGTGAGTAAGGACGCAATGAACCACGAAAGTTATAAAAGCGAATTTGAATTTAACCGCCGGCCGCCGCTGCAACCGTGCGTAGTTGATCGGTTGCTCAACACCGCATTCGAGAGCGTAACTCCAACTCGGCGGCGAAGAGCGAAAGATTCGAGGCGAAATTACGAAAGCTCGCGGCGAAGTTGAGCGGCCGAGGCAAACGCATGGCTTGCGGGCGATCGCACCGGCACCTTTGAACGAACGCTAAGGGTGCTTAGATGTGCATTGTGAGACGAAGAAGGTCATAGAGTGTACAGCGGAGCGCTAGGGCTCCAGAAAACAGTGCGGCAGGGTTTAGCTCGTGAGGTACTATAAAGTAGTAATAAGCGAGGAGTGAATAAAGCACATGTGTTATAATTATCGAGAAGAAACCGGATAATTCTTTGTTTTCTGGTTATCTGGCTTACCTTAACCGATGTTCGACTTAACCTCGATCAGGAGCATGTGGTACGAGATTGTGGCCCCGGGGTGGGCATTACCGGTTGGTGTCTCGAAAGAGTAGTAGTACGAGGCCACGGCCCGATAGAGTGTTTGGGTAGTAGAGTTGGGTCGAGCCTCCGACCCGATAGAGTAGTGGTACGAGGCCACGGCCTGATATAGAGTTTGGGTAGCAGAGTTGACTCGAAGCTCCGGCCCGATAGAGTAGTGGTACGAGGCCCGATAGAGAGTTTAGCTAGTGGAGTTTGCGCGAGGCTCCGGCCCGATAGAGTAGTAGTACGAGGCCACGGCCCGATAGAGTGTTTGGGTAGTAGAGTAGGGTCGAGGCTCCGACCCGATAGAGTAGTGGTACGAGGCCAAGGCCCGATAGAGAGTTTGGGTAGCAGAGTTGGCTCGAGGCTCCGGCCCGATAGAGTAGTGGTACGAGGCCACGGCCCGATAGAGAGTTTGGGTAGTGGAGTTGGCCCGAGGCTCCGGCCCGATAGAGTAGTGGTACGAGGCCACGGCCCGATAGAGAGTTTAGGTAGTGGATTTGGCACGGGGCCTCGGCTCGCGTGCAGAAATAGAGCTAGGCTTGGTCCGGTCAGGATATTTACCCCCCTCCACCTTAAGCCCTCCCTCCCTGCGAAATTATAAATATATTGTAACCTGGTAAGTCTGAGAGTTATACCCCGGCCAGAAGCATCGTTACAAGTGGCGCCCGATCAGGGACAAGAGGCGTTTAGGGGTGTGGCATGTCAGCGAATTAAAGCCCGCAAGCATGCCCAAAAAGGTATTTTCAAAAATAAAAAAGGGGTATTTTTGTTTTTAAAGGGGTATTTTTAGTCGGGTATACCCTAGAGGGAAAGTACCCGAGCGGAGAACAAGAGAATGAGGATATGATATACGTGTGAAATATAAAACTAGGAAATTAAGTAGTCCAGTATACCCCAGCGAACATTTTATACCCTGTGTTAGGCAGAGGCAGAAAAATGTACAAGTGCAGAATTATAGTGACGAAAATGCTTGCAAGAATCTAGCGCGCAAAGCAAGGAGACGAAAACATAACGGTCGGTCGTAAAAGTACAGCGCACGCGCGCCAGACAGGCGACGTCGAGATCATGCTCGCACACGGGTGCACAAAAGCGCTGCGCAGTCGACGTCGGCGTCGAAGGGCCGTTAAGGCGTCGAGGCAACGGCTGTACAGTGGGACGAATTCAACGCGTGCGCGGTTAGTCAGTACAGTTTTCGGGGGCAGTGAGGATGGTCGCATTTTAAGATTGAATGCAAGTGAAAAAGAGAAAAGTTGGGTTGTTGGGTTTTTTAAATAAACAAAAAATAAAGAAAAAAAAAAAAAATTTTTTTTTAATTGTTTTTTGAATTTTTGTTTGGTGTAAGGGTGTAAAAGCAAAATAAAGAGAAAACTAAAAGGAACAAAAGTGGCTGAGTAAAATCGGCGTATAAGTGACAAGGACACCAACTGATCTAAAAAAGGAGAGAAACAATAAAGGGACCGACGGAACCCCTAAAACAGAAAGAGAGGGAAACAGCGACGTCGGCTACCAAGGAGGTACATAATAAAAGATGGAGGCAGGTGAGTGCCAAAACCCGGGGTTAGGCGTCCGTTGGATTCACCAGCGACGCAAAAAGGAGATAGTGGCGATCGCCCAGGAGTTTGGGCTGAAAAAGAGGGGCGCGTGGAGGAGCTACGTAAACGGCTGTCCACCTACGCGCAGGATGGGCGGCTTGCCGAGCTGGAATCTCAGTACGCTAAGACTCTTGAGCCGCCATCTTGGGGCGTCCCACCCGACTTTGGTGGACGGCCACGGCAAAAGTCGGAACCTGACCTCAGGAGCTCCCAACTGTACGGGCGTTTGCAGGCGCCCACCCCGAGCTTGTCCGTCTCGGGCGTAAAGGCGGTTCCTGCTCTCGGATGGAATGAAGAACGCCGAGCAACTGCGGCCAACGCAGAGGTAGAGAGGTCCCCTGTTGAACCGGGTGGTGATCCCTACCACACTAGACCATACCATCAGCCGAAGGGCGAAGCCACTTCCCAATGTGCTGGAGCAAGTTCGGAAGGGTGGCATGAGGTATAATGGCCGCTCCGACCCCCTTGGTTCGGAGGGTTCGTAACTTCGAAAGGCTTGAGGACGAGATCCGATCCCGGAGGCAGCGCGTAGGCGAAGAGTTCAAAGAATATTTATTCGTGCTGAGGTCTCTTATGCATCACGCTAGATACGAGCCGGCATAAGAGCTGCACCGGATCTGCGAGAACGCCGCTCCGGAAAACAGGCTTTATGTGCGACGGCAAGACTTCTCTACCCTATCCCAGCTAACTCAACTGGCCGTGGAATACGAGATCAAGGTGTGGCAAAGGGCGGAGTACTCAGGCAGTCATCCCATAGCCCCAGGTGTCTCGAGTTCGAATAGTGCAGAATGGGCGAGGACGGCACAGTCCCCGGGGGGACATCTCAATCCGTTCCGGTGTGCTCCCAGCGGAATCGGTATGACCGTTGTGGACAACAGGGTCTCCGCCCCACCCGCCCATCGGCCCATCGGATGATGAGCCAAGAGGCCGGGAACGGATATGATCCGCGACGCGCGTGTCGTAGGTGCGCACAGGAGGGGCACTTCACCACGGAATGTCCAAACGCCCCCGTCTTATTTTGTTGGGTATGTGGCCGGGGCCGAAGTAGTCAGGAGTGTTGCCGCCGCGCGGAGGCGGGAAACGGGCAACGGCGTCGCCAGGACCAGGATCGGGTCGGCGCCGATACACACGGAACGCAGGACACCCGCTGAAGGTGGACGGTGGCCGGATCGTCGATACGGTATAGATCGGCGGACGAACTATCGGCGCCACGATCGATACTGGAGCCACTCGTAGCTTCATGAGTGAAGACTGAAGAAAAGGTCAGAAAAAGAGAAATAAAGTTCGGCTCAAATCGAGAGCCTGAAGAACCCAGGAGGTTGCGCGTAGAGCTGCAAAGGCAGACTTATGTTGACTACGGAAGAGGCACGGCGGGAACGAGCCAGGCAAAGGACGGAGTAGGAGCAATGGCCAGAATCCACACGAATGTGTATAGACTACCGACAACTCAACGCACATTCCATTCCGAGCGCTTATCCGGTGCCTCGTGTTAACCACATCCTGGAGCGGTTGCGTCACGCCCGGTTCATCTCCACTCTGGATTTGAAGCACGGGTACTGGCAGATACCGATGGCAGCCGATAGTCGGGGGTGTATGGCCCCATGCGTTCGCCTACCTAGACAACATCGTGGTAATAGGAGCAACGAAAGAACAGCATTACGAGAATTTGAGGGAAGTATCCCGTCGGCTAAGGGCGGCCAATCTAAAGTTAAATAGGAAAAAATGCAGCTTCTTCCGGGGGAGGTTAGTCTACCTAGGACCTGTGATTTGCGGGAAAGGAATACGTACTGATCCGGAGAAAGTGGAGGCGATACGTAGCCTGAGGGCCCCGACAAATTGCAAAGAACTGCGGCGGTGTCTTGGGATGGCGCCATGGTACAGGCGTTTCGTCCTTAACCCCGCGACGCAAGTACAGCCACTCACAGCGCTCTTAAGGAAGGGGCTGAAATGGGCATGGGAGCAAGAACAGGAGGAGGCATTGCGTCAATTGAAGGATAGCTTGACGACTGCCCCTGTGTTGGCTTGACCCGACTTTTCCAATATCGACGAGGGAAGCTCAACGTCCTGGCCGATGCGCTATCGAGGCATCCTCTAGAGACCTGTCAGCAAGCAGTGGTGGCCGAGGCCCCCTGCAAATGGGTCGCGAGTATGCGTGCCAGAATCGCCGAAGAGCTAGCCAATCTCCCGGATTACATCGAAGAAAACAGACAGCTATATTGGCATTTCGGTCACCGGATAGAAGATGAGGACTACATCCCCTGGAACCTATGCGTAGGCAGTGGTCAACGCCAGAGGGTACTGCGGGAATGTCATGATGCTCCCACGTCCGGACATCAAGGTGTCAGAAAAACGGTGGCGAGGTTAGCCCAGCGGTACTACTGGCCGGGTATGTTCCGCGATGCCGCCAGATACGTGAAATGTTGCGAAGAATGCCAAAAATTCAAGAGTGAGCAACTCAAACCGGGTGGTCGCATGCTGACGAGGCAGGTGGCAGAGCCGATGGCGGTGCTTTGCGCGGACTTCGTCGGACCCCTTCCACGGTCGAGACATATAAACACGATGCTACTGGTGTTCCATGACGCTTTCTCGAAGTGGGTGGAATTGGTCCCTCTCAGGAGAGCCACAGCAGCACACCTGCAGACTGCGTTTCGAGAGAGGATTCTAAGTAGGTTAGGGGTAAAGTTTGTGTGCGACATCGGGGTACATTTTAAGAGCCGGAGCTTCAAATCGTTTTTAGGGTCCCTGGGCGTAGAGATCCAGTATACCGACCCGTACTGTCCGCAAGAGAATCCCACTGAGAGGACCAACCGGACTGTAAAGACCATGATAGCGCAATTTATTGAGGGCCACCAGAGTTCATGGGACGAACTGTTGCCCGAGATCTCGCTGGCGGGTCAACACGAGCGTGGCAGATTCAAGGTACAGCAGATTCTGGTGCTCCTCAAGGTACTGGACCTGGACCGTGATGCATACTATTATAATTTTTGCATACCACGCGAAATGGATTGTGCATAGCGTAGTCTTTTGTGCACGGAGGTAGGAATAAGGGGCGATAATTTCTGGTTGGTCTAGCCGGAACAGAATTGAAGACGCCAATAATCAGCTTATGTAGAAGGACAACACTGAGAATCGCTTTAAATGATCTTTTATAATGAGTTAGATAATTCCATAGCATTAAGAATTAAGAAGAAAGAAGTTCGACTTAGCTATGGAATATCTAACCAAATCTATACTCGAGCCCGATATTTTAAATTTTTTAAGTTATTAAGATTTTACATTTATCCGTTTTGAAAAAGTAGTCCAAGGAATTGACTTTGGAATATATATCATCCGAGTCAGCATTGAATAGATAAAATTTTTCGAAATAACCTCAAAATCAGATATGGTTGTTTTTAACCAGGTTTCTGAAAATGCGATTATATCCGATTCGAAGAATGTGCTGGCGGTAGAAGATTTTTAAGCTTTTAAATGAGACTTCTGAAATTCTGATAAAGAATAAAGATTTGGCCAGAAGATTAGTTAGTTTTTGGGACACAAATAGTACATTGTATTGAAAGGACTGAAAGGGTGACAGCCTGGTTATGGTTTTTTCGAGACACAAAACTTGCCTACGAGGGTCAACAACAGTTAAGGTAGGCGCTTATGGGTCTACAGGTAATACAGGATTTGGTGAACCCAAAGAGTTGCCCTAATTGTTGACAATCTGGGCAAGATTGCGAGCAGGTCTACCTTTGCTTCCAGGAGCTGACGGGGCTGAAGCAGTTTCGCTAACGGGGGCAGGTACGAGTACTGGGTGTAATAGGATTTCTACAGGGGATAAAATAGAGTAAATTATTGGACAGTCGCTCAGAGGATGCGAGAAAAACAACATTGGAGATAAATCCAAGTTGCTGTGGGAGAAGCCAAATGCAAAGGGAGAGAGCAAAAGCAAGAAGTGAGACTTTAGTCGGTGATTGGGTGAATACTTGAATTTTTATGTGCTTAGCAACTGAAAACTCGATTTAAAATTACTCCAGAGGTACGTAACCACGTTATTAAGATATAAGAATTGATTACGAACAGAAATATACATTCTAGATAAATCAATTTGCTTGTGGATGCATTTGGGGAACGACCGCAGCCCACCGCAGCCCTTCTTAGCAATTGCAGCGATCTTGTCACGCCCAGTCAGACCTGCACATTTAGCATGCATCATATTCTCACATAGCCATAAATTCACAAATTGTAGCTGTGCAGAATAATCAGCTTGCCTGAACATGCAAGGTTTCTCACAGCATGACATAATTTCTATCTCCACGCCAAAGATCTAATACCCTCGCAGACCCAACCTTTTCATAATGCTTATAGTATTTTGCATTTATCTCATAAGCACAGGTTAAGCAAATTGTTAATGCCGAGCTTGGGCAAGAATTATGATAAATAAAAGTTTTTTAATCCAAAACTCAGTTGTCGACCGATCGTTCCTGGCAGATATATGATATAGTACTCCGATGCAAATAAGATTTTGCAAAAATGAAGGGAACATAGTAAAATCTATCAATGCCGTTTTTAATGAAAATATATTGAATGACAAAAAATTTTCCCATACAATTTTCGTATAGTATAATAAAACTAATAAATGCCGAGTTTGGTCAAGATATTTTGCTTTATTAATATAGGCTTAAAATTGAAATACTAGTTCGCATAGAAACAGACAGACGGACAGACGGACATGGCTATTTCTACTCGGCTGTTGATGGTGATCAATATATATACCTAATGGGGTCGGAGATGTCTCCTTCTATGCGTTACAGATTTCACGACAAAATTATAATGCCTTCTGCAAGGGTACAAAAATTTGCGAGAGCGAGTTACCAGTATCGTCAATGCGGTAAGGTTATATATGTATGTATATATTGATTAAATGTAAATGAAAAAAGAATTCAATAAACACTCACGACAAGAATAAGCTTAACACTTAAGTAATGTCGGCAACAAGCCAAATTAAGTGTGCTCGTACATTTACAGGGTAAAACATACTTACATACATATTTTCAGATTATACTCAACACTAAACGATCGATAACTTAATTCGTCCCGCAACATCTCCGCCCCGTCATGGTCCTGTTTCACTCACATCCAGTATGGCAAGTTTAGCCACGGGACGAGTGATCAGTCGCACTCGATTGTTGTTCGCCACGCGCACGCTGGTGCGTCGAGGCTGTCCATCTGGTCCAGGGTAGAGCTCCTCTAAGACCCCCTACTCTAAGACCCACTGCTTCCAAAAACGGTCTTGTAACAGACGCGCCGTGCGCCACTGTTTACTCGTGGACCGTCTCTCGTTCGGCTGCAAGTGGGTGTGTCAGGCAGATTGGCCACTTCTTTGAGTAGATCGTTCGGTGTTAGGGGGTTTTCCTGGTTCGGTAAGTGGGTAAGCGGGCAAGAATCCAAACCGCTCGCGGCCTCAATCAGAAAACTCTCCACGTATTGCTTTGGTGCCACCTCCCTTAAGCTGGGTTCGTTGGGCAGTTGGAGATCCAATCAATGCCTCTAGATAGCTCACCCTGAATCTTCTCCGGCTCGAATACGTCTATGAGCCTTTTGGCTTCTCTGTCGGCTCCAACAAAGTTATTTCCGTTGTCACTTCGCAACCTCAGTATAGGTCCGCGACGGCAAAGACAATTCCCGATCGCGATTATGCAGGAATTAGTTGACAGACCATGTGACAGCTCCAAAATGTATGGCCCTTGTTATCAGACATGTAAGCGAAACGACCCATCTCTTTTCTTTTCGACGTCCGATCGTCACAAGGAGTGGTCCAAAATAGTCCAGACCCGTAAACTTTAATAGCAATCCATTGGCCTCCAGTCGGTCCTCTGGCAGATGACCCATTATAAGTGCCGCTGGCTGCGCTGTGTGTACTATGTATATTACTGTACCTAACAGTCGACGCAGCTTTGATATCCAAAAGCTGTTCCTGATGTCGCCTGTCGTTGCATCCATGTTCTGATGCTTCATGTTTTGATGCTTCATTTCATGCCATACCCTACCAAATGCTTGCTTCACACGTCGAGCATGACCGCACAGCAGTACTCATTTTCTTTGAATGCCTGCATTATTCGCTCTACTATCCTATGGCACTGTTCCGTGGATGCGTCTGAAGCCGAACTGATGGTCTGGTATCAAACTAGCTTCGTTCAATACTGGTAGCACTATAAGTTAATAAACTCTTTCGTTCAATTTAGAGAGAGTAGCCAGTAAGCTTATGCAAAATTACAAAATTATTGCAGCCCGTTTCCACTGGGAAGGGAAATGTCAAATCTCAAAGCATCGAGTAATTACGTTGGTCAGTAACTGGATACAATTATTAGGAAGCATTTTCTATATCCTTTGCGTCGATGCCATCGTGTCCTGTCATTTTTTTTGGGTTGAGTAGAGCAACCTCATTTCAATCTCGTCCAGGGATGCTGATGCGATCCGTGTGTCACCCACACTTGGTAGCTCCAATAAAGGATAGTGTCCGCTTTGTCCGTCAATGAGCAGCGATCAAACGGCATGAATGAGTCATAAAGGTGCTCTGCAAAGGCATCTGCTCTTTCTTGGTCTGATTGGCACCAGTCCCCATTTGCTTTTCGAACCACAGCTGCCCTTCTAATAGTCCATTTAATATGGCGTGTGACCTGCCATAAGCGATTTGATAGGTCTCCTGGTTCGAAATCCTCGAGGAACCTATCAAGGGCGCACTTCCTCAAACTTTGAAGTGGCTCTGTTGAGGAGGTTTTTATCCCATGGACTGCGGGTAGAAAACCAAGAACGCCTCAGTCGCCTCTTTTTCGCAACGAGCGCGGCGACCTCAGGAGTCCAAAGATAAAGGTCTCTTGCTGGCGTTCGAGGGTTGAAGCTGTTTCTCGGGGTAGCTATCACTGCAGCACTGTAAATTTCCTGGGTTAGGCCTGCTACTACACTGTAAATGTCGTCAGCGGATTAAAGTGTGGCGTTAGTGTTGACCCTGGTTAGCAGCCGTGTTTTGTATTTGTCTATGTCCATGTTGTTTTTGTTCAACCTTTTGCACGACGCTTTTTTCTCGACCGGGGTATTGACATGTAATGTTACAGTGGTGTGGTCGGAGAATAAGTTCTCGTTGACACTGCATTCTACTTTATTGGAAGCTATACCTTTGGAGATAGCAATGTATGTAGCAGTATGTCAGGGAATGTGGGTTCACCAGGTGAGTGGCAGCAAAGTCCTTTCTTCTGTATGCAACGGTAAAGAGCTTGGCCCTGGGGATGTTGGTACGCGAGCCCTACCAGGAGTGTTTGGCATTGAAATCGCCACCAATTATAAGCCAGGAGACAAGGCTACCTGGGTGGGAGATACGCTGCCGCGATTGTAAGGTCGCCGTGTGGGCTGGGCAGCCTCACCTGGCCGCACTCCACTCAATCTTGTAGGTATGTTCAATATAATTAATTCCTTGTTTGATGAGTACACTACGATCTTTGGGAGAAGTGAGTTTCTGATATTAGGAGTATATCTGTGTTGGTGGTCTTCACAAAGTTTTTGACCTCTGGCCTGCTATTGCACAGGCATTCCAGATGGTGGCGTTAAGCCTTACTTGCATAGCTTGTGAGGCGGCTAATGAGACCAGCCACCCCACAGTTTTCACGGCAAGGAGCCGTCATCCCTTTGGCCAAATTTCGGCAAGGATCCGCTGCCGGGACAATGTATTAATTTTCTTTAGTTATAAGTATTAATTATATTAGGTTAAGATCTTAGTGAAATAAGAGGCAAGGAGCCAACAGTAATATAAGCAGTTCGATTAGTAGCAAAGAGGCAAGGAGCCGCGAATATTATAATTGATTTAAATAGTGAGTTTGAATTTAACCGCCGGCCGCCGCTGCAACCGTGCGTTGTCGATCGGTTGCTCAACACCGTCTTTGAGAGCGCAACTTCAATTCGGCGACGAAGAGCGAAAGCTCCGAGGCGAAGTTGCGAAAGCTCGCGGCGAAGTTGAGCAGCCGAAGCGAACGCATGGCTTGCCGCCGAGCGTGCCGGCACTTGTGATTGAACGTTAAGGGTGAGTAGAAGTGCTGCGCGAGATAAACGAAATCATAGATGGTATAGTGGAGCGCTAGGGCTCCGGAAAACAGTGCGGCAGGATTTAGCTTAGGATTTACGATAAGCTCGGAATGAATAATAGTGAATAAAGTGCCAACGTTGTAATTATCTAGAAATTATTGGATTATTCCCTGTTTCCTGGTAACCCGGCTTACCTTAACATCGGAACTAACCGGTGTTCGACCTAACCTCGAACGAGGGGCATGCGATACGAGATTGTGGCTCCGGGGTGGGCATTGCCGGTTGGTGTTTAGGTAGTGGAGTTGGTGCGAGGCCACGGCCCGCTAGTGTAGTTGGTGGGAGGCCACGGCCCGCTAGCATAGTGCTACGAGGCCACGGCCCGGCAGAAAGATAGAGCGATTAGGCAGTGGAGCTGGTGTGAGGCCACGGCTCGCTAGTGTAGTTGGTGTGAGGCCACGGCCCGCTAGCATAGATGGTACGAGGCCACGGCCCGATGGTGTAGGTGTGTAGAGGTAGATGTGGGTTTGGTTTGGTCAGGATACTCACCCCCCCCCCCCCCCCCCCCCCCCCCCCCCCCCCCCCCCCCCCCTTTAAGCCCTCTCTCCCAACGAAATTATAAATAACTTGTAACTCGCTAGACCTGGTAAGACTGAGAATTATACCCCGGCCAGAAGCATCCTTACAAGTGGCGCCCGAGCAGGGACCAAGAGGCGTTTAGGGGTGTGGCATGTCGGCGGATTAAAGCCCGCAAGCATGCCCGAATAGGTATTTTCCACAAAAAAAAAATACATAGGGTATTTCTAGTCGGGTATACCCTAGAGGGAAGGTAACCTAGCAGAGAGCAAGAAAATGAGAAGGTCATGTATGTGCGAAATATGAAAATAGGGTATTAAGTAGTCCGGTATACCCCAGAGAACATTTCTATACCTTCTGTTAGACATAGCCAGAAAACGAACACGTGCAGCTGCTGAGTGACAAAAATGCTAGCAGCAAGCCGGCAAGTAAGATAAGGAGATGAAAACATAACGGTCGGTCGTGAGAGTACAGCGCGCGCGCGCCAGCCGGGCGACGTCGAGACCACGCTCGCACACGGGTGCCCACACGCGCGGCGCAGTCAACGTCGGCGTCGAAGGACCGTTAAGGCGTCGCGGTAGCGGTTGTACAGTGGGGCGAATCCAACTCACGCGCGGTGAAAAGTTGAATTCGTGAGTACAGTGTCAGGGCAGTGAAGTGGTCACCCTTCAAGTGAATGTGAACAAAGGGAACAGTATAAGCGGAACAAGTGCCAAATAAAAATAAGTGGATAATAATAAAATTTTCTCTTATAAATAAAATTAATTAAACAAAAATAAATAAAAATAAGTGGATAATAATAAAATTTTCTCTTATAAATAAAATTAATTAAGCAAAAATAAATAAAAATAAGTGAATAATAATATAAATAAAATTAATTAAACAAAAATAAATAAAAATGAGTGGATAATAATAAAATTAAAATAAACCGAGGTTCACAATAAAGATAAAGGCTGCGACCACATAAGGAACAGCTTAAAAGCGGAAAAGTGAGAAAGGAAAATTTTGAAATACCTTTTGTTGAGTTTTTTTTTGCATAAAAAAGGGGGGTAAATACTTTTGTGGAATATTGTTTTGTATTTTTGTTTGGTGAAAAATATAAAGACAAAAAGATAAAAAAAAAAAAAAAGAAAATAAAAAAAAAAACTAAAGAAAACTAAAAGGAACCAAAGTGGCTGAGCAAGATCGGCGTCAAAGTGAAAAGACACCAACACCAAGAAAAGGAGAGAGGAATAGTAAAGGGACCGACGGAACCCCTAGAACGGGAAGAGAGGGAAACAGCGACGTCGACTAGCAAGGAAGTATACAATAAAGGATGGAGGCAGGTGAGTGCCAAAACCCGGGGGTAGGCGTCCGCTGGATTCACCAACGACGCAAAGAGGAGTTAGTGGCGATCGCTCAGGAGTTTGAGCTGGAAAAGGAGGGGCGCGTGGAGGAGCTACGTAAGCGGCTGTCCACCTACGTGCAGGAGGGCGGTCATTCGACTGGGATTTGGGCTCGGCTCGCCGAGCCGGAATCCCAGTATGCTAAGACTCTTGAGCCGCCATCTTGGGGCGTCCCACCCGACTTTGGTGGACGGCCACGGCAAAAGTCGGAACCTGACCTCAGAAGCTCCCAGCTGTACGGTATTTTGCAGGCGCCCACCCCGAGTTTGACAGTCTTGGGCGTGGAGGCAGTTCCTGCTCTCGGTGGAAATGAAGACCGCCGAGCAACTGCGGTCAACGCAGAGGTGGGGAGGTCCCCTGTTGAACCGGGTGGTGGTCCCTGCTACACTAGGCCGCACCATCCATCGGAGGCGAGGCCACTTCCCAATGTCCCGGAGCAAGTTCGGAAGTGGGGTATGAGGTACGATGGACGCTCCGACCTCCTTGGGTTCTTAGAGGACCTCGAGGAGCGCGCTATCACCTATGGTATAGCCCACGACCGTATGCCCAGGGCAATGAGCAAGGTGTTCTGCGATAGGGCTGCTCGTTGGTTTCTGAGCAGTGGGCTAAGGGCTGTGCCGTGGGCCGTGTTTAGGAGGGAATTCTTGGAGTTATTCTTGCCCCCTCGTTACTTTGAGAGGCTTGAGGACGAGATCCGATCCCGGAGGCAGCGCGTAGGTGAAGCGTTCAAGGAATATTTAATTTAGCTGAGGGCTCTTATGCACCACGCTAGATACGAGCCGGCACATGAGCTGCATTGGATCTGCGAGAACGCCGCTCCGGAATACAGGCTCTATGTGCGACGGCAAGACTTTTCTACCCTATCCCAGCTAACTCAACTGGCCGTAGAATACGAGACCGTCGTGAGGCAGAAGGCGGAGTACTCAGGCAGCCAACCCTTGGGTCAGGGTGTCTCTAGTTCAAATAGTGCAGAGTGGGCGAGGACGGCGCAGACCTCGGGACATCTCAATCCGTTCCGGTCTGCTCCCAGCGGATCCGGGACGACCGTTGTGGACAACAGGGTCTCCACCCCACCCGCTGCAACTCACGCAGAGGTGGCCCATCAGATGATGAGCCAAGAGGCCGGGCACGGATATGACCCGCGACGGGCGTGTCGTAGGTGCGCACAAGAGGGGCATTTTGCCAGGGAATGTCCCAACGCCCCTGTCTTATTTTGTTGGGTATGTGGAAGCCGGGGCCGAAGCTTCATGAGTGAGGACTGCGTACGCAAAAGGACGATCCGGGGAAGAGCGGAGGAAATACAGGCACGTATGCGCCTGGCAGATGGGTCCACCCTAGAGGTAGAAAAGGCTTTGAGAGAAGACGCCAGCTTAGGGGGAAAAACGATCAGCATGACGATGCTCATCATGCCCTCAATGCTGGACCATGTAAACCTGGGTATGGATTTTTTGGGGGCGATGAATACCACAATACGCTGCGGCCAGGCGGAACTGGTCCTAGAAGCATCGACGACACCGGGCGTGAGGCCAGGAACGAGCGAGGAGTCGGAGGAATGCCGCCCAAGGCATGAAAAGAAAGCACCTGCTCGGCTACAGAGGGAGCCGGAGGAAGGCCTCCCAAGGCATGGAAAGGGAGCACCTGGTCGGCTACAGAGGGAGCCGGAGGAAGGCCTCCCAAGTCATGATGGGAGCACATGCTCGGCTACAGAGATAGCCAAAGGCAGGCCTCCCAAGTCATGAGAAGGGAGTACCTGCTCGGCCTTCGACGGAAAAGGTCAGGAAAAGGGGAGTAAAGTCCGGCCCGAATCGACAGCCTGGAGAACTCAAGAGGTGGCGCATAGAGCTGCAGAGGCAGACTTCTAATGGCTACGGAAGCGGCACGGCGGGAACGTGCAAGAGAAAGGACGGAGTAGGAGCGATGACCAGAATCCACACGGGCATAGAAGGCCAGGAGCGATCGCCAGAATCGAGCGGCCACGGAGTTCTATCTGGAATCGAAATGGTCCCAGGATGGGGCGATAACGGCATCGAAGAGGCGGATTGGCCAGCGGATCTGGACCCAGAACTGAGGGCTCTCTTCGAGGGGCTGCAGGGAATCTCGCACATCGCGAAGCACCAAATCCGGCTGAAGGATGACAAGCCGTTGAAACAAAGGTACGACCCCAAGAATCCGGCCATGCAGAGGGTGATCGACGAGCAAGTGGATGAGTTGATCTGGGCAAATGCCATCGAGCCGTCGCGTAGTCCGCACAGCGCCCCGATCGACTTGGTCAAGAAGAAGACTGGCGAGTGGCGTATGGGCATTGACTACCGACAACTCAACGCGCATTCCATTCCAGACGCTTATCCGGGGCCTCGTATTGACCACATCCTGGAGCGGTTGCGCCACGCCCGGTTCATCTCCACTCTGGATTTGAAGCACGGGTACTGGCAGATACCGATGGCAGCCGATAGCCGGGAGTGTACGGCGTTCACAGTCCCTGGAAGAGGTCTTTTCCAATGGCGGGTGATGGCATTCGGCTTACACTCAGCCTGTGCGACATTCCACCGCGCTTTGGATACGGTAATAGGGCCCCGGCCAGTTTTCACGGCAAGGAGCCGTCATCCCTTTGGCCAAATTACGGCAAGGAGCCGCTGGCGGGAAAAACGTATTAATTTTCTTTAGTTATAAGTATTAATTATATTAGGTTAAGATCTTAGTGAAATAAGAGGCAAGGAGCCAACAGTAATATAAGCAGTTCGATTAGTAGCAAAGAGGCAAGGAGCCGCGAATATTATAATTGATTTAAATACTGAGTTTGAATTTAACCGCCGGCCTCCGCTGCAACCGTGCGTTGTCGATCGGTTGCTCAACACCGTCTTTGAGAGCGCAACTTCAATTCGGCGGCGAAGAGCGAAAGCTCCGAGGCGAAGTTGCGAAAGCTCGCGGCGAAGTTGAGCAGCCGAAGCGAGCGCATGGCTTGCCGGCGAGCGTGCCGGCACTTGTGATTGAACGTTAAGGGTGAGTAGAAGTGCTGCGCGAGATAAACGAAATCATAGATGGTATAGTGGAGCGCTAGGGCTCCGGAAAACAGTGCGGCAGGATTTAGCTTAGGATTTACGATAAGCTCGGAATGAATAATAGTGAATAAAGTGCCAACGTTGTAATTATCTAGAAAGTATTGGATTATTCCCTGTTTCCTGGTAACCCGGCTTACCTTAACATCGGAACTAACCGGTGTTCGACCTAACCTCGAACGAGGGGCATGCGATACGAGATTGTGGCTCCGGGGTGGGCATTGCCGGTTGGTGTTTAGGTAGTGGAGTTGGTGCGAGGCCACGGCCCGCTAGTGTAGTTGGTGGGAGGCCACGGCCCGCTAGCATAGTGCTACGAGGCCACGGCCCGGCAGAAAGATAGAGCGATTAGGCAGTGGAGCTGGTGTGAGGCCACGGCTCGCTAGTGTAGTTGGTGTGAGGCCATGGCCCGCTAGCATAGATGGTACGAGGCCACGGCCCGATGGTGTAGGTGTGTAGAGGTAGATGTGGGTTTGGTTTGGTCAGGATACTCACCGCCCCCCCCCCCCCCCCCCCCCCCCTTTTAAGCTTTCTCTCCCAGCGAAATTATAAATAACTTGTAGCTCGCTAGACCTGGTAAGACTGAGAATTATACCCCGGCCAGAAGCTTCCTTACAAGCTTACCAACAAAAGTGCCTAGCACTTGCGTCATCTGGCTAAATAATTTCTTCATCATTTTTCCATCATCTACTCCAATCGAGTAACCATGGTTTCCGTAGCTTCTGATGCTGACTGCTCAGATTAGCGGGCTTGGCTTTTTGAATTATTATTTCCTTTTCTAAGCGCTTCCGAGAAGCTGACTTGTGGGTCGATTTTAATCGTCGAATAATAAAGTCCTTTAATAACTATACGATATGTTCGCTCATCGCGGGGTTAAAATGTATGATATCTCATGTTGCGCTGGACGAGATCCGCTTTAAGGGCCGTATAACTTGTTTTGTCAGGAAACATGACCCGGACATTGCTGTCTCTTCCTGCCTAGTACGAGAAAACGTTGCTTTTTGTTGTTTACGTCAGGTATGAACAGCGGGGGGGTCTTATTGTTCTGGGCTTAGGTTCAGATTCGGGCTTGTTGTTGTCATCAGAAACGTCTTCATCGGTACTATCACTGACTAAAATGACGATCGAGTTGTTGACCAGTTTGTGACGTGCAGCCTCGCTGGTACTACGGCCATCATAGGGGTGCTTAAATAGGGTTTATTTGGGTGGAAGTTATCTCTTTATTACACCATGCTCGGTTCCAGTATTGGAGTCATCAGATTCAGATGTTTTTGCCTTGATATTGGCCCTTTTTGGCTTTTTCGATCCAATGATCTTCCTTTCGCCACTACTATCAGGCGAAGTTTGCCAGTCCATCGAGATAAAAAAAAAAAAGGGGAGGGGAGGTTCTGGGGCGTGAACGTTACCCAACTACCCAGTATCAATCTCGGTTATTTTCTTGTAATTTATTTGATTGTCTACGTTTTTCTTAATTGGGAACGTACGCACGGGCGAACGAGTTGGTGAGAACGTGTGCTTCTAGCCAATAGGGATGGTTGTTAAACGATTGTTTTAATAATTTTAGGAGAATTAAATTTTGAGCTCAACGTTAACACTCAAAATTATTATTATTATTATCTCTGAAATGAAATGAAAGAGTATTTTGCGCCCGGGCGATCTCATATGGTAAGGGTTCATCCCGTTGCACATTTCGTCTTCAAATCTCAGGCATTAATAACTTTCCAGTTATCATGAGGCAGCTAAGAAATCCGAGAGGATCGAATGTTGACATGATCAATGCTGAGTCGAACACCAGTCTTATCTTACTGGGCTTATTTGGATTTTTAACTCAAGAGTGCGGATCTTCAAAGTTTGTCGATGTTGGCTAAAGCGACCTTATGCTGCTTCAATCGTCGAGCATATCCTTTATGAACATAAACGTCCATAATTTTCATTTAGGCTTGCTTAAACCGATCGTTACGCTTTCTCTTTCTCTCAATGTTGACGAACCTTTTGTATTCCATATCATATCTTCGTGGCAACTTAACATTATCACGGTTTCATAATAAACCTGTCTGGTAACGTTCCCCTATTTCCACCATGCTGGGTTCGAGTACCTTCTGTGCTCGTGCATCGTCGCTGGCTTCGACTGGTGGCGAAGTTTTCGATATCAAAATAGTCGTTTACCATCTTTTGGATTGCATCCTCCTGCGACACTGCTAGGAGGCATGTTTTTGATGACGTTGCCGTCGGTTGACTTCTTACCAGTCCAAAAACCACCCATCCAAGTTCGGAGGCTACGGCATATGGTCTCTGTAGTGCTAATATTTTTGTTTGCATTGGCAGTTCAAGATGTGTGTGGTCAAGTCCAATCAGAAGTTTTGGTTCCGCACCGCGATACGGTTTCATTGGAAGTCGTGCGCCGTTGCCCCACATTTGGACGTGACGTCGATGCAGGCTTTGCTTTGGTAAGCTCAGGTTGGACACAGTGTACACATTTCGCAATACATGACGCTTGCTTATTGGCCCCGTGCAACGTCATTGCCAATATGCGGAAAAGTCGGCGTTCTCTATCCGAATCGACACAACTTAAGTTCCTTTGTCAATTGAGTCAATTAAGCATCCACTGACTGCGGTGCCATTGTGTGAGGGCCCGCTGGCTGCGGCATCCGTCCAGTACTCATCACTGTATCACCTGCTTGATGCGGTGCATTGTAACTCATGGCATCATCATCATAAATCATATATATGGCACATAATTATTGTCCATATGAGTTAGTTTTGGTAAGACTAGTAATCTGCCGAAATACTTAGATACCATAGGTAATATAGAAACTAAATAGAATATAGAAGATTTCGCAAAAGAAGGTAAGTGTTGATTAGAAGTAGCATACCAAAGAGCAAAAAATATGCTTGAACTACGCAAACAAAAAAATAAAGAGCTATATGACTTAAAACTAAAGACATAATTTTATTCAGAGGAGAGCTAGTGGCTAGTTTAGCCACAGGACGAGTGATCAGTCGTACTCGATTGTTGTCCGCCACGCGCACGCTGGTGCGTGGTCCAGGGTAGAGCTCCTCCACTATGCCCCTTCGCCACTCTCTGCGCGGCACGGCCGGGTCGCATATAAACACCATATCACCATGGCGTATCGGTTCAACGCGCGCAGGCAGGTACTCTAAGACCCACCGCTTCCAAAAACGGTCTCGTAACAGACGCACCGTGTCCCACTGTTTCCTCGTGGCCCGTCTCTCGTTCGGCTGTAAGTGGGTGTGTCAGGCAGATTGGCCACTTCTTTGAGTAGATCGTTCGGTGTTAGGGGGTTTTCCTGGTTCGGTAAGTGGGTAAGCGGGCGAGAATCCACAACGCTCTCGGCCTTAATCAGGAAACTCTCCAGTACGTGTTGCTTTCGTGCCACCTCCCTTAATGTGTGGCGTAGCACTCTCTTGACACACTGCACCATCATTTCCCAAGCGCCCCCTTCAGCTGGGTTCGCTGGGCAATTGGAGATCCAATCAATGCCTTTAGATAGCTCACCGTGAATCTTCTCCGCCTCAAATACGTCTATGAGCCTTTTGGCTTCTCTGTCGGCTCCAACAAAGTAATTTCCGTTGTCACTGCGCAACCTCAGTACAGGTCCGCGACGGCAAAGAAAATTCCCGATCGCGATTATGCAGGAATTAGTTGACAGATTATGTGCAAATGTATGGCCCTTGTTGTCAGGCATGTAAGCAAGGCGACCCATCTCTTTTCTTTTCGACGTCCGATTGTCACAAGGAGTGGTCCAAAATAGTCCAAATGGCCTCCAGTCGGTCCTCTGGCAGATGACCCATTATAGGTGCCCCTGGCTCCGCTCTATATACTATGAATATTACTGTACGCAACAGTCGACGCAGCTTTGTTATCCAAAATCTGGTCCTGATGTCGCCTATCGTTGCATCCATGTATTGATGCTTCATTTTTATATGGTAGTGATACCCAATCGGTTTTGTCAGTGCGAGCCGGTGTGACAGGATTATTGGCCTACACTGTGGGGCGTATACGCGTATTGGTATACACTGCAAGGCGCCAGCCCTCTTATGTCTCTTCGATGACCGACTGATTCTTCATTGTATGAGGCTCGAACCTCGTCAGGCAACGCTTCGCATTGCGCTCTCCGTACCAGCAAGTTCTCAGCATTCTCACACTCCGTAGCGGTGAAGCCGAATCTTTCAAGCTCAGTCATCTGTCCACGGCTCCAACGCGTGAACTTTAAAACCCAAGCCGTCGTCCTTACCAGCCGACTGAAGCTAGAGAATCTCTGATTTTAAGCATTATGCAGTAGACCGGGCTGCCATACCCTATCAAAGGCTTGCTTGACAGCACAGCAGTACTTATTCTCTTCGAATGCCTGCATTATTCGCTCTACTATCCTATGACACTGTTGCGGTGTTCCGTGGATGCGCCTGAAGCCGAACTGATGGTCTGGGATCAAACTAGCCTCGTTCAATACTGGCAGCACTATAAGTAAATAAACTCTTTCATTCAATTTAGAGAGAGTAGCCAGTAAGCTTATGCAAATGTCCAATCTCAAGGCATCGAATAATTACATTGGTCAGTAACTGGATACTATTATTAGCTCCACACTTGGTAGCTCCAATAAAGGATAGAGTAGGCTTTGTCCGTCAATGAGCAGCGATCAAACGGCATGAATGAGTCTTAAAGGGGCCTTTGCAAAGGCATCTGCTCTATCTTGGTCTGATCGGTACCAGTCCCCATTTGCTTTTCGAACAACAGCTGCCCTTCTAATAGGCCATTTAATATGGCGTGTGACCTGCCATAAGCGATTTGGTGGGTCTCTGCCATTTAATATGGCGTGTGACCTGCCAAAAGCGATTTGATGGGTCTCCTGGTTTGAAATCCTCGAGGAACCTCGACGCTTTTTTCTCGACCGGGTATTGACATGTAATGTTACAGCGGTGTGGTCGGAGAATAAGTTCTCGTTCTATTTTATTGAAAGCTATACCTTTGGAGATAGCAATGTATGTAGCAGTATGTCAGGGACCTTGCGCAGATTCGTGGGCCAGTATGTGGGTTCACCAGGTGAGTGGCAGCAAAGTTCTTTCTTCCGTCCCTTCTTCTGTATGCAACGGAGCTTGGCCCTCGGGATGTTGGTACGCGAGCCCTACCAGTAGTGTTTGGCATTGAAATCGCCACCAATTATAAGCCAGGAGACAAGGCTACCTGGGTGGGAGATACGCAGCCGCGATTGTAAGGTCGCCGAGTGGGCTGGGCAGCCTGACCTGGCCGCACTCCACTCAATCTTGGTATGCTGGCAGTTCAATATATTTTATTCCTTGTTTGATGAGCACTGCAGCTCCACCACAGGCTCTACCGTTTGGGTGGTTTCTGTAAATAATATCAAAACCTTTGATGGAGAACTACGATCTTTGGGAGAAGAGAGTTTCTGATATAAGGAGTATATCTATGTTGGTGGTCTTCACAAAGTTTTTAACCTCTGGCCTGCTATTGCGCAGGCATTCCAGATGGTGAGGTTAAGCCTTACTTGCATAGGCTACCAACAAAAATGGCTAGCACTTGCGTCATCTGGCTAAATAATTTCTTCATCATTTTTCCATCATCTACTCCAATCGAGTAGTCACCCCAGTATCAATCACGACTCGGTTATTTTCTTGTAATTTATTTGATTGTCTACGTTTTTCTTAATTGAACGTTTTCTTGAGAACGTGTGCTTCTAGCCAATAGGGATGGTTGTTAAACGATTGTTTTAATAATTTTAGGAGAATTAAATTTTGAGCTCAACGTTAACACTCAAAATTATTATTATTATTATCTCTGAAATGAAATGAAAGAGTATTTTGCGCCCGGGCGATCTCATATGGTAAGGGTTCATCCCGTTGCACATTTCGTCTTCAAATCTCAGGCATTAATAACTTTCCAGTTATCATGAGGCAGCTAAGAAATCCGAGAGGATCGAATGTTGACATGATCAATGCTGAGTCGAACACCAGTCTTATCTTACTGGGCTTATTTGGATTTTTAACTCAAGAGTGCGGATCTTCAAAGTTTGTCGATGTTGGCTAAAGCGACCTTATGCTGCTTCAATCGTCGAGCATATCCTTTATGAAAATAAACGTCCATAATTTTTATTTAGGCTTGCTTAAGCCGATCGTTACGCTTTCTCTTTCTCTCAATGTTGACGAACCTTTTGTATTCCATATCATATCTTCGTGGCAACTTAACATTATCACGGTTTCATAATAAACCTGTCTCGTAACGTTCCCCTATTTCCACCATGCTGGGTTCGAGTACCTTCTGTGCTCGTGCATCGTCGCTGGCTTCGACTGGTGGCGAAGTTTTCGATATCAAAATAGTCGTTTACCATCTTTTGGATTGCATCCTCCTGCGACACTGCTAGGAGGCATGTTTTTGATGACGTTGCCGTCGGTTGACTTCTTACCAGTCCAAAAACCACCCATCCAAGTTCGGAGGCTACGGCATATGGTCTCTGTAGTGCTAATATTTTTGTTTGCATTGGCAGTTCAAGATGTGTGTGGTCAAGTCCAATCAGAAGTTTTGGTTCCGCACCGCGATACGGTTTCATTGGAAGTCGTGCGCCGTTGCCCCACATTTGGACGTGACGTCGATGCAGGCTTTGCTTTGGTAAGCTCAGGTTGGACACAGTGTACACATTTCGCAATACATGACGCTTGCGTTTGTCACCGTCAAGGAACGCGTACGTATCGATCAGCTTATTGGCCCCGTGCAACGTCATTGCCAATATGCGGAAAAGTCGGCGTTCTCTATCCGAATCGACACAACTTAGGTTCCTTTGTCAATTGAGTCAATTAAGCATCCACTGACTGCGGTGCCATTGTGTGAGGGCCCGCTGGCTGCGGCATCCGTCCAGAACTCATCACTGTATCACCTGCTTGATGCGGTGCATTGTAACTCATGGCATCATCATCATAAATCATATATATGGCACATAATTATTGTCCATATGCGTTAGTTTTGGTAAGACTAGTAATCTGCCGAAATACTTAGATACCATAGGTAATATAGAACCTAAATAGAATATAGAAGATTTCGCAAAAGAAGGTAAGTGTTGATTAGAAGTAGCATACCAAAGAGCAAAAAATATGCTTGAACTACGCAAACAAAAAAATAAAGAGCTATATGACTTAAAACTAAGGACATAATTTTATTCAGAGGAGAGCTAGTGGCTAGTTTAGCCACAGGACTAGTGATCAGTCGTACTCGATTGTTGTCCGCCACGCGCACGCTGGTGCGTGGTCCAGGGTAGAGCTCCTCCACTATGCCCCTTCGCCACTCTCTGCGCGGCACGGCCGGGTCGCATATAAACACCATATCACCATGGCGTATCGGTTCAACGCGCGGAGGCAGGTACTCTAAGACCCACCGCTTCCAAAAACGGTCTCGTAACAGACGCACCGTGTCCCACTGTTTCCTCGTGGCCCGTCTCTCGTTCGGCTGTAAGTGGGTGTGTCAGGCAGATTGGCCACTTCTTTGAGTAGATCGTTCGGTGTTAGGGGGTTTTCCTGGTTCGGTAAGTGGGTAAGCGGGCGAGAATCCACAACGCTCTCGGCCTTAATCAGGAAACTCTCCAGTACGTGTTGCTTTCGTGCCACCTCCCTTAATGTGTGGCGTAGCACTCTCTTGACACAGTGCACCATCATTTCCCAAGCGCCCCCTTCAGCTGGGTTCGCTGGGCAATTGGAGATCCAATCAATGCCTTTAGATAGCTCACCGTGAATCTTCTCCGCCTCAAATACGTCTATGAGCCTTTTGGCTTCTCTGTCGGCTCCAACAAAGTAATTTCCGTTGTCACTGCGCAACCTCAGTACAGGTCCGCGACGGCAAAGAAAATTCCCGATCGCGATTATGCAGGAATTAGTTGACAGATTATGTGCAAATGTATGGCCCTTGTTGTCAGGCATGTAAGCAAGGCGACCCATCTCTTTTCTTTTCGACGTCCGATTGTCACAAGGAGTGGTCCAAAATAGTCCAAATGGCCTCCAGTCGGTCCTCTGGCAGATGACCCATTATAGGTGCCCCTGGCTCCGCTCTATATACTATGAATATTACTGTACGCAACAGTCGACGCAGCTTTGTTATCCAAAATCTGGTCCTGATGTCGCCTATCGTTGCATCCATGTATTGATGCTTCATTTTTATATGGTAGTGATACCCAATCGGTTTTGTCAGTGCGAGCCGGTGTGACAGGATTATTGGCCTACACTGTGGGGCGTATACGCGCATTGGTATACACTGCAAGGCGCCAGCCCTCTTATGTCTCTTCGATGACCGACTGATTCTTCATTGTATGAGGCTCGAACCTCGTCAGGCAACGCTTCGCATTGCGCTCTCCGTACCAGCAAGTTCTCAGCATTCTCACACTCCGTAGCGGTGAAGCCGAATCTTTCAAGCTCAGTCATCTGTCCACGGCTCCAACGCGTGAACTTTAAAACCCAAGCCGTCGTCCTTACCAGCCGACTGAAGCTAGAGAATCTCTGATTTTAAGCATTATGCAGTAGACCGGGCTGCCATACCCTATCAAAGGCTTGCTTGACAGCACAGCAGTACTTATTCTCTTCGAATGCCTGCATTATTCGCTCTACTATCCTATGACACTGTTGCGGTGTTCCGTGGATGCGCCTGAAGCCGAACTGATGGTCTGGGATCAAACTAGCCTCGTTCAATACTGGCAGCACTATAAGTAAATAAACTCTTTCATTCAATTTAGAGAGAGTAGCCAGTAAGCTTATGCAAATGTCCAATCTCAAGGCATCGAATAATTACATTGGTCAGTAACTGGATACTATTATTAGCTCCACACTTGGTAGCTCCAATAAAGGATAGAGTAGGCTTTGTCCGTCAATGAGCAGCGATCAAACGGCATGAATGAGTCTTAAAGGGGCCTTTGCAAAGGCATCTGCTCTATCTTGGTCTGATCGGTACCAGTCCCCATTTGCTTTTCGAACAACAGCTGCCCTTCTAATAGGCCATTTAATATGGCGTGTGACCTGCCATAAGCGATTTGGTGGGTCTCTGCCATTTAATATGGCGTGTGACCTGCCAAAAGCGATTTGATGGGTCTCCTGGTTTGAAATCCTCGAGGAACCTCGACGCTTTTTTCTCGACCGGGTATTGACATGTAATGTTACAGCGGTGTGGTCGGAGAATAAGTTCTCGTTCTATTTTATTGAAAGCTATACCTTTGGAGATAGCAATGTATGTAGCAGTATGTCAGGGACCTTGCGCAGATTCGTGGGCCAGTATGTGGGTTCACCAGGTGAGTGGCAGCAAAGTCCTTTCTTCCGTCCCTTCTTCTGTATGCAACGGAGCTTGGCCCTCGGGATGTTGGTACGCGAGCCCTACCAGTAGTGTTTGGCATTGAAATCGCCACCAATTATAAGCCAGGAGACAAGGCTACCTGGGTGGGAGATACGCAGCCGCGATTGTAAGGTCGCCGAGTGGGCTGGGCAGCCTGACCTGGCCGCACTCCACTCAATCTTGGTATGCTGGCAGTTCAATATATTTTATTCCTTGTTTGATGAGCACTGCAGCTCCACCACAGGCTCTACCGTTTGGGTGGTTTCTGTAAATAATATCAAAACCTTTGATGGAGAACTACGATCTTTGGGAGAAGAGAGTTTCTGATATAAGGAGTATATCTATGTTGGTGGTCTTCACAAAGTTTTTAACCTCTGGCCTGCTATTGCGCAGGCATTCCAGATGGTGAGGTTAAGCCTTACTTGCATAGGCTACCAACAAAAATGGCTAGCACTTGCGTCATCTGGCTAAATAATTTCTTCATCATTTTTCCATCATCTACTCCAATCGAGTAGTCACCCCAGTATCAATCACGACTCGGTTATTTTCTTGTAATTTATTTGATTGTCTACGTTTTTCTTAATTGAACGTTTTCTTGAGAACGTGTGCTTCTAGCCAATAGGGATGGTTGTTAAACGATTGTTTTAATAATTTTAGGAGAATTAAATTTTGAGCTCAACGTTAACACTCAAAATTATTATTATTATTATCTCTGAAATGAAATGAAAGAGTATTTTGCGCCCGGGCGATCTCATATGGTAAGGGTTCATCCCGTTGCACATTTCGTCTTCAAATCTCAGGCATTAATAACTTTCCAGTTATCATGAGGCAGCTAAGAAATCCGAGAGGATCGAATGTTGACATGATCAATGCTGAGTCGAACACCAGTCTTATCTTACTGGGCTTATTTGGATTTTTAACTCAAGAGTGCGGATCTTCAAAGTTTGTCGATGTTGGCTAAAGCGACCTTATGCTGCTTCAATCGTCGAGCATATCCTTTATGAAAATAAACGTCCATAATTTTTATTTAGGCTTGCTTAAGCCGATCGTTACGCTTTCTCTTTCTCTCAATGTTGACGAACCTTTTGTATTCCATATCATATCTTCGTGGCAACTTAACATTATCACGGTTTCATAATAAACCTGTCTCGTAACGTTCCCCTATTTCCACCATGCTGGGTTCGAGTACCTTCTGTGCTCGTGCATCGTCGCTGGCTTCGACTGGTGGCGAAGTTTTCGATATCAAAATAGTCGTTTACCATCTTTTGGATTGCATCCTCCTGCGACACTGCTAGGAGGCATGTTTTTGATGACGTTGCCGTCGGTTGACTTCTTACCAGTCCAAAAACCACCCATCCAAGTTCGGAGGCTACGGCATATGGTCTCTGTAGTGCTAATATTTTTGTTTGCATTGGCAGTTCAAGATGTGTGTGGTCAAGTCCAATCAGAAGTTTTGGTTCCGCACCGCGATACGGTTTCATTGGAAGTCGTGCGCCGTTGCCCCACATTTGGACGTGACGTCGATGCAGGCTTTGCTTTGGTAAGCTCAGGTTGGACACAGTGTACACATTTCGCAATACATGACGCTTGCGTTTGTCACCGTCAAGGAACGCGTACGTATCGATCAGCTTATTGGCCCCGTGCAACGTCATTGCCAATATGCGGAAAAGTCGGCGTTCTCTATCCGAATCGACACAACTTAGGTTCCTTTGTCAATTGAGTCAATTAAGCATCCACTGACTGCGGTGCCATTGTGTGAGGGCCCGCTGGCTGCGGCATCCGTCCAGAACTCATCACTGTATCACCTGCTTGATGCGGTGCATTGTAACTCATGGCATCATCATCATAAATCATATATATGGCACATAATTATTGTCCATATGCGTTAGTTTTGGTAAGACTAGTAATCTGCCGAAATACTTAGATACCATAGGTAATATAGAACCTAAATAGAATATAGAAGATTTCGCAAAAGAAGGTAAGTGTTGATTAGAAGTAGCATACCAAAGAGCAAAAAATATGCTTGAACTACGCAAACAAAAAAATAAAGAGCTATATGACTTAAAACTAAGGACATAATTTTATTCAGAGGAGAGCTAGTGGCTAGTTTAGCCACAGGACTAGTGATCAGTCGTACTCGATTGTTGTCCGCCACGCGCACGCTGGTGCGTGGTCCAGGGTAGAGCTCCTCCACTATGCCCCTTCGCCACTCTCTGCGCGGCACGGCCGGGTCGCATATAAACACCATATCACCATGGCGTATCGGTTCAACGCGCGGAGGCAGGTACTCTAAGACCCACCGCTTCCAAAAACGGTCTCGTAACAGACGCACCGTGTCCCACTGTTTCCTCGTGGCCCGTCTCTCGTTCGGCTGTAAGTGGGTGTGTCAGGCAGATTGGCCACTTCTTTGAGTAGATCGTTCGGTGTTAGGGGGTTTTCCTGGTTCGGTAAGTGGGTAAGCGGGCGAGAATCCACAACGCTCTCGGCCTTAATCAGGAAACTCTCCAGTACGTGTTGCTTTCGTGCCACCTCCCTTAATGTGTGGCGTAGCACTCTCTTGACACAGTGCACCATCATTTCCCAAGCGCCCCCTTCAGCTGGGTTCGCTGGGCAATTGGAGATCCAATCAATGCCTTTAGATAGCTCACCGTGAATCTTCTCCGCCTCAAATACGTCTATGAGCCTTTTGGCTTCTCTGTCGGCTCCAACAAAGTAATTTCCGTTGTCACTGCGCAACCTCAGTACAGGTCCGCGACGGCAAAGAAAATTCCCGATCGCGATTATGCAGGAATTAGTTGACAGATTATGTGCAAATGTATGGCCCTTGTTGTCAGGCATGTAAGCAAGGCGACCCATCTCTTTTCTTTTCGACGTCCGATTGTCACAAGGAGTGGTCCAAAATAGTCCAAATGGCCTCCAGTCGGTCCTCTGGCAGATGACCCATTATAGGTGCCCCTGGCTCCGCTCTATATACTATGAATATTACTGTACGCAACAGTCGACGCAGCTTTGTTATCCAAAATCTGGTCCTGATGTCGCCTATCGTTGCATCCATGTATTGATGCTTCATTTTTATATGGTAGTGATACCCAATCGGTTTTGTCAGTGCGAGCCGGTGTGACAGGATTATTGGCCTACACTGTGGGGCGTATACGCGCATTGGTATACACTGCAAGGCGCCAGCCCTCTTATGTCTCTTCGATGACCGACTGATTCTTCATTGTATGAGGCTCGAACCTCGTCAGGCAACGCTTCGCATTGCGCTCTCCGTACCAGCAAGTTCTCAGCATTCTCACACTCCGTAGCGGTGAAGCCGAATCTTTCAAGCTCAGTCATCTGTCCACGGCTCCAACGCGTGAACTTTAAAACCCAAGCCGTCGTCCTTACCAGCCGACTGAAGCTAGAGAATCTCTGATTTTAAGCATTATGCAGTAGACCGGGCTGCCATACCCTATCAAAGGCTTGCTTGACAGCACAGCAGTACTTATTCTCTTCGAATGCCTGCATTATTCGCTCTACTATCCTATGACACTGTTGCGGTGTTCCGTGGATGCGCCTGAAGCCGAACTGATGGTCTGGGATCAAACTAGCCTCGTTCAATACTGGCAGCACTATAAGTAAATAAACTCTTTCATTCAATTTAGAGAGAGTAGCCAGTAAGCTTATGCAAATGTCCAATCTCAAGGCATCGAATAATTACATTGGTCAGTAACTGGATACTATTATTAGCTCCACACTTGGTAGCTCCAATAAAGGATAGAGTAGGCTTTGTCCGTCAATGAGCAGCGATCAAACGGCATGAATGAGTCTTAAAGGGGCCTTTGCAAAGGCATCTGCTCTATCTTGGTCTGATCGGTACCAGTCCCCATTTGCTTTTCGAACAACAGCTGCCCTTCTAATAGGCCATTTAATATGGCGTGTGACCTGCCATAAGCGATTTGGTGGGTCTCTGCCATTTAATATGGCGTGTGACCTGCCAAAAGCGATTTGATGGGTGTCCTGGTTTGAAATCCTCGAGGAACCTCGACGCTTTTTTCTCGACCGGGTATTGACATGTAATGTTACAGCGGTGTGGTCGGAGAATAAGTTCTCCTTCTATTTTATTGAAAGCTATACCTTTGGAGATAGCAATGTATGTAGCAGTATGTCAGGGACCTTGCGCAGATTCGTGGGCCAGTATGTGGGTTCACCAGGTGAGTGGCAGCAAAGTCCTTTCTTCCGTCCCTTCTTCTGTATGCAACGGAGCTTGGCCCTGGGGATGTTGGTACGCGAGCCCTACCAGTAGTGTTTGGCATTGAAATCGCCACCAATTATAAACCAGGAGACAAGGCTACCTGGGTGGGAGATACGCAGCCGCGATTGTAAGGTCGCCGAGTGGGCTGGGCAGCCTGACCTGGCCGCACTCCACTCAATCTTGGTATGCTGGCAGTTCAATATATTTTATTCCTTGTTTGATGAGCACTGCAGCTCCACCACAGGCTCTACCGTTTGGGTGGTTTCTGTAAATAATATCAAAACCTTTGATGGAGAACTACGATCTTTGGGAGAAAAGAGTTTCTGATATAAGGAGTATATCTGTGTTGGTGGTCTTCACAAAGTTTTTAACCTCTGGCCTGCTATTGCGCAGGCATTCCAGATGGTGAAGTTAAGCCTTACTTGCATAGGCTACCAACAAAAATGGCTAGCACTTGCGTCATCTGGCTAAATAATTTCTTCATCATTTTTCCATCATCTACTCCAATCGAGTAACCATGGTTTCCGCAGCTTCTGCTGCTGACTGCTCAGATTAGCGGGCTTGGCTTCGTGAATTATTATTTCCTTCTCTAAGCGCTTCCGAGAAGCTGACTTGTGGGTCGATTTTAGTCGTCGAATGATAAAGTCCTTTAATAACTATACGATGTGCTCGCTCATCGCGGGGTTAAAATGTATGATATCTCATGTTGCGCTGGTCGAGATCCGCTTTTAGGGCCTTATAACTTGTTTTGTCAGGAAACATGACCCGGACATTGCTGTCTCTTCCTGCCTAGTATGAGAAAACTTTGCCTACAAGCAGGGTAATCGATTCCAGGAGAGGCTTTTTGTTGTTTACGTCAGGTATGAACAGCGGGGGGGTCTTATTGTTCTGGGCTTAGGTTCAGATTCGGGCTTATTGTTGTCATCAGAAACGTCTTCATCGGTACTACCACTGAATAGAATGGCGATCGAGTTGTTGACCAGTTTGTGACGTGCAGCCTCGCTGGTACTACGGCCATCATAGGGGTGCTTAAGTGGGGTTTGTTTGGGTGGAAGTTTTCTCTTTATTACACCTTGATATTGGCCTTTTTTGGCTTTTTCGATCCAATGATCTTCCTTTCGCCACTACTATCAGGCGAAGTTTGCCGGTCCATCGTGATGAAAAAAAAAGGATGGGAGGTTCTGGGGCGTGAACGTTACCCAACTACCCAGTATCAATCAAGACTCGGTTATTTTCTTGTAATTTATTTGTTTGTCTACGTTATTCTTAATTGGGAACGTACGCGCGGACGATCATCATTCATCATTCATCCCATTGCACATTTCGTCTTCAAATCTCAGGCATTAATAACTTTCCAGTTATCATGAGGCAGCTAAGAAATCCCAGAGGATCGAATGTTGACATGATTAATGCTGAGTCGAACACCAGTCTTTTCTTACCGGGCTTATTTGGATTTTTAACTCAAAAGTGCGGAGGATACCAAAGTTTGTCGCTGTTGGCTAAAGCGACCTTATGCTGCTTCAATCGTCGAGCATATCCTTTATGAACATAAACGTCCATAATTTTCATTTAGGCTTGTTTAAACTGATCATTACGCTTTCTCTTTCTCTCAATGTTGACGAACCTTTTGTATTCCATATCATAGCTTCGTGGCAACTTAACATTATCACGGTTCCATAATAAACCTGTCTGATAACGATCTCCTATTTTCACCATGGTGTCTTCGAGTACCTTCTGTGCTCGTGCATCGTCGCTGGCTTCGACTGGTGGCGAAGTTTGCTATATCAAAATAGTCGTTTACCATCTTTTGGATTGCATCCTCCTGCGACACTGCAAAGAGGCATGTTTTTAATGACGTCGCCGTCGGTTGACTTCTTACCAGTCCAAAAACTACCCATCCAAGTTCGGAGGCTGCGGCATATGGTCCCTGTGGTGCAAATATTTTTGTTTGCATTGGCAGATCAAGCTGTGCATGGTCAAGTCCAATCAGAAGTTTTGGTTCCGCACCGCGATACGGTTTCATTGGAAGTCGTGCACCGTTGCCCGACATTTGGACTTGACGTCGATGCAGGCTTTTCATTGGTAAGCTCAGGTTGGACAGCGTACACATTTCGCAATACATGAATTCTTGCGTTTGTCACCGTCAAGGAGCGCGTACGTATCGATCAGCTTATTGGCCCCGTGCAACGTCACTAGCAATATGCGGAAAAGTCGGAGTTCTCTATCCAAATCGACACAACTTAAGTTCCTTTGTCAATTGAGTCAATTAAGCATCCACTGACTGCGGTGCCCTTGTGTGAGGATCCGCTGGCTGCGGCATCCGTCCAGTTCTATATCACCTGCTTGATGCAGTGCATTGTGACTCATGGCATCATCATAAATCATATATGTGTCACATAATTATTGTCCATAATTTGTTAGTTTTGGTAAGACTAGTAATCTGCCGAAATACTTAGATACCATAGCTAATATAGAACCTTAATAGAACATAGAAGATTTCGCTAAAGAAAGTAAGTATTGATTAGAAGTAGCATACCAAAGAGCAAAAAATATGCTTGAACTACGCAAACAGAAAAATAAAGAGCTATATGTCTTAAAGGACATAATTTTATTCAGAGGAGATAAAGTTTTACTAAGTGTCGCGTGCCAAACGAAGGTGCAGTTGCTAGTTGAACACTGCAAGGCCCCCGGCCATGTTACTCCGATGTTAACGAAGACATCGTAATGCAAAACGTGCTAGTGCAGTCGGATTCTGAACGGATTACATAGGTTAAAACTTAGATATAAATATTCCCTTAGAATCTTACCGCAGTCTTGCCTCCAACGGCCTTCGAACCACGACAATAATGAGCTTAACATTTAAGTAATGTAATATACTTAATACTAAACGATGGATAACTTAATTCGTCCCGCAACATCTCCGCCACCGTGAAGGTCCTGCTTCACACACATCCAGTTTGGCTAGTGTAGCCAGAGGACGAGTGATCAGTGAATATTACTGTACGCAACAGTCGACGCAGCTTTGTTATCCAAAATCAGGTCCTGATGTTGCCTATCGTTGCATCCATGTTTTGATGCTTCATTTTTACATGGTAGTGATACACAATCAGTTTCGTCAGTACGTGCCGGTGTGACAGGATTATTGGCCTTCTCGCGCTATGCGGTATACACTGTAGGGCGCCAGCCCTCTTATGTCTCTTCTATGACTGACTGATTCTTCATTGTATGAGGCTCGAACCTCGTCAGGCAACGCTTCGCATTGCGCTCGCCGTATCAGCAAGTTCTCAGCATTCTCACACTCCGTAGCGGTGAAGCCGAATCTTTCAAGCTCAGTCCTCTGTCCACGGCTCCAACGCGTGAACCTTAAAACCCGTCCTCAAACTCGTCCTCGCCAGCCGACTGGAGCTAGAGAATCTCTGACCTTATGCATTATGAAGTAGACCGGGGTGCCATAGCCTATCAAAGGCTTGCTTCACACGTCGAGCATGACAGCACAGCTGTCTTTTCTTTCTTCGAATTCCTGCATTATTCGCTTTACTATCCTATGGCACTGTTCCGGTGTTCCGTGGATGCGTCTGAAGCCGAACTGATGGTCTGGGATCAAACTAGCCTCGTTCAATACTGGCGGCACTATAAGTAAATAAACTCTTTCGTTCAATTTAGAGAGAGTAGCCAGTAAGCTTATGCAATATTACAACATTATTGCGTTTCCACTGGGAAGGGAAATGTCTAATCTCAAAGTATCGAATAATTACGTTGGTCAGTAACTGGATACAATAATTAGGAAGCATTTGCTATATGCTTTGGTCGATGCCATCGTGTCCTGGCGTTTTTTTTTTTGGGCTGAGTAGAGCAACCTCATTTCAATCTCGTCCAGCGATAATGATGCGATCCGTGTGTCACCCACACTTGGTAGCTCCAATAAAGGATAGTGTCCGCTTTGTCCGTCAATGAGCAGCTATCAAACGGCATGAATGAGTCATAAAGGGGCTCTGCAAAGGCATCTGCTGGGCACCAGTCCCCATTTGCTTTTCGAATCACAGCTGCCCTTCTAAAAGGCCATTTAATATGGCGTGTGCATCGCTGCCATAAGCGATTTGATGGGTTTTCTGGTTTGAAATCCTCGAGGAACCTATCAAGGGCGCACTTCCTCAAACTTTGAAGTGGCTCTGTTGAGGAGGTTTTTATCCCATGGGCTGCGGGTACAAAACCCAGAACGCCTGAGTCGCCTCTTTTTCGCAACGAGCGCGGCGACCTCAGGAGTCCAAAGATAAAGGTCTCTTGCTGGCGTTCCAGGGTTGAAGCTGTTTCTCGGGGTAGCTATCACTGCAGCATTGTAAATTTCCTGGGTTAGGCCTGCTACTACACTGTAAATGTCGTCAGCGGATTAAAATGTGGCGTTAGTGTTGACCCTGGTTAGCAGACGTGTTTTGTATTTGTCTATGTTTTTATTCAACCTTTTGCGCGACGCTTTGTTCTCGACCGGGGTATTGCCATGTAATGTTACAGCGGTGTGGTCGGAGAATAAGTTCTCGTTGACACTGCATTCTATTTTATTAGAAGCTATACCTTTGGTGTTATCTCCATGTATGTAGCAGTATGTCAGCGACGTTGCGCAGATCCGTGTGCCAGTATGTGGGTTCACCAGGTGAGTGGCAGCAAAGTCCTTTCTTCTGTATGCAACGGTAAAGAGCATGGCCTTTGGGGATGTTGGTGCGCGAGCAATGTTGTTCAATTTTCAATGTTCAATGTTTGGCATTGAAATCGCCACCAATTATAAGCCAGGGGACAAGGCTACCTGGGTGGGAGATACGCAGCCGCGATTGTAATGTCGCCGAGTGGGCTGGACAGCCTGACCTGGCCGAACTCCACTCAATCTTGTTGGTATGCTGGCAGCTCAATAAATTTTATTCCTTGTTTGATAAGCACTGCAGCTCCACCACAGGCTCTACCGCTTGGGTGGTTGCTGTAAACAATATCAAAACCTTTGATGGAGATCTACGATCTTTGGGAGAAGTGAGTTTCTGATATTAGGAGTATATCTGTGTTGGTGGTCTTCACAAAGTTTTTGACCTCTGGCCTGCTATTGCACAGGCATTCCAGATGGTGAGGTTAGGTCTTACTTGCATAGCTTACAAACAAAAATGGCTAGCACTTGCTTTATCTGGCTAAATAATTTCTTCATCATTTTTCCATCATCTACTTCAATCGAGTAACCATGGTTTCCGTAGCTTCTGCTGCTGACTGCTCAGATTAGCGGGCTTAGCTTTGTGAATTATTATTTCCTTCTCTAAGCGCTTCCAAGAAGCTGACTTGTGGGTCGATTTTATTCGTCGAATGATAAAGTCCTTTAATAACTATACGTTATGCTCGCTCATCACGGGGTTAAAATGTATGATATGTTGCGCTGGTCGAGATCCGCTTTTAGGGCCTTATAACTTGTTTTGTCAGGAAACATGACCCGGACACCTGTCTCTTCCTGCCTAGTATGAGAAAACCTTGCCTACAAGCAGGGTAATCGATTCCAGGAGAGGCTTTTTGTTGTTTACGCCAGGTATGAACAGCGGGGGGGTCTTATTGTTCTGGGCTTAGGTTCAGATTAGGGCTTATTGTTGTCATCAGAAACGTCTTCATCGGTACTACCACTGAATAGAATGGCGATCGAGCTGTTGAACAGTTTGTGATGTGCAGCCTCGCTGGTACTACGGCCATCATAGGGGTGCTTAAGTGGGGTTTGTTTGGGTGGAAGTTTTCTCTTTATTACACCAGGTTCGGTTCCAGCACTGGAGTCATCAGATTCAGATGTTTTTGCCTTGATATTGGCCTTTTTTGGCTTTTTCGATCCAATGATCTTCCTTTCGCCACTACTATCAGGCGAAGTTTGCCGGTCCATCGTGATGAAAATTTCTTGTAATTTATTTGTTTGTCTACGCTATTCTTAATTGGGAACGTACGCGCGGACGAATGAGTTGGTAAGAACGCGTGCTTCTAGCCAATAGGGCGATTTCATATGGTAAGGGTTCATCCCATTGCACATTTCGTCTTCAAATCTCAGGCATTAATAACTTTCCAGTTATCATGAGGCAGCTAAGAAATCCCAGAGGATCGAATGTTGACATGATTAATGCTGAGTCGAACACCAGTCTTTTCTTACCGGGCTTATTTGGATTTTTAACTCAAAAGTGCGGAAGATACCAAAGTTTGTCGATGTTGGCTAAAGCGACCTTATGCTGCTTCAATCGTCGAGCTAATCCTTTATTAACATAAACGTCCATAATTTTCATTTAGGCTTGTTTAAACCGATCGTTACGGTTTCTCTTTCTCTCAATGTTGACGAACCTTTTGTATATCATATCACAGCTTTGTGGCAACTTAACATTATCACGGTTCCATAATAAACCTGTCTGATAACGATCTCCTATTTTCACCATGGTGTCTTCGAGTACCTTCTGTGCTCGTGCATCGTAGCTGGCTTCGACTGGTGGCGAAGTTTTCGATATCAAAATAGTCGTTTACCATCTTTTGGATTGCATCCTCCTGCGACACTGCTAGGAGGCATGTTTTTGATGACGTTGCCGTCGGTTGACTTCTTACCAGTCCAAAAACCACCCATCCAAGTTCGGAGGCTACGGCATATGGTCTCTGTAGTGCTAATATTTTTGTTTGCATTGGCAGTTCAAGATGTGCATGGTCAAGTCCAATCTGAAATTTTGGTTCCGCACCGCGATACGGTTTCATAAGAAGTCGTACGCCGTTGCCCGACATTTGGACGTGACGTCGATGCAGGCTTTGCTTTGGTAAGCTCAGGTTGGACATACCGTACACATTTCTCAATACATGACGCATGCGTTTGTCACCGTCAAGGAGCGCGTACGTATCGATCAGCTTATTGGGCCCGTGCAACGTCATTGGCAATATGCGGAAAAGTCGGCGTTCTCTATCCGAATCGACACAACTTAAGTTTCTTTGTCAATTGAGTCAATTGAGCATACACTGACTGCGGTGCCCTTGTGTGAGGATCCGCTGGCTGCGGCATCCGTCCAGTACTCATCACTATATCACCTGCTTGATGCGGTGCATTGTGACTCATGGCATCATCATCATAAATCATAAATATGGCACATAATTATTGTCCATATGAGTTAGTTTTGGTAAGACTAGTAATCTGCCGAAATACTAAGATATCATAGGTAATATAGAACCTAAATAGAACATAGAAGATTTCGCTAAAGAAAGTTAGTATAGATTAGAAGTAGCATACCAAAGAGCAAAAAATATGCTTGAACTACGCAAACAAATAAATAAAGAGCTATATGACTTAAAACTAAGGACATAATTTTATTTAGAGGAGATAAAGTTTTACTGTGTCGCGTGCCAAACAAAGGTGCAGTTGCTATTTGAACACTGCAAGGCCCCCGGCCATGTTACTCCGATGTTATTGAAGACAGCGGAATGCAATACGTGCTAGTGCAGTCGGATTCTGAACGGATTACATAGGTTAAAACTTAGATATAAATATTCCCTTAGAATCTTACCGCAGTCTTGCCTCCAACGGCCTTCGAACTCACGACAATAATGAGCTTAACATTTAAGAAATGTAATATACTTAATACTAAACGATCGATAACTTAATTCGTCCCGCAACATCTCCGCCCCCGTGAAGGTCCTGCTTCACTCACATCCAGTTTGGCTAGATTAGCCACAGGACGAGTGATCACTCGCACTCATATCACCATGGCGTATCGGTTCAACGCGCGCAGGCAGGTACTCTAAGACCTACCGCTTCCAAAAACGGTCTCGTAACAGACGCACCGTGTCCCACTGTTTCCTCGTAGCTCGTCTCTCGTTCGGCTGCAAGTGGGTATGTCAGGCAGATTGGCCACTTCTTTGAGTAGATCGTTCGGTGTTAGGGGGGTTTCCTGGTCCAGTAAGTGGGTAAACAGGCGAGAATCCACAACGCTCTCGGCCTCAATCAGGAAACTCTCCAATACGTGTTGCTTTGGTGCCACCTCCCTTACTGTGTGGCGTAGCACTCTCTTGACACACTGCACCATCTTCTCCCAATCGCCCCCTTCAGCTGGGTTCGCTGGGCAATTGGAGATCCAATCAATGTCTTTAGATAGCTCACCGTGAATCTTCTCCGGCTCGAATACGTCTATGAGCCTTTTGGCTTCTCTGTCGGCTCCAACAAAGTTATTTCCGTTGTCACTGCGCAACCTCAGTATAGGTCCGCGACGGCAAAGAAAATTCCCGATCGCGATTATGCAGGAATTAGTTGACAGATCATGCCCTTGTTGTCAGGCATGTAAGCAAGGCGACCCATCTCTTTTCTTTTCGACGTCCGATGGTCTCAAGGAGTGATCCAAAATAGTCCAGACCCGTAAACTTTAATGGCCATCCATTTGCCTCCAGTCCGTCCTCTGGCAGATGACCCACTATAGGTTCCGCTGGCTGCGCTCTATATACTATGAATATTACTGTACGCAACAGTCGACGCAGCTTTGTTATCCAAAATCTAGCCCTCATGTCGCCTATCGTTGCATGTTGTGATGCTTCATTTTCACATGGTAGTGATACACAATCAGTTTTGTCAGTGCGAGCCGGTGTGATAGGGTTATTGGCCTTCTCGCGCTATGCGGTATACACTATAGGGCGCCAGCCCTCTTCTGTCTCTTCGATGTCCGACTGATTCTTCATTGTATGAGGTTCGAACCTCGTCAGGCAACGCTGCGCATTGCGCTCGCCGTATCAACAAGTTCTCAGCATTCTCACACTCCGTAGCGGTGAAGCCGAATCTTTCAAGTTCAGTCCTCTGTCCACGGCTCCAACGCGTGAACCTTAAAACGCAAGCCGTCGTCCTCACCAGCCGACTGTAGCTAGAGAATCTCTGACTTTATGCATTATGCAGTAGACCGGGGTGCCATACCCTATCAAAGGCTTGCTTCACACGTCGAGCATGACCGCACAGCAGTACTTATTTTCTTCGAATTCCTGCATTATTCGCTCTACTATCCTATGGCACTGTTCCGGTGTTCCGTGAATGCGTCTGAAGCCGAACTGATGGTCTGGGATCAAACTAGCCTCGGTCAATACTGGCAGCACTATAAGTAAATAAACTCTTTCGTTCAATTTTAAGCTTATGCAAAATTACAAAATTATTGCAGCCCGTTTCCACTGATAAGGGAAATTTCCAATCTCAAAGCATCGAATAATTACGTTGGTCAGTAACTGGATACAATTATTAGGAAGCATTTTCTATATCCTTTGCGTCGATGCCATCGTGTCCTGGCGTTTTTTTTGGGTTGAGTAGAGCAGCCTCATTTCAACCTCGTCCAGGGATGCTGATGCGATCCGTGAGTCACCCACACTTGGTAGCTCCAATAAAGGATAGTGTCCGTTTTGTCTGTCAATTAGCAGCGATCAAACGGCATAAATGAGTCATAAAGGGGCTCTGCAAAGTCATCTGCTCTTTCTTGGTCTGATCGGCACCAGTCCCCATTTGCTTTTCGAACCACATCTTCCCTTCTAATAGGCTATTTAATATGGCGTGTGACCTGCCATAAGCGATTTGATGGGTCTCCTGGTTTGAAATCCTCGAGGAACCTTTCAAGGGCGCACTTCCTCAAACTTTGAAGTGGCTCTGTTGAGGAGGTTTTTATTCCATGGGCTGCGGGTACAAAACCCAGAACGCCTGAGTCGCCTCTTTTTCGCAACGAGCGTGGCGACCTCAGGATAAAGGTCTCTTGCTGGCGTTCCAGATTTGAAGCTGTTTCTCGGGGTAGCTATCACTGCAGCATTGTAAATTTCCTGGGTTGGGCCTGCTACTACACTGTAAATGTCGTCAGCGGATTAAAGTGTGGCGTTAGTGTTGACCCTGGTTAGCAGCCGTGTTTTGTATTTGTCTATGTTTTTATTCAACCCTTTGCGCAACGCTCTGTTCTCGACCGGGGTATTGACATGTAATGTTACAGCGGTGTGGTCGGAGAATAAGTTCTCGTTGACACTGAATTCTATTTTATTAGAAGGTATACCTTTGGTGCTATCTCCATGTACGTAGCAGCATATCAGGGACCTTGCGCAGGGTAGCACTTGCGTCATCTGGCTAAATAATTTCTTCATAATTTTTCCATCATCTACTCCAATCGAGTAACCATGGTTTCCGTAGCTTCTGCTGCTGAATGCTCAGATTAGCGGGCTTGGCTTTGTGAATTATTATTTCCTTCTCTAAGCGCTTCCGAGAAGCTGACTTGTGGGTCGATTTTATTCGTCGAATGATAAAGTCCCTTAATAACTATACGATATGCTCGCTCATCGCGGGGTTAAAATGTATGTTGCGCTGGTCGAGATCCGCTTTTAGGGCCTTATAACTTGTTTTGTCAGGAAACATGACCCGGACATTGCTGTCTCTTCCTGCCTAGTATGAGAAAACTTTGGCTACAAGCAGGGTAATCGATTCCAGGAGAGGCTTTTTGTTGTTTACGTCAGGTATGAACAGCGGGGGGGTCTTATTGTTCTGGGCTTAGGTTCAGATTCGGGCTTATTGTTGTCATTAGAAACGTCTTCAGTTGTTGACCAGTTTGTGACGTGCAGCCGCGCTGCTACTACGGCCATCATAGGGGTGCTTAAGTGGGGTTCGTTTGGGTGGAAGTTTTCTCTTTATTACACCAGGTTCGGTTTCAGTACTGGTGTCATCAGATTCAGATGTTTTTGCCTTCATATTGGCCCTTTTTGGCTTTTTCGATCCAATCATCTTCCTTTCGCCACTACTATCACGCGAAGTTTGCCAGTCCATCGTGATTAAAAAAAAAGGGGAGGGGAGGTTCTGGGGCGTGAACGTTACCCAGTATCAATCACGACTCGGTTATTTTCTTGTAATTTAATTGTTTGTCTACGTTATTATTAATTGGGAACGTACGCGCGGGCGAATGAGTTGGTGAGAACGCGTGCTTCTAGCCAATAGGGATGGTTGTAAAACAATAATTTTAATAATTTTAGGAGAATTAAATTTTGAGCTCAACGTTAACACTCAAAATTATTATTATTATTATCTCTGAAAAGAAATGAAAGAGTAATTTGCGCCCAGGCGATCTCATATGCTTAGGGTTCATCCCATTGCACATTTCGTCTTCAAATCTCAGGCATTAATAACTTTCCAGTTATCATGAGGCAGCTAAGAAATCCCAGAGGATCGAATGTTGACATGATCAATGCTGAGTCTTATCTTACTGGGCTTATTCGGACTTTTAACTCAAAAGTGCGGAAGATACCAAAGTTTGTCGCTGTTGGCTAAAGCGATCCTATGCTGCTTCAATCGTCGAGCATATCCTTTATGAACATAAATGTCCATAATTTTCATTTAGGCTTGTTTAAATCGATCGTTACGCTTTCTCTCAATGTTGACGAACCTTTTGTATCCCATATAATAGCTTCGTGGCAACTTAAAATTATCACGGTTCCATAATAAACCTGTCTGGTACCGATCTTCTATTTTCACCATGGTGTCTTCGAGTACCTTCTGTGCTCGTGCATCGTCGCTGGCTTCGACTAGTGGCGAAGTTTTCGATATCAAAATAGTCGTTTACCATCTTTTGGATAGCATCCTCCTGCGACACTGCTAGGAGGCATGTTTTTGATGACGTTGCCGTCGGTTGACATTTTACCAGTCCAAAAACCACCCATCCAAGTTCGGAGGCTGCGGCATATGGTCCCTGTGGTGCTAATATTTTTGTTTGCATTGGCAGTTCAAGATGTGCATGGTCAAGTCCAATCTGAAATTTTGGTTCCGCACCGCGATACAGTTTCATTGGAAGTCGTACGCCGTTGCCCGACATTTGAACTTGACGTCGATGCAGGCTTTGCATTGGTAAGCTCAGGTTGGACACAGCGTACACATTTCGCAATACATGACGCTTGCGTTTGTCACCGTCAAGGAGCGAGTACGTATCGATCAGCTTATTGGCCCCTTGCAACGTCATTGGCAATATGCGGAAAAGTCGGCGTTCTCTATCCGAATCGACACAACTTAAGTTCCTTTGTCAGTTGAGTCAATTGAGCATCCACTGACTGCGGTGCCATTGTGTGAGGATCCGCTGGCTGCGGCATCCGTCCAGTACTCATCACTGTATCACCTGCTTGATGCGGTGCATTGTGACTCATGGCATCATCATCATAAATCATAAATATGGCACATAATTATTGTCCATATGAGTTAGTTTTGGTACGACTAGTAATCTGCCGAAATACTAAGATAGCATAGGTAATATAGAACCTAAATAGAACATAGAAGATTTCGCTAAAGAAAGTAAGTATTGATTAGAAGTAGCATACCAAAGAGCAAAAAATATGCTTGAACTACGCAAACAAAAAAATATAGAGCTATATGACTTAAAACTAAGGACATAATTTTATTCAGAGGAGATAAAGTTTTACTAAGAGTCGCGTGCCAAACAAAGGTGCAGTTGCTATTTGAACACTGCAAGGCCCCGGCCATGTTACTCCGATGTTAATGAAGTCAGCGGAATGCAATACGTGCTAGTGCAGTCGGATTCTGAACGGATTACATAGGTTAAAACTTAGATATAAATATTCCCTTAGAATCTTACCACAGTCTTGCCTCCAACGGCCTTCGAACTCACGACAATAATGAGCTTAACATTTAAGTAATGTAATATACTTAATACTAAACGATCGATAACTTAATTCGTCCCGCAACATCTCCGCCCCCGTGAAGATCCTGTTTCACTCACATCCAGTTTGGCTAGTTTAGCCACAGGACGAGTGATCAGTCGCACTCGATTGTTGTCCGCCACCCGCACGCTGGTCCGTGGTCCAGGGTTGAGCTCCTCCACTATGCCCCTTCGCCACTCTGTGCGTGGCACGGCCGGGTCGCATATAAACACCATATCACCATGGCGTATCGGTTCAACGCGCGCAGGCAGGTACTCTAAGACCCACCGCTTCCAAAAACGGTCTCGTAACAGACGCGCCGTACCCCACTGTTTTCTCGTGGACCGTCTCTCGTTTGGCTGTAAGTGGGTGTGTCAGGCAGATTGGCCACTTCTTTGAGTAGATCGTTCGGTGTTAGGGGGGTTTCCTGGACCAGTAAGTGGGTAAGCAGGCGAGAATCCACAACGCTCTCGGCCTCAATAGGGAAAGTCTCTAAAACGTGTTGCTTTGGTGCCACCTCCCTTACTGTGTGGCGTAGCACTCTCTTGACACACTGCACCATCTTCTCCCAATCGCCCCCTTCAGCTGGGCTCGCTGGGCAATTGGAGATCCAATCAATGCCTTTAGATAGCTCACCCTGAATCTTCTCCGGCTCGAATACATCTATGAGACTTTTGGCTTCTCTGTCGGCTCCAACAAAGTTATTTCCGTTGTCACTGCGCAACCTCAGTACAGGTCCGCGAAGGCAAAGAAAATTCCCGATCGCGATTATGCAGGAATTAGTTGACAGATCATGTGCCAGCTCCAAATGTATGGCCCTTGTTGTCAGACATGTAAGCAAGGCGACCCATCTCAAGGAGTGGTCCAAAATAATCCAGACCCGTAATCTTTAATGGCCATCCATTGGCCTCTAGTCGGTCCTCTGGCAGATGACCCATTATAGGTGCCCCTGTCTGCGCTCTATATACTATGAATATTACTGTACGCAACAGTCGACGCAGCTTTGTTATCCAAAATCTGGTATTGATGTCGCCTATCGTTGCATCCCTGTTTTGATGCTTCATTTCACATGGTAGTGATACACAATCAGTTTCGTCGTTACGTGCCGGTGTGACAGGATTATTGGTCTTCTGGCGCTATGCGGTATACACTGTAGGGCGCCAGTCCTCTTATGTCTCTTCGATGACCGACTGATTCTTCATTGTATGAGGTTCGAACCTCGTCAGGCAACGCTTTGCATTGCGCTCGCCGTATCAGCAAGTTCTCAGCATTCTCACACTCCGTAGCGGTGAAGCCGAATCTTTCAAGATCAGTACTCTGTCCACGGCTCCAACGCGTGAACCTTAAAACCCAAGCCGTCGTCCTCACCAGCCGACTGTAGCTAGAGAATCTCTGACTTTCTGCATTATGAAGTAGACCGGGGTGCCATACCCTATCAAAGGCTTGCTTCACACGTCGAGCATGACCGCACAGCAGTACTCATTTTCTTTGAATGCCTGCATTATTCGCTCTACTATCCTATGGCACTGATCCGGTGTTCCGTGGATGCGTCTGAAGCCGAACTGATGGTCTGGGATCAAACTAGCCTCGTTCAATACTGGCAGCACTATAAGTAAATAAACTGTTTCGTCAATTTAGAGAGAGTAGCCAGTAAGCTTATGCAATATTACAACATTATTGCAGCCCGATTCCACTGGGAAGGGAAATGTCTAATCTCAAAGCATCGAATAATTACGTTGGTCAGTAACTGGATACAATTATTAGGAAGCATTTTCTATATCCTTTGCGACGATGCCATCGTGTCCTGGCGTTTTTTTTTTTTTGGCTGAGTAGAGCAACCTCATTTCAATCTGGTCCAGGGATAATGATGCGATCCGTGTGTCACCCACACTTGGTAGCTCCAATAAAGGATAGTGTCCTTTTTGTCTGTCAATGAGCAGCGATCAAACGGCATGAATGAGTCATAAAGGTACTCTGCAAAGGCATCTGCTCTTTCTTGGCCTGATCGGCACCAGTCCCCATTTGCTTTTCGAATCACAGCTGCCCTTCTAATAGGCCATTTAATATGGCGAGTGACCAGCCATAAGCGATTTGATGGGTTTTCTGGTTTGAAATCCTCGAGGAACCTATCAAGGGCGCACTTCCTCAAACTTTGAAGTGGCTCTGTTGAGGAGGTTTTTATCCCATGGGCTGCGGGTAGAAAACCCAGAACGCCTGAGTCGCCTCTTTTTCGCAACGAGCGCGGCGACCTCAGGAGTCCAAAGATAAAGGTCTCTTGCTGGCGTTCCAGGGTTGAAGCTGTTTCTCGGGGTAGCTATCACTGCAGCATTGTAAATTTCCTGGGTTACGCCTGCTACTACACAGTAAATGTCGTCAGCGGATTAAAATGTGGCGTTAGTGTTGACCCTGGTTAGCAGCCGTGTTTTGTATTTGTCTATGTTTTTATTCAACCTTTTGCGCTACGCTTTGTTATCGACCGGGGTATTGACATGTAATGTTACAGCGGTGTGGTCGGAGAATAAGTTCTCGTTGACACTGCATTCTATTTTATTAGAAGCTATACATTTGGTGCTATCTCCATGTATGTAGCAGTATGTCAGGGACCTTGCGCAGATCCGTGGGCTAGTATGTGGGTTCACCAGGTGAGTGGCAGAAAAGTCCTTTTTTCTGTATGCAACGATAAAGAGCTTGGCCTTTGCGGATGTTGGTACGCGAGCCCTACCAGTAGTGTTTGGCATTGAAATCGCCACCAATTATAAACCAGGGGACAAGGCTACCTGGGTGGGAGATACGCAGCCGCGATTGTAAGGTCGCCGAGTGGGCTGGACAGCCTGACCTGGCCGCACTCCACTCAATCTTGTTGGTATGCTGGCAGTTCCATAAATTTTATTCCTTGTTTGATGAGCACTGCAGCTCCACCACAGGCTCTACCGTTTGGGTGGTTGCTGTAAACAATATCAAAACCTTTGATGGAGAACTACGATCTTTGGGAGAAGTGAGTTGCTGATATTAGGAGTATATCTGTGTTGGTGGTCTTCACAAAGTTTTTGACCTCTGGCCTGCTATTGCACAGGCATTCCAGATGGTGAAGTTAGGTCTTACTTGCATAGCTTACCAACAAAAATGGCTAGCACTTGCGTCATCTGGCTAAATAATTTCTTCATCATTTTTCCATCATCTACTTCAATCGAGTAACCATGGTTTCCGTAGCTTCTGCTGCTGACTGCTCAGATTAGCGGCCTTGGCTTTGTGAATTATTATTTCCTTCTCTAAGCGCTTCCGAGAAGCTGACTTGTGGGTCGATTTTAGTCGTCGATAACTATACGATATGCTCGCTCATCGCGGGGTTAAAATGTATGATATCTCATGTTGCGCTGGTCGAGATACGCTTTTAGGGCCTTATAACTTGTTTTGTCAGGAAACATGACCCGGACATTGCTGTCTCTTCCTGCCTAGTATGAGAACACTTTGCCCACAAGCAGGGTAATCGATTCCAGGAGAGGCTTTTTGTTGTTTACGCCAGGTATGAACAGCGGGGGGGTCTTATTGTTCTGGGCTTAGGTTCAGATTAGGGCTTATTGTTGTCATCAGAAACGTCTTCATCGGTACTACCACTGAATAGAATGGCGATCGAGCTGTTGAACAGTTTGTGATGTGCAGCCTCGCTGGTACTACGGCCATCATAGGGGTGCTTAAGTGGGGTTTGTTTGGGTGGAAGTTTTCTCTTTATTACACCAGGTTCGGTTCCAGTACTGGAGTCATCAGATTCAGATGTTTTTGCCATCGCCAATATTATCAGGCGAAGTTTGCCAGTACATGCCAGTACAGGAGGGGAGGTTCTGGAGCGTGAACGTTACCCAACTACCCAGTATCAATCAAGACTCGGATATTTTCTTGTAATTTATTTGTTTGTCTACGTTATTCTTAATTGGGAACGTACGCGCGGACGAATGAGTTGGTAAGAATGCGTGTTTCTAGCCAATAGGGATGGTTGTTAAACGATTATTTTAATAATTTTAGGAGAATTAAATTTTGAGCTCAACGTTAACACTCAAAATTATTATTATTATTATCGATGAAATGAAATGAAAGAGTAATTTGCGTAATATAAACATAAACGTCCATAATTTTTATTTAGGCTTGTTTAAACTGATCGTTACGCTTTCTCTTTCTCACAATGTTGACGAACCTTTTGTATTCCATATCATAGCTTCGTGGCAACTTAACATTATCACGGTTCCATAATAAACCTGTCTGGTAACGATCTCCTATTTTCACCATGGTGTCTTCGAGTACCTTCAGTGCTCGTGCATCGTCGCTGGCTTCGACTGGTGGCGAAGTTTTCGATATCAAAATAGTCGTTTACCATCTTTTGGATTGCATCCTCCTGCGACACTGCTAGGAGGCATGTTTTTGATGACGTTGCCGTCGGTTGACTTCTTACTAGTCCAAAAACCACCCATCCAAGTTCGGAGGCTGCGGCATATGGTCCCTGTGGTGCAAATATTTTTGTTTGCATTGGCAGGTCAAGCTGTGCATGGTCAAGTCCAATCAGAAGTTTTGGTTCCGCACCGCGATACAGTTTCATTGGAACTCGTGCGCCGTTGCCCGACATTTGGACTTGACGTCGATGCAGGCCTTTCATTGGTAAGCTCAGGTTGGACACAGCGTACACATTTTGCAATACATGACGCCAATAATATAGAACCTAAATATAACTTAGAAGATTACGCTAAAGAAAGTCAGTATAGATTAGAAGTAGCATACCAAAGAGCAAAAAATATGTTTGAACTACGCAAACAAATAAATAAAGAGCTGCTATATGACTTAAAACTAAGGACATAATTTTATTCAGAGGAGATAAAGTTTTACTAAGTGTTGCGTGCCAAACGAAGGTGCAGTTGCTATTTGTTACTCCAATGTTAATAAAGACAGCGTATTGCAAAACGTGCTAGTGCAAGTGTTTATTTCTGAATGGATTACATAGGTTAAAGCTTAGATATAAATATTCCCTTAGAATCTTACCGCAGTCTTGCCTCCAACGGCCTTCGAACTCACGACAATAATGGGCTTAACATTTAAGTAATGTAATATACTTAATACTAAACGAGCGATAAGTTAATTCGTCCCGTAACATCTCCGCCCCCCTGAAGGTCCTGCTTCACTCACATCCAGTATGGTTAGTTAAGCCACAGGACGAGTGATCAGTCGCACTCGATTGTTGTCCGCCACGCGCACGCTGGTCCGTGGTCCAGGGTTGAGCTCCTCCACTATGCCCCTTCGCCACTCTCTGCGTGGCACGGCCGGGTCGCATATAAACACCGTATCACCATGGCGTTAACGCGCGCAGGCAGATACTCTAAGACCCACCGCTTCCAAAAACGGTCTCGTAACAGACGCGCCGTGCCCCACTGTTTCCTCGTGGCTCGTCTCTCGTTCGGCTGCAAGTGGGTATGTCAGGCAGATTGGCCACTTCTTTGAGTAGATCGTTCGGTGTTAGGGCAGTTTCCTGGTCCGGTAAGTGGGTAAGCGGGCGAGAATCCACAACGCTCTCGGCCTCAATCAGGAAACTCTCCAGTACGTGTTGGTTTGGTGCCACCTCCCTTACTGTGTGGCGTAGCACTCTTTTGACACACTGCACCATCCTTTCCCAAGCGCCCCATTCAGCTGGGTTCGTTGGGCAATTGGAGATCCAATCAATGCCTCTAGATAGCTCATCCAATCTTCTCCGGCTCGAATACGTCTATGAACCTGTTGGCTTCGCTTTTGGCCCCAACAAAGTTATTTCCGTTGTCACTGCGCAACCTCAGTACAGGTCCGCGACGGCTAAGATAATTCCCGATCGCGATTATGCAGGAATTAGTTGATAGATCATGTGCAAGCTCCAAATGTATGGCCCTTGTTGTCAGACATGTAAGCAAGGCGACCCATCTCTTTTCTACGTCCGATCGTCACAAGGAGTGGTCCAAAATAATCCAGACCCGTAATCTTTAATGACCATCCATTGGCCTCCAGTTGGTCCTCTCGCAGATGACCCGTTATAGGTGCCGCTGGCTGCGCTCCATATATACTATAAATATTACTGTATGCAACAGTCGACGCAGCTTTGTTATCCAAAATCTGGTCCTGATGTCGCCTATCGTTGCATCCATGTTTTGATGCGTCATTTTCACATGGTAGTGATACACAATCAGTTTCGTCAGTACTTACCGGTGTGACAGGAATATTGGCCTTCTCGCGCTATGCGGTATACACTGTAGGACGCCAGCCCTCTTATGTCTCTTCGATGACCGACTGATTCTTCATTGTATGAGGCTCGAACCTCGTCAGGCAACGCTTCGCATTGCGCTCGCCGTATCAGCAAGTTCTCAGCATTTTCACACTCCGTAGCGTTGAAGCCGAATCTTTCAAGCTCAGTCCTCTGTCCACGGCTCCAACACGTGAACCTTAAAACCCAAGCCGTCGTCCTCACCAGGACGACTGTAGCTAGAGAATCTCTGACTTTATGCATTATGCAGTAGTCCGTGGGCCAGTATATGGGTTCACCAGGTGAGTGGCAGCAAATTCCTTTTTTCTGTATGCTACGGTAAAGAACTTGGACTTTGGGGGTGTTGGTACGCGAGCCCTACCAGGAGTGTTTGGCATTGAAATCGCCACCAATTATAAACCAGGGGACAAGGCTACCTGGGTGGGAGATACGCAGCCGCGATTGTAAGGTCCACTCAATCTTGATGGTATGCTGGCAGTTCAATATATTTTATTCCTTGTTTGATGAGCACTGCAGCTCCACCACAGGCTCTACCGCTTGGGTGGTTGCTGTAAATAATATCAAAACCTTTGATGGAGAACTACGATCTTTGGGAGAAGTGAGTTTCTGATATTAGGAGTATATCTGTGTTGGTGGTCTTCACAAAGTTTTTGACCTCTGGCCTGCTATTGCACAGGCATTCCAGATGGTGAAGTTAGGTCTTACTTGCATAGCTTACCAACAAAAATGGCTAGCACTTGCGTCATCTGGCTAAATAATTTCTTCATCATTTTTCCATCATCTACTCCAATCGAGTAACCATGGTTTCCGTAGCTTCTGCTGCTGAATGCTCAGATTAGCGGGCTTGGTTTTGTGAATTATTATTTCCTTTTCTAAACGCTTCCGAGAAGCTGACTTGTGGGTCGATTTTAGTCGTCGAATGATAAAGTGTTTTAATAACTATACGATATGCTCGCTCATCGCGGGGTTAAAATGTTTAATACCTCATGTTGCGCTGGTCGAGATCCGCTTTTAGGGCCGTATAACTTGTTTTGTCAGGAAACATGACCCGGACATTGCTGTCTCTTCCTGCCTAGTATGAGAACACTTTGCCTACAAGCAGGGTAATCGATTCCAGGAGAGGCTTTTTGTTGTTTACGTCAGGTATGAACAGCGGGGGGGTCATATTGTTCTGGGCTTAGGTTCAGATTCGGGCTTATTGTTGTCATCTGAAACGTCTTCATCGGTACTACCACTGAATAGAATGGCGATCGAGTTGTTCACCAGCTTGTGACGTGCAGCCTCGCTGGTACTACGGCCATCATAGGGGTGCTTAAGTGGGGTTTGTTTGGGTGGAAATTTTCTCTTTATTACACCAGGTTCGTTTCCAGTACTGGAGTCATCAGATTCAGATGTTTTTGCCTTGATATTGGCCCGTCTTGGCTTTTTCGATCCAATGATCTTCCTTTCGCCACTACTATCAGGCGAAGTTTGCCAGTCCATCGTGATGAAAAAAAAAGGAGGGGAGGTTCTGGGGCGTGAACGTTACCCAACTACCCAGTATCAATCAAGACTCGGTTATTTTCTTGTAATTTATTTGTTTGTCTACGTTATTCTTGTTAAACGATTATTTTAATAATTTTAGGAGAATTAAATTTTGGGCTCAACGTTAACACTCAAAATTATTATTATTATTATCTCTGAAATGAAATGATAGAGTTATTTGCGCCCGGGCGATCTCATATGCTAAGGGTTCATCCCATTGCACATTTCGTCTTCAAATCTCAGGCATTAATAACTTTCCAGTTATCATTAGGCAGCTAAGAAATCCCAGAGGATCGAATGTTGACATGATTAATGCTGAGTCGAACACCAGTCTTTTCTTACCGGGCTTATTTGGATTTTTAACTCAAAAGTGCGGAAGATACCAAAGTTTGTCGCTGTTGGCTAAAGCGACCTTATGCTGCTTCAATCGTCGAGCATATCCTTTATGAACATAAACGTCCATAATTTTCATTTAGGCTTGTTTAAACTGATCGTTACGCTTTCTCTTTCTCTCAATGTTGACGAACCTTTTGTATTCCATATCATAGCTTCGTGGCAACTTAACATTATCACGCTTCCATAATAAACCTGTCTGGTAAGGATCTCCTATCTTCACCATGGTGTCTTCGAGTACCTTCTGTGCTCGTGCATCGTCGCTGGCTTCGACTGGTGGCGAAGTTTTCGATATCAAAATAGTCATTTACCATCTTTTGGATTGCATCCTCCTGCGACACTGCTAGGAGGCATGTTTTTGATGACGTTGCCGTCGGTTGACTTCTTACCAGTCCAAAAACCACCCATCCAAGTTCGGAGGATGCGGCATATGGTCCCTGTGGTGCAAATATTTTTGTTTGCATTGGCAGTTCAAGATGTGCATGGTCAAGTCTAATCAGAAGTTTTGGTTCCGCACCGCGATACAGTTTCATTGGAAGTCGTGCACCGTTGCCCGACATTTGGTCTTGACGTCGATGCAGCGTTTTCATTGGTAAGCTCAGGTTGGACACAGCGTACACATTTCGCAATACATGACGCCAATAATATAGAACCTAAATATAACTTAGAAGATTACGCTTAAGAAAGTAAATATGGATTAGAGTAGCATACCAAAGAGCAAAAAATATGCTTGAACTACGCAAACAAATAAATAAAGAGCTATATGACTTAAAACTAAGGACATAATTTTATTCAGAGGAGATAAAGTTTTACTAAGTGTCGCGTGCCAAACGAAGGTGCAGTTGCTATTTAATACTCCGAAGTTAATGAAGACAGCGTAATGCAAAACGTGCTAGTTCAAGTGTTTTATTCTGAACGGATTACATAGGTTAAAACTTAGATATCAATATTCCCTTAGAATCTTACCGCAGTCTTGCCTCCAACGGCCTTCGAACTCACGACAATAATGAGCTTAACATTTAAGTACTGTATAATACTTAATACTAAACGAGCGATAACTTAATTCGTCCCGCAACATCTCCGCCCCATGAAGGTTCTGGTTCACTCACATCCAGTATGGTTAGTTAAGCCACAGGACGAGTGATCAGTCGCACTCGATTGTGGTCCAGGGTAGAGCCTCTCCACTATGCCCCTTCGCCACTCTCTGCGTGGCACGGCCGGGTCGCATATAAACACCATATCACCATGGCGTTAACGCGCGCAGATACGCTAAGATAAGATACTCTAAGACCCACCGCTTCCAAAAACGGTCTCGTAACAGACGCGCCGTGCCCCACTGTTTCCTCGTGGCTCGTCTCTGGGTATGTCAGGCAGATTGGCCGCTTCTTTGAGTAGATCGTTCGGTGTTAGGGGGGTTTCCTGGTCCGGTAAGTGGGTAAGCGGGCGAGAATCCACAACGCTCTCGGCCTCAATCAGGAAACTCTCCAGTACGTGTTGGTTTGGTGTCACCTCCCTTACTGTGTGGCGTAGCACTCTCTTGATACACTGCACCATCCTTTCCCAAGCGCCCCCTTCAGCTGGGTTCGTTGGGCAATTGGAGATCCAATCAATGCCTCTAGATAGCTCATCCTAAATCTTCTCCGGCTCGAATACGTCTATGAACCTGTTGGCTTCTATTTCGCGCAACCTCAGTCTGCGGACCTGTGTCCGCGACGGCTAAGATAATTCCCGATAGCGATTATGCAGGAATTAGTTGACAGATCATGTGCCAGCTCCAAATGTATGGCCCTTGTTGTCAGACATGTAAGCAAGGCGACCCATCTCTTTTCTACGTCCGATCGTCACAAGGAGTGGTCCAAAATAGTCCAGACCTTTAATCTTTAATGGCCATCCATTGGCCTCCAGTTGGTCCTCTGGCAGATGACCCGTTATAGGTGCCGCTGGCTGCGCTCTATATACTATGAATATTACTGTATGCAACAGTCAACGCAGCTCTGTTATCCAAAATCTGGTCCTGATGTCGCCTATCGTTGCATCCATGTTTTGATGCTTCATTTTCACATGGTAGTAATACACAATCAGTTTCGTCAGTACGTACCGGTGTGACAGGATTATTGGCCTTCTCGCGCTATGCGGTATACACTGTAGGGCGCCATCCCTCTTATGTCTCTTCGATGACCGACTGATTCTTCATTGTATGAGGTTCGAACCTCGTCAGGCAACGCTTCGCATTGCGCTCGCCGTATCAGCAAGTTCTCAGCATTCTCACACTCCGTAGCGATGAAGCCGAATCTTTCAAGCTCAGTCCTCTGTCCACGGCTCCAACACGTGAACCTTAAAATCCAAGCCGTCTCTGACTTTATGCATTATGCAGTAGTCCGTGGGCCAGTATGTGGGTACACCAGGTGAGTGGCAGCAAAGTCCTTTTTTCTGTACGCTACGGTAAAGAACTTGGACTTTGGGGGTGTTGGTACGCGAGCCCTACCAAGAGTGTTTGGCATTGAAATCGCCACCATTTATAAACCAGGGGACAAGGCTACCTGGGTGGGAGATACGCAGCCGCGATTGTAAGTTCGCCGAGTGGGCTGGACAGTCTGACCTGGGCGCACTGCACTCAATCTTGTTGGTATGCTGGCAGTTCAATAAATTTTATTCCTTGTTTGATGAGCACTGCAGCTCCACCACGGGCTCTACCGTTTGGGTGGTTGATGTAAATAAAATCAAAGCCTTTGATGGAGAACTACGATCTTTGGGAGAAGTAAGTTTCTGATATTAGGAGTATATCTATGTTGGTGGTCTTCACAAAGTTTTTGACCTCTGGCCTCCTATTGCACAGGCTTTCCAGATGGTGAGGTTAAGCTTTACTTGCATAGCGTACCAACAAAAGTGGCTAGCACTTGCGTCATCTGGCTAAATAATTTCTTCATCATTTTTCCATGATGATTGGAATAGATGAATCGAATAACCATGGTTTCCGTAGCTTCTGCTGCTGACTGCTCAGATTAGCGGGCTTGGCTTTGTGAATTTTTATTTCCTTTTCTAAGCGCTTCCGAGAAGCTGACTTTTGGGTCGAATTTAGCAGATGGGGATCCTAAGGTACGCCTGGCCGTGACATTTGGGTAACGAAAAGCATTTGCGAACGCCTGCGCCTTGGCCGTTTTATAAATGGCGCAGCCGTGAAGCAGCATAGTCGGCTCCATAGTGTACACAGCACGCTGGTTCCTCTTTACTTTTAGTGCAGTCTGCTGAGCTGTGTTTATCCCAAACCCTTGACAGCGGAAGCATTGAGTCAAATCATTTCTCTTTTCCTTACACCAAGTTCGGTTCCAGTATTGGAGTCATCAGATTCATATGTTTTTGCCATCGCCAATATTATCAGGCGAGGTTTGCCAGTCCATCGTGATGGAAAAAAAGGGGGTTCCTGGGGCGTGAACGTTACCCAGCTACTCAGTAGCAATCAAGACTCGGTTATTTTCTTGTAAATTTTTTGTTTGTCTGTTATTCTTAATTGCGCACGTACGCGCGGGCGAATGAGTTGGTGAGTACGCGTGCTTCTAGCCAATAGGGACGGTTGTTAAACGATTATTTTAATAATTTTAGAAGAATTAAATTTTGAGCTCAACGTTAACACTCAAAATTATTATTATTATTATCACTGAAATGAAATGATAGAGTTATTTGCGCCCGGGCAATCTAATATGCTAATCTCAGGCATTAATAACTTTCCAGTTATCATGAGGCGGCCAAGAAATCCCAGAGGATCGAATGTTGACATGATCAATGCTGAGTCGAATACCAGTCTTATCTTACCGGGCTTATTTGGACTTTTAACTCAAAAGTGCGGAAGATACCAAAGTTTGTCACAGCTTCAATCGTCGAGCATATCCTTTTTGAACATAAGCGTCCATAATTTTCATTTAGGCTTGTTTAAACCGATCGTTACGGTTTCTCTTGCTCTCAATGTTGACGAACCTTTTGTATTTTATATCATAGCTTCGTGGCAACTTAACATTATCACGGTTCCATAATAAACCTATCTGGTAATGTTTTCCTATTTTCATCATGGTGTCTTCTACCTTCTGTGCTCGTGCATCGTCGCTGGCTTCGACTGGTGGCGAAGTTTTCGATATCAAAATAGTCTTTTACCATCTTTTGGATTGCATCCTCCTGCGACACTGCTAGGAGGCATGTTTTTGATGACGTTGCCGTCGGTTGACTTCTTATCAGTCCAAAAACCACCCATCCAAGTTCGGAGGCTGCGGCATATGGTCCCTGTGGTGCAAATATTTTTGTTTGCATTGGCAGTTCAAGCTGTGCATGGTCAAGTCCAATCAGAAGTTTTGGTTCCGCACCGCGATACAGTGTCATTGGAAGTCGTGCACCGTTGCCCGACATTTGGACTTGACGTCGATGCAGGCTTTTCATTGGTAAGCTCAGGTTGGACAGCGTACACATTTCGCAATACATGACGCTTGCGTTTGTCACCGTCAAGGAGCGCGTACGTATCGGTCAGCTTATTGGCCCCGTGCAACGTCACTAGCAATATGCGGAAAAGTCGGAGTTCCCTATCCGAATCGACACAACTTAAGTTCCTTTGTTAATTGAGTCAATTGAGCATCACCTGACTGCGGTGCCCTTGTGTGACGATCCGCTGGCTGCGGCATCCGTCCAGTACTCATCACTATATCACCTGCTTGATGCAGTGCATTGTGACTTATGGCATCCTCATAAATCATAAATGTGTCACATAATTATTGTCCATATGAGTTAGTTTTGGTAAGACTAGTAATATAGGTAATAAGAACCTAAATAGAACATAGAAGATTTCGCTAAAGAAAGTAAGTATTGATTAGAAGTAGCATACCAAAGAGCAAAAAACATGCTTGAACTACGCAAACAAAAAAATAAAGAGCTATATGACTTAAAACTAAGGACATAATTTTATTTAGGGGAGATAAAGTTTTACTAAGTGTCGCGTGCCAAACGAAGGTGCAGTTGCTATTTGAACACTGCAAGGCCCCCGGCCATGTTACTCCGATGTTAATAAAGAGAGCGTAATGCAATACGTGCTAGTGAAGTCGGATTCTGAACGGATTACATAGGTTAAAACATAGATATAAATATTCCCTTAGAATCTTACCGCAGTCTTGCCTCCAAAGGCCTTCGAACTCACGACAATAATGAGCTTAACCTGTAATGTACTTAATACTAAACGATCGATAACTTAATTTGTCCCGCAACATCTCCGCCCCCGTGAATGTCCTGCTTCAAACACTTTCAGTATGGCTAGTTAAGCCACAGGACGAGTGATCAGTCGTACTCGATTGTTGTCCGCCACACGCACGCTGGTGCGTGGTCCAGGGTAGAGCTCCTCCACTATGCCCCTTCGCCACTCTCTGCGTGGCATGGCCGGGTCGCATACAAACACCATATCACCATGGCGTATCGGTCTCAACGCGCGCAGGCTGGTACTCTAAGACCCACAGCTTCCAAAAACGGTCTCGTAACAGACGCGCCATGTCCCACTGTTTCCTCGTGGCCCGTCTCTCGTTCGGCTGTAAGTGGGTGTGTCAGGCAGATTGGCTACTTCTTTGAGTAGATCGTTCGGTGTTAGGGGGGTTTCCTGGTTCGGTAAGTGGGTAAGCGGGGGAGAATCCACAACGCTCTCGGCCTCAATCAGGAAACTCTCCAATACGTGTTGGTTTGGTGCTACCTCCCTTACTGTGTGGCGTAGCACTCTCTTGACACACTGCACCATCCTTTCCCAAGCGCCCCCTTCAGCTGGGTTCGCTGGGCAATTGGAAATCCAATCAATGCCTTTAGATAGCTCGCCCTGAATCTTCTCCGCCTCAAATACGTCTATGAGCCTTTTGGCTTCTCTGTCGGCTCCAACAAAGTTATTTCTGTTGTCACTGCGCAACCTCAGTACAGGTCCACGACGCAAAGAAAATTCCCGATCGCGATTATGCAGGAATTAGTTGACAGATTATGTGCAAATGTATGGCCCTTGTTGTCAGGCATGTAAGCAAGGCGACCCATTTCTTTTCTTTTCGACGTCCGATTGTCACAAGGAGTGGTCCAAAATAGTCCAAATGGCCTCCAGTCGGTCCTCTGGCAGATGACCCATTATAGGTGCCCCTGGCTGCGCTCTATATACTATGAATATTACTGTACGCAACAGTCGACGCAGCTTTGTTATCCAAAATCTGGTCCTGATGTCGCCTATCGTTGCATCCATGTATTGATGCTTCATTTTTACATGGTAGTGATACACAATCAGTTTTGTCAGTGCGAGCCGGTGTGACAGGATTATTGGCCTACACTGTAGGGCGTATACGCGTATTGGTATAAACTGCAAGGCGCCAGCCCTCTTATGTCTCTTCGATGACCGACTGATTCTTCATTGTATGAGGTTCGAACCTCGTCAGGCAACGCTTCGCATTGTACTCGCCGTATCAGCCAGTATGTAGGTTCACCAGGTGAGTGGCAGCAAAGTCCTTTTTTCGGTACGGACTACGGTAAAGAACTTGGACTTAGGGGGTGTTGGCACGCGAGCCCTACCAGGAGTGTTTGGCATTGAAATCGCCACCATTTATAAACCAGGGGACAAGGCTACCTGGGTGGGAGATACGCAGCCGCGATTGTAAGGTCGCCGAGTGGGCTGGACAGTCTGACCTGGGCGCACTGCACTCAATCTTGTTGGTATGCTGGCAGTTCAATAAATTTTATTCCTTGTTTGATGAGCACTGCAGCTCCACCACGGGCTCTACCGTTTGGGTGGTTGATGTAAATAAAATCAAAGCCTTTGATGGAGAACTACGATCTTTGGGAGAAGTAAGTTTCTGATATTAGGAGTATATCTATGTTGGTGGTCTTCACAAAGTTTTTGACCTCTGGCCTCCTATTACACAGGCATTCCAGATGGTGAGGTTAAGCTTTACTTGCAAAGCGTACCAACAAAAGTGGCTAGCGCTTGCGTCATCTGGCTAAATAATTTCTTCATCATTTTTCCATGATGATTGGAGTAGATGAATCGAATAACCATGGTTTCCGTAGCTTCTGCTGCTGACTGCTCAGATTAGCGGGCTTGGCTTTGTGAATTTTTATTTCCTTTTCTAAGCGCTTCCGAGAAGCTGACTTTTGGGTCGAATTTAGCAGATGGGGATCCTAAGGTACGCCTGGCTGTGACATTTGGGTAACGAAAAGCATTTGGGAACGCCTGCGCCTTGGCCGTTTTATAAATGGCGCAGCCGTGAAGCAGCATAGTCGGCTCCATAGTGTACACAGCACGCTGGTTCCTCTTTACTTTTAGTGCAGTCTGCTGAGCTGTGTTTATCCCAAACCCTTGACAGCGGAAGCATTGAGTCAAATCATTTCTCTTTTCCCTACACCAAGTTCGGTTCCAGTACTGGAGTCATCAGATTCAGATGTTTTTGCCATCGCCAATATTATCAGGCGAAGTTTGCCAGTCCATCGTGATGGAAAAAAAGGGGGGTCCTGGGGCGTGAACGTTACCCAGCTACTCAGTAGCAATCAAGACTCGGTTATTTTCTTGTAAATTATTTGTTTGTCTATGTTATTCTTAATTGCGCACGTACGCGCGGGCGAATGAGTTGGTGAGTACGCGTGCTTCTAGCCAATAGGGACGGTTGTTAAACGATTATTTTAATAATTTTAGAAGAATTAAATTTTGAGCTCAACGTTAACACTCAAAATTATTATTATTATTATCTCTGAAATGAAATGATAGAGTTATTTGCGCCCGGGCAATCTAATATGCTAATCTCAGGCATTAATAACTTTCCAGTTATCATGAGGCGGCCAAGAAATCACAGAGGATCGAATGTTGACATGATCAATGCTGAGTCGAATACCAGTCTTATCTTACCGGGCTTATTTGGACTTTTAACTCAAAAGTGCGGAAGATACCAAAGTTTGTCGCAGCTTCAATCGTCGAGCATATCCTTTATGAACATAAGCGTCCATAATTTTCATTTAGGCTTGTTTAAACCGATCGTTACGCTTTCTCTTTCTCTCAATGTTGACGAACCTTTTGTATTTTATATCATAGCTTCGTGGCAACTTAACATTATCACGGTTCCATAATAAACCTATCTGGTAATGTTTTCCTATTTTCATCATGGTGTCTTCTACCTTCTGTGCTCGTGCATCGTCGCTGGCTTCGACTGGTGGCGAAGTTTTCGATATCAAAATAGTCTTTTACCATCTTTTGGATTGCATCCTCCTGCGACACTGCTAGGAGGCATGTTTTTGATGACGTTGCCGTTGGTTGACTTCTTATCAGTCCAAAAACCACCCATCCATGTTCGGAGGCTGCGGCATATAGTCCCTGTGGTGCAAATATTTTTGTTTGCATTGGCAGTTCAAGCTGTGCATGGTCAAGTCCAATCAGAAGTTTTGGTTCCGCACCGCGATACAGTGTCATTGGAAGTCGTGCACCGTTGCCCGACATTTGGACTTGACGTCGATGCAGGCTTTTCATTGGTAAGCTCAGGTTGGACAGCGTACACATTTCGCAATACATGACGCTTGCGTTTGTCACCGTCAAGGAGCGCGTACGTATCGGTCAGCTTATTGGCCCCGTGCAACGTCACTAGCAATATGCGGAAAAGTCGGAGTTCCCTATCCGAATCGACACAACTTAAGTTCCTTTGTTAATTGAGTCAATTGAGCATCACCTGACTGCGGTGCCCTTGTGTGACGATCCGCTGGCTGCGGCATCCGTCCAGTACTCATCACTATATCACCTGCTTGATGCAGTGCATTGTGTCTTATGGCATCCTCATAAATCATAAATGTGTCACATAATTATTGTCCATATGAGTTAGTTTTGGTAAGACTAGTAATATAGGTAATATAGAACCTAAATAGAACTTAGAAGATTTCGCTAAAGAAAGTAAGTATTGATTAGAAGTAGCATACCAAAGAGCAAAAAACATGCTTGAACTACGCAAACAAAAAAATAAAGAGCTATATGACTTAAAACTAAGGACATAATTTTATTTAGGGGAGATAAAGTTTTACTAAGTGTCGCGTGCCAAACGAAGGTGCAGTTGCTATTTGAACACTGCAAGGCCCCCGGCCATGTTACTCCGATGTTAATAAAGACAGCGTAATGCAATACGTGCTAGTGCAGTCGGATTCTGAACGGATTACATAAGTTAAAACATAGATATAAATATTCCCTTAGAATCTTACCGCAGTCTTGCCTCCAAAGGCCTTCGAACTCACGACAATAACGAGCTTAACCTGTAATGTACTTAATACTAAACGATCGATAACTTAATTTGTCCCGCAACATCTCCGCCCCGTGAAGGTAGTTAAGCCACAGGACGAGTGATCAGTCGTACTCGATTGTTGTCCGCCACACGCACGCTGGTGCGTGGTCCAGGGTAGAGCTCCTCCACTATGCCCCTTCGCCACTCTCTGCGTGGCACGGCCGGGTCGCATACAAACACCATATCACCATGGCGTATCGGTCTCAACGCGCGCAGGCTGGTACTCTAAGATCCACAGCTTCCAAAAACGGTCTCGTAACAGACGCGCCGTGTCCCACTGTTTCCTCGTGGCCCGTCTCTCGTTCGGCTGTAAGTGGGTGTGTCAGGCAGATTGGCTACTTCTTTGAGTAGATCGTTCGGTGTTAGGGGGGTTTCCTGGTTCGGTAAGTGGGTAAGCGGGCGAGAATCCACAACGCTCTCGGCCTCAATCAGGAAACTCTCCAATACGTGTTGGTTTGGTGCTACCTCCCTTACTGTGTGGCGTAGCACTCTCTTGACACACTGCACCATCCTTTCCCAAGCGCCCCCTTCAGCTGGGTTCGCTGGGCAATTGGAAATCCAATCAATGCCTTTAGATAGCTCGCCCTGAATCTTCTCCGCCTCAAATACGTCTATGAGCCTTTTGGCTTCTCTGTCGGCTCCAACAAAGTTATTTCTGTTGTCACTGCGCAACCTCAGTACAGGTCTGCGACGCAAAGAAAATTCCCGATCGCGATTATGCAGGAATTAGTTGACAGATTATGTGCAAATGTATGGCCCTTGTTGTCAGGCATGTAAGCAAGGCGACCCATTTCTTTTCTTTTCGACGTCCGATTGTCACAAGGAGTGGTCCAAAATAGTCCAAATGGCCTCCAGTCGGTCCTCTGGCAGATGACCCATTATAGGTGCCCCTGGCTGCGCTCTATATACTATGAATATTACTGTACGCAACATTTCATTCATTTTTACATGGTAGTGATACACAATCAGTTTTGTCAGTGCGAGCCGGTGTGACAGGATTATTGGCCTACACTGTAGGGCGTATATGCGTATTGGTATAAACTGCAAGGCGCCAGCCCTCTTATGTCTCTTCGATGACCGACTGATTCTTCATTGTATCAGGTTCGAACCTCGTCAGGCAACGCTTCGCATTGCACTCGCCGTATCAGCCAGTATGTAGGTTCACCAGGTGAGTGGCAGCAAAGTCCTTTTTTCGGTACGGACTACGGTAAAGAACTTGGACTTTGGGGGTGTTGGCACGCGAGCCCTACCAGGAGTGTTTGGCATTGAAATCGCCACCATTTATAAACCAGGGGACAAGGCTACCTGGGTGGGAGATACGCAGCCGCGATTGTAAGGTCGCCGAGTGGGCTGGACAGTCTGACCTGGGCGCACTGCACTCAATCTTGTTGGTATGCTGGCAGTTCAATAAATTTTATTCCTTGTTTGATGAGCACTGCAGCTCCACCACGGGCTCTACCGTTTGGGTGGTTGATGTAAATAAAATCAAAGCCTTTGATGGAGAACTACGATCTTTGGGAGAAGTAAGTTTCTGATATTAGGAGTATATCTATGTTGGTGGTCTTCACAAAGTTTTTGACCTCTGGCCTCCTATTACACAGGCTTTCCAGATGGTGAGGTTAAGCTTTACTTGCATAGCGTACCAACAAAAGTGGCTAGCACTTGCGTCATCTGGCTAAATAATTTCTTCATCATTTTTCCATGATGATTGGAGTAGATGAATCGAATAACCATGGTTTCCGTAGCTTCTGCTGCTGACTGCTCAGATTAGCGGGCTTGGCTTTGTGAATTTTTATTTCCTTTTCTAAGCGCTTCCGAGAAGCTGACTTTTGGGTCGAATTTAGCAGATGGGGATCCTAAGGTACGCCTGGCCGTGACATTTGGGTAACGAAAAGCATTTGCGAACGCCTGCGCCTTGGCCGTTTTATAAATGGCGCAGCCGTGAAGCAGCATAGTCGGCTCCATAGTGTACACAGCACGCTGGTTCCTCTTTACTTTTAGTGCAGTCTGCTGAGCTGTGTTTATCCCAAACCCTTGACAGCGGAAGCATTGAGTCAAATCATTTCTCTTTTCCCTACACCAAGTTCGGTTCCAGTACTGGAGTCATCAGATTCAGATGTTTTTGCCATCGCCAATATTATCAGGCGAAGTTTGCCAGTCCATCGTGATGGAAAAAAAGGGGGGTCCTGGGGCGTGAACGTTACCCAGCTACTCAGTAGCAATCAAGACTCGGTTATTTTCTTGTAAATTATTTGTTTGTCTATGTTATTCTTAATTGCGCACGTACGCGCGGGCGAATGAGTTGGTGAGTACGCGTGCTTCTAGCCAATAGGGACGGTTGTTAATCGATTATTTTAATAATTTTAGAAGAATTAAATTTTGAGCTCAACGTTAACACTCAAAATTATTATTATTATTATCTCTGAAATGAAATGATAGAGTTATTTGCGCCCGGGCAATCTAATATGCTAATCTCAGGCATTAATAACTTTCCAGTTATCATGAGGCGGCCAAGAAATCACAGAGGATCGAATGTTGACATGATCAATGCTGAGTCGAATACCAGTCTTATCTTACCGGGCTTATTTGGACTTTTAACTCAAATGTGCGGAAGATACCAAAGTTTGTCGCTGCTTCAATCGTCGAGCATATCCTTTATGAACATAAGCGTCCATAATTTTCATTTAGGCTTGTTTAAACCGATCGTTACGCTTTCTCTTTCTCTCAATGTTGACGAACCTTTTGTATTTTATATCATAGCTTCGTGGCAACTTAACATTATCACGGTTCCATAATAAACCTATCTGGTAATGTTTTCCTATTTTCATCATGGTGTCTTCTACCTTCTGTGCTCGTGCATCGTCGCTGGCTTCGACTGGTGGCGAAGTTTTCGATATCAAAATAGTCGTTTACCATCTTTTGGATTGCATCCTCCTGCGACACTGCTAGGAGGCATGTTTTTGATGACGTTGCCGTCGGTTGACTTCTTATCAGTCCAAAAACCACCCATCCAAGTTCGGAGGCTGCAGCATATGGTCCCTGTGGTGCAAATATTTTTGTTTGCATTGGCAGTTCAGGCTGTGCATGGTCAAGTCCAATCAGAAGTTTTGGTTCCGCACCGCGATACAGTGTCATTGGAAGTCGTGCACCGTTGCCCGACATTTGGACTTGACGTCGATGCAGGCTTTTCATTGGTAAGCTCAGGTTGCAACGTCACTAGCAATATGCGGAAAAGTCGGAGTTCTCTATCCGAATCGACACAACTTAAGTTCCTTTGTCAATTGAGTCAATTGAGCATCCACTGACTGCGGTGCCCTTGTGTGAGGATCCGCTGGCTGCGGCATCCGTCCAGTACTCATCACTATATCACCTGCTTGATACAGTGCATTGTGACTTATGGCATCCTCATAAATCATAAATGTGTCACATAATTATTGTCCATATGAGTTAGTTTTGGTAAGACTAGTAATATAGGTAATATAGAACCTAAATAGAACATAGAACAAATAGAAGATTTCGCTAAAGAAAGTAAGTATTGATTAGAAGTAGCATACCAAAGAGCAAAAAACATGCTTGAACTACGCAAACAAAAAAATAAAGAGCTATATGACTCAAAACTAAGGACATAGTTTTATTTAGGGGAGATAAAGTTTTACTAAGTGTCGCGTGCCAAACGAAGGTGCAGTTGCTATTTGAACACTGCAAGGCCCCCGGCCATGTTACTCCGATGTTAATAAAGACAGCGTAATGCAATACGTGCTAGTGCAGTCGGATTCTGAACGGATTACATAGGTTAAAACATAGATATAAATATTCCCTTAGAATCTTACCGCAGTCTTGCCTCCAAAGGCCTTCGAACTCACGACAATAATGAGCTTAACCTGTAATGTACTTAATACTAAACGATCGATAACTTAATTCGTCCCACAACATCTCCGCCCCCGTGAAGGTCCTGCTTCAAACACATTCAGTATGGCTAGTTAAGCCACAGGACGAGTGATCAGTCGTACTCGATTGTTGTCCGCCACACGCACGCTGGTGCGTGGTCCAGGGTAGAGCTCCTCCACTATGCCCCTTCGCCACTCTCTGCGTGGCACGGCCGGGTCGCATACAAACACCATATCACCATGGCGTATCGGTTCAACGCGCGCAGGCAGGTACTCTAAGACCCACCGCTTCCAAAAACGGTCACGTAACAGACGCGCCGTGTCGCACTGTTTCCTCGTGGCCCGTCTCTCGTTCGGCTGTAAGTGGGTGTGTCAGGCAGATTGGCTACTTCTTTGAGTAGATCGTTCGGTGTTAGGGGGGTTTCCTGGTTCGGTAAGTGGGTAAACGGGCGAGAATCCACAACGCTCTCGGCCTCAATCAGGAAACTCTCCAATACGTGTTGGTTTGGTGCTACCTCCCTTACTGTGTGGCGTAGCACTCTTTTGACACACTGCACCATCCTTTCCCAAGCGCCCCATTCAGCTGGGTTCGTTGGGCAATTGGAGATCCAATCAATGCCTCTAGATAGCTCATCCAATCTTCTCCGGCTCGAATACGTCTATGAACCTGTTGGCTTCGCTTTTGGCTCCAACAAAGTTATCTCCGTTGTCACTGCGGAACCTCAGTACAGGTCCGCGACGCAAAGAAAATTCCCGATCGCGATTATGCAGGAATTAGTTGACAGATTATGAGCAAATGTATGGCCCTTGTTGTCAGGCATGTAAGCAAGGCGACCCATTTCTTTTCTTTTCGACGTCCGATTGTCACAAGGAGTGGTCCAAAATAGTCCAAATGGCCTCCAGTCGGTCCTCTGGCAGATGACCCATTATAGGTGCCCCTGGCTGCGCTCTATATACTATGAATATTACTGTACGCAACAGTCGACGCAGCTTTGTTATCCAAAATCTGGTCCTGATGTCGCCTATCGTTGCATCCATGTATTGATGCTTCATTTTTACATGGTAGTGATACACAATCAGTTTTGTCAGTGCGAGCCGGTGTGACAGGTTTATTGGCCTACACTGTAGGGCGTATACGCGTATTGGTATACACTGCAAGGCGCCAGCCCTCTTATGTCTCTTCGATGACCGACTGATTCTTCATTGTATGAGGCTCGAACCTCGTCAGGCAACGCTTCGCATTGCGCTCGCCGTATCAGCAAGTTCTCAGCATTCTCACACTCCGTAGCGGTGAAGCCGAATCTTTCAAGCTCAGTCCTCTGTCCACGGCTCCAACGCGTGAGCTTTAAAACCCAAGCCGTCGTCCTTACCAGCCGACTGTAGCTAGAGAATCTCTGACTTTATGCATTATGCAGTAGACCGGGCTGCCATACCCTATCAAAGGCTTGCTTGACAGCACAGCAGTACTTATTCTCTTCGAATGCCTGCATTATTCGCTCTACTATCCTATGACACTGTTGCGGTGTTCCGTGGATGCGTCTTAAGCCGAACTGATGGTCTGGGATCAAACTAGCCTCGTTCAATACTGGCAGCACTATAAGTAAATAAACTCTTTCATTCAATTTAGAGAGAGTAGCCAGTAAGCTTATGCAAATGTCCAATCTCAAAGCAACGAATAATTACGTTGGTCAGTAACTGGATACTATTATTAGCTCCACACTTGGTAGCTCCAATAAAGGATAGTGTCCGCTTTGTCCGTCAATGAGCAGCGATCAAACGGCATGAATGAGTCTTAAAGGGGCTCCGCAAAGGCATCTGCTCTTTCTTGGTCTGATCGGTACCAGTCCCCATTTGCTTTTCGAACCACAGCTGCCCTTCTAATAGGCCATTTAATATGGCGTGTGACCTGCCATAAGCGATTTGATGGGTCTCCGCCATTTAATATGGCGCGTGACCTGCCATAAGCGATTTGATGGGTCTCCTCGTTTGAAATCCTCGAGGAACCTCGACGCTTTTTTCTCGACCGGGTATTGATATGTAATGTTACAGCGGTGTGGTCGGAGAATAAGTTCTCGTTCTATTTTATTGAAAGCTATACCATTGGAGATAGCAATGTATGTAGCAGTATGTCAAGGACCTTGCGCAGATCCGTTGGCCAGTATGTGGGTTCACCAGGTGAGTGGCAGCAAAGTCCTCTTTTCTGTATGCAACGGTAAAGATCTTGGCCTTTGGGAATGTTGGTACGCGAGCCCTACCAGGAGTGTTTGGCATTGAAATCGCCACCAATTATAAAACCGGGGACAAGGCTGCCTGGGTGGGAGATACGCAGCCGCGATTGTAAGGTCGCCGAGTGGGCTGGGCAGCCTGACCTGGCCGCACTCCACTCAATCTTGGTATGCTGGCAGTTCAATTTTTTTTATTCATTGTTTGATGAGCACTGCAGCTCCACCACAGGCTCTACCGTTTGGGTGGTTTCTGTAAATAATATCAAAACCTTTGATGGAGAACTACGATCTTTGGGAGAAGTGAGTTTCTGATATAAGGAGTATATCTGAGTTGGTGGTCTTCACAAAGTTTTTAACCTGCTATTGCGCAGGCATTCCAGATGTTGAGGTTAAGCCTTACTTGCATAGGTTACCAACAAAAATGGCTAGCACTTGCGTCATCTGGCTAAATAATTTCTTCATCATTTTTCCATCATCTACTCCAATCGAGTAACCATGGTTTCCATGTAAATTATTTGTTTGTCTATGTTATTCTTAATTGCGCACGTACGCGCGGGCGAATGAGTTGGTGAGTACGCGTGCTTTTAGCCAATAGGGACGGTTGTTAAACAATTATTTTAATAATTTTAGAAGAATTAAATTTTGAGCTCAACGTTAACACTCAAAATTATTATTATTATTATCTCTGAAATGAAATGAAAGAATTATTTGCGCCCAAGCGATCTCATATGCTAATGGTTTATCCCATTGCACATTTCGTCTTCAAATCTCAGGCATTAATAATTTTCCAGTTATCATGAGGCAGCTAAGAAATCCCAGAGAATCGAATGTTGACATGATCAATGCTGAGTCGAATACCAGTCTTATCTTACCGGGCTTATTTGGACTTTTAACTCAAATGTGCGGAAGATACCAAAGTTTGTCGCTGTTGGCTAAAGCGACCTTATGCTGCTTCAATCGTCGAGCATATCCTTTATGAACATAAACGTCCATAATTTTCATTTAGGCTTGTTTAAACTGATATTTACGCTTTCTCTTTCTCTCAATGTTGACGAACCTTTTGTATTCCATATCATAGCTTCGTGGCAACTTAACATTATCACGGTTCCATAATAAACCTGTCTGGTAACGATCTCCTATTTTCACCATGGAGTCTTCGAGTACCTTCTGTGCTCGTGCATCGTCGCTGGCTTTGACTCGTGGCGAAGTTTTCGATATCAAAATAGTCGTTTACCATCTTTTGGATTGCATCCTCCTGCGACACTGCTAGGAGGCATGTTTTTGATGACGTTGCCGTCGGTTGACTTCTTCCCAGTCCAAAAACCACCCATCCAAGTTCGGAGGCTGCGGCATATGGTCCCTATAGTGCAAATATTTTTGTTTGCATTGGCAGTTCATGATGTGTGTGGTCAAGTCCAATCAGAAGTTTTGGTTCCGCACCGCGATACGGTTTCATTGGAAGTCATGCGCCGTTGCCCGACATTTGGACATGACGTCGATGCAGGCTTTGCATTGGTAAGCTCAGGTTGGACACAGTGTACACATTTCGCAACACATAACGCTTGCGTTTGTCCGCTCCACTAACTTCCATGCTTATCACTGTGGTCGGCTCTCTGGTTGCTCTTCCACCAAAGGACTGCATACTTAGCTCCGCTTTGATATCTAGATCGTGCAGTAGCTCGTCGTCGATCATCGTCAAGGAACGCGTACGCATCGGTCCGCTTATTGGCCCCGTGCAACGTCACTGGCAATATTCGGAAGATTCGGCGTTCTCCATCCGAAGCGACACAACTCAAGTTCCTTTGTTGCGTCAATTGGGCATCCACTGACTGCGGTGTCCTTGTATGAGAATCCGCTGGCTGCGGCATCCGTCCAGTACTCATCACTGTATCACCTGCATGATGCGGTGCATTGTGACACATGGCAACATCATTAATCATCAATAAGTCGATGATGTTACTTCCGGCATTCATTAATTTGGCATTCGTTGGCCCTATTGCAGACTCTTGCCATGTGGCCAACACGTAGACACGTGAAACAAACCCGGTGCCTTTTGACGAATGTCCACCTTTTTCCCTGACTGCGTGTTATCCATTACAGATTGGGCACTGTTTGGTGCGACCTCGGTGACGCCCTTCATTATTCTGGTCAATGCTGGCATGCAGTACTCTGCGCTTTTGCTCCTTACTATCGACGTCCTCAATCGTACATACCACGTTGGCGTAGTCGGTTAACCACACGCTGAAATGTACAAAAGTCGGGAAACGCTAATCGTAGCTGCATGTCTGGCACATTGCACCTTCTTGCTTGGTGGTAGTTTAGCGATTAAATCCTCCAATCGTTAGACTCGCTGCTCCCCGCTAGACAATTGTCGAAAGGCGGCAAGGTTACTCACGATTTTAGCTATTTTGTGCCCCTAAATTGATTAATATACTTAATAATAAACAATCGATAACTTAATTCGTCCCGCAACACTAAGAAATGAAGTAGGCCAAAGGCTAGATTTTAAATAATTTAGTATTTCTGGGAATAAAGATAGGTTAAGGATTTTTAATTCATAATAAGTGTAATATGCTAAAATATATATAGAATATATAGAAACGAAAAAATTAATACTTACTAATTGCATTCAAAACATAATATATTTTTAAATTTTAAATTACACAAAAAAATATATAGAAATTTTTATTATATAAAAGTAAAATAGCTCCACTTTGTTACGTCATTTTTTAAAAAGGTCAGAAATGTAGTATGCGCGTATATTGAGGGTACAATATACATACATATATTTATATATATACCCTGTATGGTATATTCGGTAACTCCTCCCCCCTGGAATGAAGTGAAGGCCACATCGATGGAATGGCTAGAGCGCAAATCGCTGGAGGCTCCGCCGAGGTGAAGATGATATTTATTCTTTTGAGTGTCAAAATGCATATTGTCAGTATAGTTAGCAGTATATAGAGTGTAAAAAAGTGGTCGCTGTCATCTTCATGACAATTACTTCGCTTCGGCTTGATAATGTCTGTAAATGGAGCTTTTGCAGATTTATTTGATCGAACGTGTGGTTTATGTTCATTTGTTTGAACGATTCTATGAACAGTTCTGTCTTATGTTCGAACTCCATTACAGTATCATCGTATAATAAGCCGTTGATTATGACCGTACCAGTGTCAAATTTTACAATAGCTAACCCGATGGTTGTGAAGGGTCTGTGACATGAATATTTGACATTGGTGTTTATGGTGTTAAAGACGAAAATGTGTTGTTGTTCCACTTCTCTGTCGACCTATTGATGGCGGACATCCTTGATGTCGCACGTCGCTGTTTGGTCGAAGAGAATGCCCTTAAGACAGTGGATATTGACTAAGTTCTCTTGCGTTTTAGCAAATGGATGCCTGATAGACTTTGGGAAATTTGTTTTCAAGGTACAAGACTTGACCGTTTTGATCGTAAAAGATGTAGTTTGGTACTATCAGGAATTTCGTGTGGTGTAACGGTAGGGGGACAATGTGTGCTAATTTATATACTTCTTTGTTAAATATTGGAATTTTTATATGGAATATTATGTTAATTTTACTTATGTAAGTTTCTAATGTTTACAATATTTATTGGTGTACATCGGATTGTTTTGAGTGCCTATTTGCTCTATCTTGTGCACCATTTTCGTTTGGCTCTGCGCTCTCGCAACTTGCATATGCAAATAATAATTACTTCGCGCTGTAAGCACGTTTAAGCAGACTGATGATTCTGCACTGCTTTGTTAATTGCTGACTGGGTGAGAATATGATGCATGCTAAATGTGCAGGTCTCACTGGGCGTGATTGCGACAAGATCGCTGCAACTGCCAAGAAGGGCTGCGGCGGCTTGCGTTGGTCGTGCCCAGAATGCATCGACAAAGAAATTGATTTCTGTATAATTCTGTGAGAAATAAATTCTTAAAATTGAATAATGTGGCTAAGCAGTTCTCGAGTAATTTTGACACGAGTTTTGAGTTGCTTGTCAAATACAAATTCGAGTCTCCAACCATTCGCCGTTTGCAATTGCCCTCTACGTCTGTTCAGTCACCTACGCCTTTCTTGTCCTTTCCTAGCAACTTGGATGTATCTCCAATTTTGTCTTTATCGCCTTCTCCAAGCGACTCTCCATTACCCCTGTTTCAACCCCTGTAGTAGTCCCAGTAGAGCCCCAGTAGAGTCCCAGTTACTCAATCTGCCTCAGCCACGTCAGCTCCTGGCCACAAAGGTAGACCTGCGGGTCTTGCCCAGATTGTTAAAAACAATCATTGTGCTTCTTTAGCTCCTCCAACTCCTGTATTACCTACAGCCCCATTAGCGCCTACTTTATCGGTAATTGCCCCTCGTAGGCAAGTTTTTGTGTCTCGACTTTCGTCGGACACCACTTCTTAGTCATTGGCAGCCTATATTGCTAGCAAATCTTCTGCTAGCGTGTCAATTACCAAATTTATTTTCGCTACCCCTCGTGAAATATCATCATTCAAAATAAATGTTTTACATGATATGTTCCCAATCATTTGTGATCCAAAATTTTGGCCTCCACAGATGATTGCTATCAATTTCAAGCCTAAAAAGCGTAACCAGTCCCTTCAAAACAGGGTCCCATTTCTGCCCCAAAAAACTAACTTCATCTTCTGACCAAATCTGTATTCATTATCAGAACGTTAGAGTTCTCATTTTAATTCGATTCGGATATAATAGCATTTTCAGAAACATGGTTAAACTGAACCATATCTGATTTTGAGGTTTTATTGAATAACTTTATTTTGTATAGAAATGATCGGCCGACTAGAGGTAGTGGGGTGTTAATTGCAAAACTTTTCTGTTTTAGTTCGGCCTCTGATGCTGAGATTGTCTCAGTTAAGGTGTCTTTTCCTACTCGGAATATCTATATAACATGCACTTATGTCCCTCCCTCTTCTGATATTCAAGTTTTAATGAAACATATTACTTGTAAAGAGGTTTCTTCACACGTGCGTAATAATGACCTATTTATGGTGTTGGGTGATTTTAATTTGCCGAACATCTCTTGGTCATTATTCACTGCTGAAAATTATCTAGTGCCCTCAGCACAGCACGATTTTATAGACTGCTTGATCTTTCGTTCTTTCGAATCAATTTAATTTCTAATCATTAGAATAGAACACATGACCTTATATTTGTTAACGACTATTTTATTTCTAATTCCTCAGCACAGCACGATTTTATATACTGCTTGATCTTTCGTTGTTTCGAATCTAATCATTAGAATAGAACACATGACCTTATATTTGTTAACGACTATTTTATTTCTAATGTGTCTAGGTCCCCTCCTTAATCTCCTACTTTAGAGATTGCAATGCTCAATTGTAATCCTTTCATTTCGCGCTGTTGCTTTCGCAAAGGAAATCATTCTTTGCTGAATCAGCCTATTTATGATACCGATTGGTCTTTCTTATATGACTCAGTTGATATGAATACTGCCATTAATTTTTTTTATATCACCCTAAACTCCCTCCTAGATGTATGTATTCTCAAGTCAATTCCTTCGAATACTTTTTCAAAACCACCCTAAACCACCACCCATTTAAAAAATGTAAAATCTAAATATTTAACAATGTTGAAAAAATCTGGCTTGTGTACAGACTTGGCTAAATATTCCATAGCCAAGTCGAAGTTCTTTCTTCTTAATTCTCAATGCTATAGAGCTATGTAAAAGGCAATTTGCCTAAAATCCGAGACAGTTTTATAATTTTGTAAACTTGAAGCGTAAATCTTCAAGTTTGCCATTTTCTTTCTCTCTTGGGATGGATAAAGCTAGCAATGAAACTAATTCTGCTATCCTCTTGGCTAATTTTTTCCAATCAACTTTCTCTTCAGTCTCTCCTTATACTATTTCTTACCCTTATACTATTTCTTCCGCTAGTTCTATACCTCCTCCCATTATTTCACACTCCTCTCTCCTATTAGCTATAAACCCTTTAAAATCTTCTTACTTCCCTGGGCCGGAATATATTCCTATTCCTAGTTGTCTACTCAAGGAGTGTAGTTCTTTCCTTTATCCACTTTATCCATTGCTAAAGCTTTTTAATCTATCCCTTGAAACTTCTGTTCCTAAATTATTTGAAAAAATAATCACTTCGAATTTGCAGCATTTCTGCAAATCTGTTGTTTCCCCTGTTCAACATGGATTCGTAAAGAATCGGTCAACTACGACCAATCTGCTTGAGTTTGCTAAGGCTGACTACCTCTAAACGGGTTCACGTTACTTCTGGTGTTCCTCAAGGTAATCATCTTGGACCTTTACTTTTTACTCTTTTTATAAATGATCTCCCCTCTGTTATATCATATGCCCGTGTGTACTCATGTATGTGGACGATGTCAAACTATTATCATACACGAATCCCCTACGTCATTCTCGTGTACAAGACGATTTGAACGCTATGCAACTTTGGTGTTCGGCCAATCAATTGCATCTAAATTGTTTAATGTATGTTTATGACATTTAATCGTACTACACCTTATTTTGTCAGTTATACCATCGACTATAGCTAACATTTAAGGATGTAGGCGTTATTTTTGATTCTAAACTATGTTTCAATCTTCGCATAGAAGTTAACAACTAAGCATAAATATATTGCCCTAGCAACTAAGTAGCTTCGTATTAACAATGCTGACGCGCCAGAACTGAGTTCAGCGCTCTGCGCTAAGAACGGCCAGCAGCGGTAAGCTGACACTGCATGGAATGCTGAGTCGGCTTGCCGACCATGCTTTGATGGCGTGATGCATTGAGGCTTAGGGTATTAGTATAATTTGCTTGTCCCCTAGTTTTCAGTTTTGATATGAACAGCGCGTAGCATAAGTCGCTACAATAAAATACTTGCTCCGGCACTCGCCGTAAAACTATATCTTTTATTATTGTCTGAGCCCAAGGCCAGCAATAGAAGTCAGTAAACTTCGCAACCTAATCCACGCATAACATTTGACAACGCGGGATTCGCCTCGTAACGTTGCACAACAACGAGTTACACACATTGACATTAGATACTACGCGGAACTACCGTATATAATTCATAATTGGCGCCCAACCAATAAATAGGAACCCATACCATGTAAGTTCATAAGTGATTTCAGTTTGAAGAAATTATTCACGAACGCCACGTACCGATACGTGTGATTTAAAAAAAAAAAAAAAAAAAATTGTAAAGTAAAGTAAATATTGCTGCTCTCTTCTGCCAGCAGTTCATTCCTTTAAATCATTGCTTACTTTTATAAAAATTGTTGCATACTTTCACTAAAAACTGTTGCATACTTTTACCAGCGTTCCTTGTCAATAAAGCATTGCATACCTTAAACGAATAATTATTGCATACTTTCGGCAGCATTATATTTTTTGCTGCATACCCCTAACAATTTTTTATAATAAATATTGCATACCCCCAAGATTCACCAGTTTACACTATTGCCAACAGCGTTACCTGCCGATCTTTCTCGATCGACCTAAGTTTTGAAAAGTGCCAACCATAAGCCAATGAGTTGGAATTATAGGGAGATAAAAGTCGAATATAATAGTGATGATAGCTGGGAGGGGGAAATCAATTGCTCAGTAGATCCTACTCCTGCAGATACCGTTGTAACTGAAAAAATGGAGCCGGCTCAAGTTCAGAATCTCATTGAGGGTGCCATCAGGCAAGCTTTAGCGCAACAACAAAATCAGTTTCAAGCACAAATAACCGCTTTAGCTTCACAAGTACAGAGTTTGCAGGTGGAGGCGCCGCAAATCGTCACATACGAGAAAATATCCGTCGATCCTAACGCCAAATGCGATATTCTTTTGGACATTATTAAATCTGTGCCGGATTTCTCCGGCGTACAGGATGAGTATGTAGCGTGGAGGCAAGCAGCCATCTACGCGTACGAACTATTCAAGAACTATCCAAAGAGCACTGCACACTACCAAGCGGTAGCGATCATTAGGAACAAAATCAAAGGCCCAGCTGGAGCCTTACTAGTGTCTCACAACACTGTCCTAAATTTCGATGCAATACTAGCTAGGCTAGATTGCACATACTCGGACAAAACATCCTTGCGCTTGCTGAGACAATGTTTGGAGTTAGTTACGCAGGGCGAAATGTCCCTGATGCAATACTACGATGACGTCGAAAAGAAACTCACGCTCGTAACTAACAAAATTGTAATGTCTCACGACCAAGAAGGCGCAGATTTGCTCAACCGGGAGGTCAGAGACGACGCCTTGCACGCCTTTATCTCCGGTCTTAGGAAGCCGTTGAGAGCGGTTGTGTTCCCTGCACAACCAAAAGATCTACCATCCGCTCTGGCCCTTGCCAGAGAGGCAGAAGCTGGCATTGAGAGAAGCATGTTCGCGAACTCTTACGCTAAAGCCTTGCAAGACCGAGCGCAAATTGCTGAAAGTAACAAAAACCGTGCCCAAGGCAAACAAACCAGATTTAACAAAGATGAGCAAAATCAGGAGAGAAATCCCCATTTTGTGAAACGCCAAAAGGGCGGTCCCCAGCCCCAGGCCCCTAAAGATAATCAAACTGAGGCTCCACAGCCCATGGAAGTTGACTCTTCCTCCAGATTTAGACAAAAAACCGACTACAGCAATCGTCAGGCTAATGAGTCCAACGCACCAAAACGCAAGAATTCGTCAGACCGTTCAACAGGTCAAAGACGACAACGCGTTAACAATGTCGTACAATCAGATTCCAAAGAAGCCGTAACAGAATTCGAGAAGGCGGCCAAAGAGGCAGTTGCACCTGGTGACGACTCGATTAATTTTTTAGGGAACACTCCCGGCTTCCGTACATTGAACGACGGTTGGCTGGGAGAACTCTGAAGATGTTGATTGACACTGGCGCGGCAAAAAATTATGTGAAGCCCTTAACAGAGGTAAAGACCATAACGCCGGTCGCCAAGTCATTCTCGGTAAACTCGATCCACGGGTCTACCGAAATCAAGCGCAAATGCTTGATGAATATTTTCCAACATACCTCCCCGTTTTTTCTCCTCGATACCCTAAGTTCTTTCGACGCCATCATAGCCTTCGACTTGCTAACACAAGCCGGAGTCAAATTGAACTTGGCAAAAAACACTCTGGAATACCAGAGTACATCCGAAAAACTCCAGTACTATCAATGTGCTTTTGTGAACTTCACCGATGTCAACGACATCGTAGTTCCCCCTTCCGTAAAGAAAGAGTTCAGGGACATGATACTCAGAAACAAAAGAGCCTTCTCAAATGCAGACGAAGCTCTCCCTTTTAATACTGCTGTTATCGCTACAATCCGAACAGTAGACAACGAGCCTGTGTATTCAAGATACCCGAGTCTCATGGGTGTTTCTGACTTCATAAACAAAGAAGTCAAACAATTACTGGACGATGACATAATCAGGCCCTCCAGATCGCCTTACAACAGCCCAACATGGGTGGTTGATAAAAAAGGCACTGACTCATACGGTAACCCAAAAAAAAGGTTGGTAATCGACTTCAGGAAACTGAACGAAAAAACCATACCGGACCGCTACCCCATGCCGAGCATCCCCATGATCTTAGCAAATCTAGGAAAGGCGAAATAGTTCACTACCCTCGACCTAAAGTCGGGGTACCATCAAATTTACCTTGCGGAGCATGACCGCGAAAAGACTTCATTTTCAGTAAGCAGCGGCAAGCACGAGTTCTGTCGCCTACCATTCGGCCTGCGCAATGCAAGCAGCATATTCCAAAGGGCCATAGACGATGTCCTGAGGGAACATATAGGAAAGATTTGCTTTGTCTATGTAGACGACGTCATCATTTTTTCTAAAAACGAAACGGAGCACCTTCAACACATTAACATTGTGTTAAAATGTCTAATCGACGCAAACATGCGTGTAGGCCCCGAAAAGACTCGTTTCTTCAAGGAAAGTATCGAATTCCTGGGTTTCATTGTAACCAAAGACGGAGCAACATCCGACCCCAAAAAAGTTAAAGCCATTCAGGAATTCCCTGAACCAAAGAATGTATACAGCGTTAGGTCCTTCTTGGGGTTAGCCAACTACTATAGGGTCTTTATTAAGGACTTTGCCGCTATAGCGCGTCCGATATCGGACATACTTAAAGGGGAAAATGGTTCAGTTAGTAAACACGTATCAAAGAAAATCCCTGTTGAATTTAATGAAGTTCAACGCGATGCATTTCACCGTCTGCGGAGTATTTTGGCATCAGAAGATGTCATGTTAATGTATCCAGACTTCCAGAAACCGTTCGATTTAACCACTGATGCTTCGGCCAGTGGAATTGGCGCGGTTCTTTCCCAAGGCAATAGGCCAATAACAATGATTTCTCGCGCCTTAAAACAGGCCGACAAAACTATGCCACTAACGAAAGAGAATTGCTGGCCATTGTGTGGGCTTTAGGCAGATTGCAGAACTTTCTGTACGGTTCTAGGGAAATTAACATTTTCACGGACCACCAGCCGCTCACGTTCGCTGTGTCGGACAAGAACACGAATTCCAAGATTAAAAGATGGAAATCTTACATTGACCAGCACAATGCCAAAATGTTTTATAAGCCGGGCAAAGAGAATCTGGTGGCGGATGACGTTTCAAGGCAAAACATTAATGCTCTGCAAGATGGGCCCCGCTCGGACGCTGCAACCGTTCACAGCGAACTTTCCCTGACCTACACGGTCGCGACAACAGACAAACCTTTGAATTGCTTTAGGAACCAGATTGTCCTAGAGGAATCGCGTTTTCCGCTAAAGCGAAACTTGTTGCTGTTTCGCAGCAAAACACGCCACTTGATCAGTTACACTGACAAGAGCACAATTCTCAAAACCCTCAAAGAAGTTGTGAATTCTGGAGTCGTTAATGCAATACATTGCGATCTTCCCACGTTGGCAAGTTTCCAACACGACCTGATTTTGTATTTCCCTGCTACCCAATTCTGGCATTGCAAAAATCTTGTGCAAGATATAACGGACAAAAACGAGCAGTTAGAAAGCATCACTGCCAAGCACAATCGAGCGCACAGAGCAGCTCAGGAAAACATTAAACAAGTACTTCGGGACTACTATTTTCCCAATATGGCCAGTCTGGCCAAAGAAGTGGTTGCAAACTGCAGGGTCTGCACTAAAGCCAAATACGATAGGCACCCGAAGAAACAAGAACTCGGGGAAACGCCTATACCAAGTTATACTGGCGAAATGTTGCATATTGACATTTTCTCGACAGACAAGGAACAGTTCATAGACAAATTCTCAAAATTTGCAGTCGTCCAACCGATATTATCCAGAACGATAATCGATGTCACAAGCCCTCTACTGCAAATTGTTAACCTTTTTCCCGCAACCAAGACAATTTATTGCGATAACGAGGCGGCCTTCAATTCCGAGACCATCACTTCGATGCTCCGAAACGCCTACGGCATTTGCATTGTGAATGCGGCTCCGCTTCACAGCACCTCAAACGGCCAGGTGGAGCGCTTTCATAGCACCCTGACCGAAATTGCGAGATGCCTCAAGTTAGACAAGAAAATCAGCGACACTACAGCAAAAGTTTGCACTCAGTAACCCTCGAGAAACCAATTGAGGTCGTTCATGCAGCAGCTTCTGATCGTCGCGGGAACGTCAAAAACAGGCTAATTAAGGCACAGCAAGACAATATCAAAAGGTGCAATGCATCCAGGCAAAACCGCGTTTTCGAGGTAGGAGAAAAGGTGTTCCAGAAGAACAACAAGAGGCTAGGGAACAAGTTAACTCCCTTATGCTCAGAACAAAAGGTCGAAGCAGACCTGGGAATGTCTGTCCTCATTAAGGGGAGGGTGGTCCATAAGGACAACCTGAAATAAGTTTTCTTCCACAATTAGCTAGTAAGCCAACTCAGAGTTTAAACACCGTCTTATATTGTGCGTCCATTTCAGGTTTGCACTCACTTTGCTTGTGGCACTAGCAGCGGTAAATGCTCGGATCACCGACTTCTCGCATGCCAACTACTTTCCGGTCTTAGACGGGGAAGTACTGGTGTTCGATCAACGTAGCTACTTGAGGCACTCAAGTAACATTTCCGAATTTGTTAGTATGATAGACGAGACGGAAAGACTGTCCGATTCCTTTCCACAGTCGCATATGCGCAAACTACTAGACATAGATACAGATCACCTTAGAACATTGTTGTCCGTTCTTCAAGTGCATCACAGATTTGCACGAAGCCTCGATTTCTTAGGCACTGCCTTGAAGGTTGTTGCTGGCACCCCTGATGCTTCAGATTTCTTAAGGATCCGCGTTACAGAGACGCAGTTGGTGGAGGCTAACTCCAAGCAGATACTAATAAACTAACGGACACTATCAATAAAATTATCAGTTGCCGCAAAGGCGATTTGGTTTACACTCCTCATTTATGCGAGACCCTGTTGGCAAGAAATAGAATACTGAACACAGAAATTCAAAATTTAGTACTCACCATAACGTTGGCAAAAGCAAGCATAGTAAATCCTACAATCCTTGATCATACCGATCTAAAATCACTTATCGAACAAGATACCCCAATAGTTAGCTTAATAGAAGCTTCTAAGATCCAGGTCCTTCAGTCCGAGAATATTATCCACATATTAATAGCCTACCCTAAAGTTGAGTTTAGGTGCCAAAAGGTCTCCGTCTACCCCGTTTCACACCAACAAACCATTCTGCGACTCGACGAAGACACGTTGGCGGAATGCGAAAAGGATACCTTTGCAGTTACTGGATGCACCGTAACTACGCATAACACCTTCTGCGAACGAGCACGGCGCGAAACCTGTGTTAGCTCCCTTCACGCGGGAAACATCGCCAACTGCCACACTCAACCTAGCCACCTGAAAGCGATAAGGCCTGTAGATGACGGCGTCGTGGTTATCAACGAAGCGACAGCGCGCGTGGTTAACAACTAAGCATAAATATATTGCCCTAGCAACTAAGTAGCTTCGTATTAACAATGCTGACGCGCCAGAACTGAGTTCAGCGCTCTGCGCTAAGAACGGCCAGCAGCGGTAAGCTGACACTGCATGGAATGCTGAGTCGGCTTGCCGACCATGCTTTGATGGCGTGATGCATTGAGGCTTAGGGTATTTGTATAATTTGCTTGTCCCCTAGTTTTCAGTTTTGATATGAACAGCGCGTAGCATAAGTCGCTACAATAAAATACTTGCTCCGGCACTCGCCGTAAAACTATATCTGAATTGCTTTAGGAACCAGATTGTCCTAGAGGAATCGCGTTTTCCGCTAAAGCGAAACTTGTTGCTGTTTCGCAGCAAAACACGCCACTTGATCAGTTACACTGACAAGAGCACAATTCTCAAAACCCTCAAAGAAGTTGTGAATTCTGGAGTCGTTAATGCAATACATTGCGATCTTCCCACGTTGGCAAGTTTCCAACACGACCTGATTTTGTATTTCCCTGCTACCCAATTCTGGCATTGCAAAAATCTTGTGCAAGATATAACGGACAAAAACGAGCAGTTAGAAAGCATCACTGCCAAGCACAATCGAGCGCACAGAGCAGCTCAGGAAAACATTAAACAAGTACTTCGGGACTACTATTTTCCCAATATGGCCAGTCTGGCCAAAGAAGTGGTTGCAAACTGCAGGGTCTGCACTAAAGCCAAATACGATAGGCACCCGAAGAAACAAGAACTCGGGGAAACGCCTATACCAAGTTATACTGGCGAAATGTTGCATATTGACATTTTCTCGACAGACAAGGAACAGTTCATAGACAAATTCTCAAAATTTGCAGTCGTCCAACCGATATTATCCAGAACGATAATCGATGTCACAAGCCCTCTACTGCAAATTGTTAACCTTTTTCCCGCAACCAAGACAATTTATTGCGATAACGAGGCGGCCTTCAATTCCGAGACCATCACTTCGATGCTCCGAAACGCCTACGGCATTTGCATTGTGACTGCGGCTCCGCTTCACAGCACCTCAAACGGCCAGGTGGAGCGCTTTCATAGCACCCTGACCGAAATTGCGAGATGCCTCAAGTTAGACAAGAAAATCAGCGACACTACAGCAAAAGTTTGCACTCAGTAACCCTCGAGAAACCAATTGAGGTCGTTCATGCAGCAGCTTCTGATCGTCGCGGGAACGTCAAAAACAGGCTAATTAAGGCACAGCAAGACAATATCAAAAGGTGCAATGCATCCAGGCAAAACCGCGTTTTCGAGGTAGGAGAAAAGGTGTTCCAGAAGAACAACAAGAGGCTAGGGAACAAGTTAACTCCCTTATGCTCAGAACAAAAGGTCGAAGCAGACCTGGGAATGTCTGTCCTCATTAAGGGGAGGGTGGTCCATAAGGACAACCTGAAATAAGTTTTCTTCCACAATTAGCTAGTAAGCCAACTCAGAGTTTAAACACCGTCTTATATTGTGCGTCCATTTCAGGTTTGCACTCACTTTGCTTGTGGCACTAGCAGCGGTAAATGCTCGGATCACCGACTTCTCGCATGCCAACTACTTTCCGGTCTTAGACGGGGAAGTACTGGTGTTCGATCAACGTAGCTACTTGAGGCACTCAAGTAACATTTCCGAATTTGTTAGTATGATAGACGAGACGGAAAGACTGTCCGATTCCTTTCCACAGTCGCATATGCGCAAACTACTAGACATAGATACAGATCACCTTAGAACATTGTTGTCCGTTCTTCAAGTGCATCACAGATTTGCACGAAGCCTCGATTTCTTAGGCACTGCCTTGAAGGTTGTTGCTGGCACCCCTGATGCTTCAGATTTCTTAAGGATCCGCGTTACAGAGACGCAGTTGGTGGAGGCTAACTCCAAGCAGATACTAATAAACTAACGGACACTATCAATAAAATTATCAGTTGCCGCAAAGGCGATTTGGTTTACACTCCTCATTTATGCGAGACCCTGTTGGCAAGAAATAGAATACTGAACACAGAAATTCAAAATTTAGTACTCACCATAACGTTGGCAAAAGCAAGCATAGTAAATCCTACAATCCTTGATCATACCGATCTAAAATCACTTATCGAACAAGATACCCCAATAGTTAGCTTAATAGAAGCTTCTAAGATCCAGGTCCTTCAGTCCGAGAATATTATCCACATATTAATAGCCTACCCTAAAGTTGAGTTTAGGTGCCAAAAGGTCTCCGTCTACCCCGTTTCACACCAACAAACCATTCTGCGACTCGACGAAGACACGTTGGCGGAATGCGAAAAGGATACCTTTGCAGTTACTGGATGCACCGTAACTACGCATAACACCTTCTGCGAACGAGCACGGCGCGAAACCTGTGTTAGCTCCCTTCACGCGGGAAACATCGCCAACTGCCACACTCAACCTAGCCACCTGAAAGCGATAATGCCTGTAGATGACGGCGTCGTGGTTATCAACGAAGCGACAGCGCGCGTGGTTAACAACTAAGCATAAATATATTGCCCTAGCAACTAAGTAGCTTCGTATTAACAATGCTGACGCGCCAGAACTGAGTTCAGCGCTCTGCGCTAAGAACGGCCAGCAGCGGTAAGCTGACACTGCATGGAATGCTGAGTCGGCTTGCCGACCATGCTTTGATGGCGTGATGCATTGAGGCTTAGGGTATTTGTATAATTTGCTTGTCCCCTAGTTTTCAGTTTTGATATGAACAGCGCGTAGCATAAGTCGCTACAATAAAATACTTGCTCCGGCACTCGCCGTAAAACTATATCTTTTATTATTGTCTGAGCCCAAGGCCAGCAATAGAAGTCAGTAAACTTCGCAACCTAATCTACGCATAACATTTGACAACGCGGGATTCGCCTCGTAACGTTGCACAACAACGAGTTACACACATTGACATTAGATACTACGCGGAACTACCGTATATAATTCATAATTGGCGCCCAACCAATAAATAGGAACCCATACCATGTAAGTTCATAAGTGATTTCAGTTTGAAGAAATTATTCACGAAAGTAAAGTAAAGTAAAGTAAATATTGCTGCTCTCTTCTGCCAGCAGTTCATTCCTTTAAATCATTGCTTACTTTTATAAAAATTGTTGCATACTTTCACTAAAAACTGTTGCATACTTTTACCAGCGTTCCTTGTCAATAAAGCATTGCATACCTTAAACGAATAATTATTGCATACTTTCGGCAGCATTATATTTTTTGCTGCATACCCCTAACAATTTTTTATAATAAATATTGCATACCCCCAAGATTCACCAGTTTACACTATTGCCAACAGCGTTACCTGCCGATCTTTCTCGATCGACCTAAGTTTTGAAAAGTGCCAACCATAAGCCAATGAGTTGGAATTATAGGGAGATAAAAGTCGAATATAATAGTGATGATAGCTGGGAGGGGGAAATCAATTGCTCAGTAGATCCTACTCCTGCAGATACCGTTGTAACTGAAAAAATGGAGCCGGCTCAAGTTCAGAATCTCATTGAGGGTGCCATGAGGCAAGCTTTAGCGCAACAACAAAATCAGTTTCAAGCACAAATAACCGCTTTAGCTTCACAAGTACAGAGTTTGCAGGTGGAGGCGCCGCAAATCGTCACATACGAGAAAATATCCGTCGATCCTAACGCCAAATGCGATATTCTTTTGGACATTATTAAATCTGTGCCGGATTTCTCCGGCGTACAGGATGAGTATGTAGCGTGGAGGCAAGCAGCCATCTACGCGTACGAACTATTCAAGAACTATCCAAAGAGCACTGCACACTACCAAGCGGTAGCGATCATTAGGAACAAAATCAAAGGCCCAGCTGGAGCCTTACTAGTGTCTCACAACACTGTCCTAAATTTCGATGCAATACTAGCTAGGCTAGATTGCACATACTCGGACAAAACATCCTTGCGCTTGCTGAGACAATGTTTGGAGTTAGTTACGCAGGGCGAAATGTCCCTGATGCAATACTACGATGACGTCGAAAAGAAACTCACGCTCGTAACTAACAAAATTGTAATGTCTCACGACCAAGAAGGCGCAGATTTGCTCAACCGGGAGGTCAGAGACGACGCCTTGCACGCCTTTATCTCCGGTCTTAGGAAGCCGTTGAGAGCGGTTGTGTTCCCTGCACAACCAAAAGATCTACCATCCGCTCTGGCCCTTGCCAGAGAGGCAGAAGCTGGCATTGAGAGAAGCATGTTCGCGAACTCTTACGCTAAAGCCTTGCAAGACCGAGCGCAAATTGCTGAAAGTAACAAAAACCGTGCCCAAGGCAAACAAACCAGATTTAACAAAGATGAGCAAAATCAGGAGAGAAATCCCCATTTTGTGAAACGCCAAAAGGGCGGTCCCCAGCCCCAGGCCCCTAAAGATAATCAAACTGAGGCTCCACAGCCCATGGAAGTTGACTCTTCCTCCAGATTTAGACAAAAAACCGACTACAGCAATCGTCAGGCTAATGAGTCCAACGCACCAAAACGCAAGAATTCGTCAGACCGTTCAACAGGTCAAAGACGACAACGCGTTAACAATGTCGTACAATCAGATTCCAAAGAAGCCGTAACAGAATTCGAGAAGGCGGCCAAAGAGGCAGTTGCACCTGGTGACGACTCGATTAATTTTTTAGGGAACACTCCCGGCTTCCGTACATTGAACGACGGTTGGCTGGGAGAACTCTGAAGATGTTGATTGACACTGGCGCGGCAAAAAATTATGTGAAGCCCTTAACAGAGCTAAAGACCATAACGCCGGTCGCCAAGTCATTCTCGGTAAACTCGATCCACGGGTCTACCGAAATCAAGCGCAAATGCTTGATGAATATTTTCCAACATACCTCCCCGTTTTTTCTCCTCGATACCCTAAGTTCTTTCGACGCCATCATAGGCTTCGACTTGCTAACACAAGCCGGAGTCAAATTGAACTTGGCAAAAAACACTCTGGAATACCAGAGTACATCCGAAAAACTCCAGTACTATCAATGTGCTGATGTGAACTTCACCGATGTCAACGACATCGTAGTTCCCCCTTCCGTAAAGAAAGAGTTCAGGGACATGATACTCAGAAACAAAAGAGCCTTCTCAAATGCAGACGAAGCTCTCCCTTTTAATACTGCTGTTATCGCTACAATCCGAACAGTAGACAACGAGCCTGTGTATTCAAGATACCCGAGTCTCATGGGTGTTTCTGACTTCATAAACAAAGAAGTCAAACAATTACTGGACGATGGCATAATCAGGCCCTCCAGATCGCCTTACAACAGCCCAACATGGGTGGTTGATAAAAAAGGCACTGACTCATACGGTAACCCAAAAAAAAGGTTGGTAATCGACTTCAGGAAACTGAACGAAAAAACCATACCGGACCGCTACCCCATGCCGAGCATCCCCATGATCTTAGCAAATCTAGGAAAGGCGAAATAGTTCACTACCCTCGACCTAAAGTCGGGGTACCATCAAATTTACCTTGCGGAGCATGACCGCGAAAAGACTTCATTTTCAGTAAGCAGCGGCAAGCACGAGTTCTGTCGCCTACCACTCGGCCTGCGCAATGCAAGCAGCATATTCCAAAGGGCCATAGACGATGTCCTGAGGGAACATATAGGAAAGATTTGCTTTGTCTATGTAGACGACGTCATCATTTTTTCTAAAAACGAAACGGAGCACCTTCAACACATTAACATTGTGTTAAAATGTCTAATCGACGCAAACATGCGTGTAGGCCCCGAAAAGACTCGTTTCTTCAAGGAAAGTATCGAATTCCTGGGTTTCATTGTAACCAAAGACGGAGCAACATCCGACCCCAAAAAAGTTAAAGCCATTCAGGAATTCCCTGAACCAAAGAATGTATACAGCGTTAGGTCCTTCTTGGGGTTAGCCAACTACTATAGGGTCTTTATTAAGGACTTTGCCGCTATAGCGCGTCCGATATCGGACATACTTAAAGGGGAAAATGGTTCAGTTAGTAAACACGTATCAACGAAAATCCCTGTTGAATTTAATGAAGTTCAACGCGATGCATTTCACCGTCTGCGGAGTATTTTGGCATCAGAAGATGTCATGTTAATGTATCCAGACTTCCAGAAACCGTTCGATTTAACCACTGATGCTTCGGCCAGTGGAATTGGCGCGGTTCTTTCCCAAGGCAATAGGCCAATAACAATGATTTCTCGCGCCTTAAAACAGGCCGACAAAACTATGCCACTAACGAAAGAGAATTGCTGGCCATTGTGTGGGCTTTAGGCAGATTGCAGAACTTTCTGTACGGTTCTAGGGAAATTAACATTTTCACGGACCACCAGCCGCTCACGTTCGCTGTGTCGGACAAGAACACGAATTCCAAGATTAAAAGATGGAAATCTTACATTGACCAGCACAATGCCAAAATGTTTTATAAGCCGGGCAAAGAGAATCTGGTGGCGGATGACCTTTCAAGGCAAAACATTAATGCTCTGCAAGATGGGCCCCGCTCGGACGCTGCAACCGTTCACAGCGAACTTTCCCTGACCTACACGGTCGAGACAACAGACAAACCTTTGAATTGCTTTAGGAACCAGATTGTCCTAGAGGAATCGCGTTTTCCGCTAAAGCGAAACTTGTTGCTGTTTCGCAGCAAAACACGCCACTTGATCAGTTACACTGACAAGAGCACAATTCTCAAAACCCTCAAAGAAGTTGTGAATTCTGGAGTCGTTAATGCAATACATTGCGATCTTCCCACGTTGGCAAGTTTCCAACACGATCTGATTTTGTATTTCCCTGCTACCCAATTCTGGCATTGCAAAAATCTTGTGCAAGATATAACGGACAAAAACGAGCAGTTAGAAATCATCACTGCCAAGCACAATCGAGCGCACAGAGCAGCTCAGGAAAACATTAAACAAGTACTTCGGGACTACTATTTTCCCAATATGGCCAGTCTGGCCAAAGAAGTGGTTGCAAACTGCAGGGTCTGCACTAAAGCCAAATACGATAGGCACCCGAAGAAACAAGAACTCGGGGAAACGCCTATACCAAGTTATACTGGCGAAATGTTGCATATTGACATTTTCTCGACAGACAAGGAACAGTTCATAGACAAATTCTCAAAATTTGCAGTCGTCCAACCGATATTATCCAGAACGATAATCGATGTCACAAGCCCTCTACTGCAAATTGTTAACCTTTTTCCCGCAAGCAAGACAATTTATTGCGATAACGAGGCGGCCTTCAATTCCGAGACCATCACTTCGATGCTCCGAAACGCCTACGGCATTTGCATTGTGAATGCGGCTCCGCTTCACAGCACCTCAAACGGCCAGGTGGAGCGCTTTCATAGCACCCTGACCGAAATTGCGAGATGCCTCAAGTTAGACAAGAAAATCAGCGACACTACAGCAAAAGTTTGCACTCAGTAACCCTCGAGAAACCAATTGAGGTCGTTCATGCAGCAGCTTCTGATCGTCGCGGGAACGTCAAAAACAGGCTAATTAAGGCACAGCAAGACAATATCAAAAGGTGCAATGCATCCAGGCAAAACCGCGTTTTCGAGGTAGGAGAAAAGGTGTTCCAGAAGAACAACAAGAGGCTAGGGAACAAGTTAACTCCCTTATGCTCAGAACAAAAGGTCGAAGCAGACCTGGGAATGTCTGTCCTCATTAAGGGGAGGGTGGTCCATAAGGACAACCTGAAATAAGTTTTCTTCCACAATTAGCTAGTAAGCCAACTCAGAGTTTAAACACCGTCTTATATTGTGCGTCCATTTCAGGTTTGCACTCACTTTGCTTGTGGCACTAGCAGCGGTAAATGCTCGGATCACCGACTTCTCGCATGCCAACTACATTCCGGTCTTAGACGGGGAAGTACTGGTGTTCGATCAACGTAGCTACTTGAGGCACTCAAGTAACATTTCCGAATTTGTTAGTATGATAGACGAGACGGAAAGACTGTCCGATTCCTTTCCACAGTCGCATATGCGCAAACTACTAGACATAGATACAGATCACCTTAGAACATTGTTGTCCGTTCTTCAAGTGCATCACAGATTTGCACGAAGCCTCGATTTCTTAGGCACTGCCTTGAAGGTTGTTGCTGGCACCCCTGATGCTTCAGATTTCTTAAGGATCCGCGTTACAGAGACGCAGTTGGTGGAGGCTAACTCCAAGCAGATACTAATAAACTAACGGACACTATCAATAAAATTATCAGTTCCCGCAAAGGCGATTTGGTTGACACTCCTCATTTATTCGAGACCCTGTTGGCAAGAAATAGAATACTGAACACAGAAATTCAAAATTTAGTACTCACCATAACGTTGGCAAAAGCAAGCATAGTAAATCCTACAATCCTTGATCATACCGATCTAAAATCACTTATCGAACAAGATACCCCAATAGTTAGCTTAATAGAAGCTTCTAAGATCCAGGTCCTTCAGTCCGAGAATATTATCCACATATTAATAGCCTACCCTAAAGTTGAGTTTAGGTGCCAAAAGGTCTCCGTCTACCCCGTTTCACACCAACAAACCATTCTGCGACTCGACGAAGACACGTTGGCGGAATGCGAAAAGGATACCTTTGCAGTTACTGGATGCACCGTAACTACGCATAACACCTTCTGCGAACGAGCACGGCGCGAAACCTGTGTTAGCTCCCTTCACGCGGGAAACATCGCCAACTGCCACACTCAACCTAGCCACCTGAAAGCGATAATGCCTGTAGATGACGGCGTCGTGGTTATCAACGAAGCGACAGCGCGCGTCCGAACAGATGATGACGCAGAGGTAACCGTCTCAGGAACCTTCCTGATAACTTTCGAACGGTCTGCAACTATCAATGGCACAGAATTTGTAAACCTGCGCAAATCACTAAGCAAGCAGCCTGGCATCGTGAGGTCACCGCTCCTAAACATCATCGGACATGACCCGGCACTAAGCATACCACTCCTGCATCGTATGAACATCAACAACTTGCTATCAATTCGAGTTTTCAAGGAGGAGGTAGTTGCGGCTGGCTCGCCTAAATTCTGGTTCGCGATTGGTGCGGTCCTGAATGTCGGACTAATTGGCTCATTCTGCCTTTTTCTGGTGCTAAGGAAAAGACGAGGCTCCATGCAGATGCAGAAGGCGATTGACAAATACGACATGCCCGAGGACGGCCATCATCCTGAGGGGGGGGGGGGTAGTTAACAACTAAGCATAAATATATTGCCCTAGCAACTAAGTAGCTTCGTATTAACAATGCTGACGCGCCAGAACTGAGTTCAGCGCTCTGCGCTAAGAACGGCCAGCAGCGGTAAGCTGACACTGCATGGAATGCTGAGTCGGCTTGCCGACCATGCTTTGATGGCGTGATGCATTGAGGCTTAGGGTATTTGTATAATTTGCTTGTCCCCTAGTTTTCAGTTTTGATATGAACAGCGCGTAGCATAACTCGCTACAATAAAATACTTGCTCCGGCACTCGCCGTAAAACTATATCTTTTATTATTGTCTGAGCCCAAGGCCAGCAAAAGAAGTCAGTAAGCTTCGCAACCTAATCCACGCATAACATTTGACAACGCGGGATTCGCCTCGTAACGTTGCACAACAACGCGTTACACACATTGACATTAGATACTACGCGGAACTACCGTATATAATTCATAATTTAGATACCATCGTTAGTGAGGCAAAATTTGTACTTGGATTCTAAAGAGTTGTACTTGGATTCTCTAGGCGTTATTTTTGAATCTAAACTATGTTTCAATCTTCGCATAGATACCATCGTTAGTGAGGCAAGAGTTGTACTTGGATTCTAAAGAGTTTTAAAAGAAAACTTCTGAACATCTCTCTTGTTTGCCCTATCCTTGAATTCTGCTCTTGCATCTGGTCTCCACAGTATAACAAGCCAGGATCGTTTTGAATTTGTTTAGAATCAATTTCTGCTTTTTCCCTTTCGAGGTTTAAATTGGTCCCCTAATCTTCGGTTCCCATCCTACTCCAGAAGGCTGCTTCTTCTCAACCTTCCATCGTTAACCAACCATAGGACAATTCTCGGTGTTGTCCTTCTACATAAGTTAATTATTGGCGAAATAGATTCTCCTTTTAGCTATGAGCTATGAGCAGGGGCATAGCTTTCCGGACAGACTGAACAATTTTCCCCCACCGGGATTTCCCATTACTTTACTTTTCTCTTTTTCCTACCAACCTAACATTTTTTATCTAACTTACATTTCTGTACTTTTCTAACAATCTTCTTACTTTCGTTGTTCTTAATTATTCTATTTTCTTTATTAATATAGCAAATTAAGATTATTTTTAATTTTACTTAAGAACACATTTTTCCTACTTACAATCTTAGCTATAAAAAGTGGCACAGCTGGCCAGACTGGCAAATAAAACACCTCATTGGACTTGTTGTGCCGGTGATCTTTTGCGATTTTCAAGTAGAAAAGAAAAGCATCGTTGCGCAAATTCTAGGAATTGCGAATTTCCTAGAATTGCGAAATTTAGCAGAACCAAAGCAACATCAAGAGGAACGAGAAATCGATTCAAAGGGAGACGAAGCCTATTAACTAGAAGGACACAACGACATGTGTGTTTACAGACAACGAAAGTTGAGCAAAACAAACGTGTTCGAAGACGAGAGAAGAGCGGTCGCTGGTGTTGTGCAGAAGGAGAAACGGCGAGAGCAGTGAGTTCGATATCGGCGAGACGAAGTTAAGGAGACTGCCGAAAATTCATTTTGTTTTTCTCTATTCATTTCTGCTAAACTGATACAGTTTCAATCATTTAATTTAAATTTCATATATTTTCAATACTTTTAAAATTTAAATAGTTTAGTGGTAAAATGAGTGGCGACGAGGTCTTGGCATTGCTCGTGGTGGATTTACGTATTAAACTAACGGAGCTATACCTGAGTACAAGTGGTAGAAAAGCGGAATTGCAAAATAGGCTGCTTACTCACTTTGGACTTCCAGTTAATAATGATCAAGAAAACAGTGCTGAGAGAGATGAGGATTCATTTAGAACGGTAAACGACAATGTATCGCGTCAGGGTAGAAATCCTAGTCAGGTAGGTCAAAACCGTCAATGTTCTCAGAATACTTCATAGAATACTTCCGGATGGACAGACAGACGGACATGGCTAAATCGACTCGTCTATTGATGCTGATCAAGAATATATATACCTTATGGGGTCGGAGATGCTTCCTTCTGCCTGCTACGTACATTTGGATTTCGCACAAATACAATATACCCTTATACCCATTTTTAATGGGTTCAGGGTATAAAAACACTATTTAGACAAAAAATACTTGCAAGTCGACAAAAATAAGAAGTTGGCAGGGAAGAGATCGTTAGCCGTAGGAAAAGTTTCAAGTGTGGTGATCTATCACTTTTACGCAAAGACTATGTGCAAGACGCTATTTTGGGTAGAACGATTCTTGAAACAATCGATATGAAAGAGAACAGAGTGTACACAGATTTGCTAGGGCAGGTGAATTCAAGAATCTAAGCTATGGTAAAAAGAAAGCCCAGGGCTTATGCGCCGATTTAATTAATGGATTCAAAAACCTATGTATGCTGAGCTCAGAGCAAAGTGAGACCGGTAATGAGGTTTTCCTGGAAGGTGCGACACAGATGCAGTCAAATAGAGTAAAAAGGATGATAAACGAGGATAATCCAAAGAAAAGTGTAACTTCTCCCGTAGAAATGAAAATAGTGTTAATGGATGAGATACCAGTTTACCAGCATCCGAGGCGATTAGCGTTAAGTGAGTAAAAAGATGTAGACGATCAAGTTCAAGAGTGGCTTGCAGACAAGATTATACAGCCCAGTACATCCGAATATGCTTCACCCATTGTGCTAGTAGCAAAGAAAAATGGGAAAAAGCAGCTATGCTGCGACAGTCGCAGGTTGAATGAAAAGATAATGCGCGATAGCTTTTCGATGGTACAAATGGACAGCGTTATTAAGAAGTTGCAGGGAGCACTGATTTTTACTAGCTGATGACTGGACAAAATTAGTAAGAGATTTGGTAGAGAGTAAGTGGTACGAGAACATTTACATTGCGAATCAGATGTTGTTCAGTGATCCAGATCGAGAGTTGATTGTTGTTCCATCTCAAATGGAGACAGAGACAGTCCAAATTGCTCATAGCCAGGGTAATTTTTCATCAAAGAAAATGCTAGCCTTGGTAGAAAAGTCATATTTATTCCAAAACTGAAGGATAAAATGGCTCGGGTAGTCAGTATTTGTGTACAGTGAATTCTGGTTAATACAAAGTCTGGAAGACAAAATGGTTACCTAAGCAGTATAGATAAGCCATTAGTAACGTATCATATCGATCACGTGGGGCCGATGGAAATAACCAAGAAGAGATATAATCACATTTTAATTATTGTCGATGGATTTTAGAAGTATGTGTGGTTATATCCATCTCGCAGCACAGGAGCCGAAGAGGGTATGCCGCGTTTATATAGAATTGTATCAGACAAAGGTACAGCGTTTAGAGCGAATCTTCTTAAAGATTTCTGTGGCAAGCATATGATCCAGAATTTTCTGATAACGAGCGAACGCATAAAATTGTAGTGCCCATGTTGACAAAACTAAGTTTAGAGACCCCTTTGTACAACAGCTGATTAACAATACAGAGCCCAGAAGCTTAAAATTTCAACAGGTTTTGAATTGCGTTGTTCAGAAAATCCGGAGCTCGTGGAAGACGAAATTGATAATAAACGAGCATTTGATTTGAACAGAACGGTAGAAAAGCGATACAAGATAGACGACTTGGTTGCGACTAACCGTACTCAGTATGAAGTAGGCTTGAAGTTAAAAGGAAAATATCTTGGTCTCTACAAAGAGATAAAGAAACATAAACATGGCAGATATGACGTAAGTATTCATCAAAGAATTCGAGACAAACTCCATGTCAGGAGGGCCGAATGTAGGAGTCGGGAAAGTTCCCGAAAAGCAAATATCCGAGTGAGCAACGTAGGCTACGCACGCATTAGTGATTATAAGCTGCAATTACCCAAATATTATAAATAAACATTTAAATAATATAACGTCGTCAAAGTTATTCCTCGCAAAAATTGGAGACTATATTTATTTTATTTTATTTTTTATGCTCGGGGTAGGTGATATTTCGGAATTCGTTAAGATTTTTGGAGATAATAGTTTTCGTTATTTGGGGAAGTGTTTTGAGTTAGTATGTGAGGTCTTCCGTGGAAGATCTCGTAGGGTGTATATTTTGTTGTTGAATGGATAAAGTTATTGTATGTTGTCAACGTGTCGATGAAATTGTCCTCATGGTCGCAGTTGATTTTTTTTGTATTTCTTTTGCTTAAATTTATTCTGTATATCTCTGTTAGAGACGAATGGAGTCTTTCTACTGGGGAATTACTCGAAGATTGTTGAAATAAAGTAAATTGCACTAATATGTTATATTGTGCGCAAAAATCTTTCAAAAGTTTGTTTTCAAATTCGGATTTAACCTTGTTTAAACTATCTCTGGTCGGAATCGTATAGCCTGAAGCAAATTTTGAGAATTTGTCAATGATAGTCAAGATGGTTTTTCCATTAATGGCATAAATATCTGTGTGTATTATCTGCAAAGGGCATCACGTGGTATCTGTTTCAGATGATTCTAGTTTTTCTTTTTGTTTTTGTTTCTAGTTTTTGGTCTTTACTAATGGGACATATATGGATCTTCTTAGGTGAGCTACTGTCTCGTCTATTTACCTGTGGTGGTTTGCCACGTTGTATTGGCGCATTTGTAATTCTTGTTCGTTTGGAACGGTTATGTGTCTTAGTAGTGTGACACCCCTAATTACTATATAGGAAAAATTCTTTTAAAGTTTCCTCATTAGTTTTAAAAACTTCGTTAGGTGCAAAAATAGCGCAAAGAAAGTCAAGATTTCAGCTTGTGTTCTAACTTTGAATACAGTCTGTACATTAAATTCGTTTAAAGGTTCGTTAGAAGTAGGATTTGTATTAATGTTATTCTTATTTATGGGGAAAACAACGTCGTTAATATTTACGTTGCCAGTGACGCGGCTAAGGGCGTCGGTTACCACCTTTTGAGGTCCTTTCTTGTTTATTATCTCGTAGTCATACTCGAGTAGCTGTAGTTCCATCGAACCAATTTTGAGTTTGGTTCCTTGGAGTTCAAAAGCCAAGTCAATGGCCTATTATCCGTTACTATTTTGAATTCCTTTTTTACAGTTGAATAATTTACCTAAATGTCTAATAAAGTTCTGCTAGCGAAAGACACCGGTTTGTCGTAGCTAAGAATTGCCTCGGGTCAAAACTACCCCAATAGCGAAATTATTAGCGTCCGTAGTAACCATAAAAAGTATTTTGAAATCTGGATATTGAAGGATCGGGTCGTTACATAGCAGTTTTGCAAGTTTCAAATGCTTTAGTACATTCCTCACCTATTTTTACTGTGGATTTGCCTTAAAGTTGTTGTGTCAAGGGTTTAGTGATTGCTACGAAATCTTTCATGAACTGAGCAGTCCTAGGAAGGATTTGATTTGTCGTCTGGTTTTTGGGAATGCTTTAATGGCAATTATCTTGTTGGGATTAGGTTTAATATCAGATTCGTTTACTACGTGTCCTAGCTATTTGATTGCTCTTCTGAACAACTCAGATTTTTCTAGTTAAAGCTTTAAATCTCGAATACCAACTTTGGAAGGTGGCTGGGGCGTTAGAAAAACATAAGGGCATTCGTACAAATTCAAAATGGTCTCATATTGCCAAAAAGGCTATTTTGCTAATATCTCGTGGATCCATATCAACTTGGTGGTATCCACTTGCCAGATCTAAAGCCATAATGTATTTGGCTCTACCTATCCTATCAAGAACATAGTTAATGTTTGGGATGGGGTACTTATCTTTAACGGTGCATTCGGGGCACGACCAACGTAGGGCACCGTAGCCCTTCTAAGCAATTGCACCGATCTTGACGCATTAAGCATGCTTATTATTCTCACATAGCCACCAATAAACAAGCGACTAAACAGTATCGTCAATGCGATAATGTTATATATGTATATGTATATTGATTTAATGTAAATGAAATAAGAATTCACTAAACGTTTCTTTGAATGTTCCAATGTAGTATGCGCATATATCGAGTGTACACTGTACCATAATACCAAATGCATAAATATAACGTGCCAGATTCGTTAGCTCATACCCTCCAGATTATATGGCGACTGTGACAGGACTCCCGGAGGACCTTGGAAAAACAACAACTATAACAACGAAGGCGACAGCAACAACAACAACCACTTGGAACTAAACAATCGAGGGTGCAGCGGCGACAAAAAGAATTCTGAGGGAGCAGAGTGATGTATTAGGCAATAAACGCGGTGGTGTACAAAAGAAATTAAAACAAAGAGTAGCTCATGCTACTATACTGTATACTAAAACTCCAGCACCCGCATTTTCGACGGATCAATAGTTACAAACTGAGCTCGACTTTTTGATAGAAATCAAAAACAATAAAATTCTTAACTCACCTACTCACTCAAGAGATATAAATACCACATATAAACAAAACATTAATCGACCGCCTACCCCAAAGAAGCTGCCTAAACTTAAGAAGAGATGTCCGAACGAATGGGAGGATGCCTGGAATCCCCCTCATGTGGGAATACCTACGCATCCAGCACTGGTGCCACAGCAGAGAACCAGACGTCGGAGAAATAGCAGCCTGTGCAGCCAGCACAGGCCCCATCTAGCGCAACAAGGTGGACCTGTAGTGGTGAGCCGACGGTAGACGTTAAAACTGTAGACTCGACAGTTAACGTAATAAACAAAGTCCAAGTCGATAACACCGATCTAAAACTAAAAACAATACTTATTGTTACAATTTTTATTATAATACTAGCATATCTTTTATACAAATTGTATAAGTACCATAATAAATGCATTAGGAAGCGATATCAAAGCCAGGCGAACGACCTGGATAAAATATAAATATAATTAAATTTAAAATAAAATTACTAGTTATCAGCATCAAAAATTACTTAAAAACATTATTAAAAAAAAAAAAATTATTAAAAATATATGACTGCATATTAAAGTTATGTTTTCGCAAATTTTAATGTTTTTTTTTATAAATTTGTCTGCATGGTAAGACTTTTTCTTTATTTCCTGAAAACATTTAAAGTAATATAGACCAAGAATTTGTTTTTTAAAAATGAAATGGAATTGAAAAAGATAAATGCCGAATTATTTGATATTAAAGAAAAATTCGATAAATCATACAAGTGTTAAGCACAAAATAGGAATACTTCCAATGAGACTATAAGTTGACACGCAACAACACTAGTTGCATGTTTTCACCAAGCACGTTCACTGATACACGACAATAAAGAAAAATTAAATACCCAACATTGGTCGTATGTATCAACATTTTTGCATAGGTTGAAAACAAATCTAAATAGCATTTCGTCATGATATACACTAGACAACAATACCTTCGATTTTGAATACCCCAGTATTAGTTGAAGGTACAAACACAGACATAGAGAAATTAAGCGATTCTGAAATCGCCAGCGGTCCAGACAAACACATTACCCGAGCTATCTGAGTCTGAGCAAGAGTTTGTAATAGAAGACAAAACTGTAAATATGGCCATGAGGCAAGTAGAATTCCTCATACATGCCTCTTCACTCATATGTGAGATTAGTGGAAAGTAGAAAGAATTTACAAATTTTCATTGATGTTTTTAATTTAGTGATTCACTAAAAGGAACACATGAAACTACAGCACTAAGCCTAATAAAAACTGGACTCAAAGGCCATGTTTGAAACCTTATCAATACAGAACAAAAACTGATAATATAATAAAAGGCGAATGAGTTAAAGAATTATAAAAGCAAAAGACAGCAAGTCAACATATTCAACAAGTTGAACAGTTAACAAAGGCTTTGCAAGCAGTACATATGGTAATCGGTGTATCACAAGAATACGTTGAAGAACTTAGCCTACAAGTTGCTGTAAAATCTAAAGAAACTGCACAATTGACAAAGTTGGGTCTGTAATGAAATCACGAAATTTTGATAGCATGACTGAGGTCTTTGTCTTTGTGGATAGCTGCTCAGACACAATAGGACATCCATACACAGTCCTATACGCTGCGCAGCATCAGAGAAATATACCCAACCAAGTCAATAACCGCGGAAACAACCGCGGAAATTACCAATATAATGGTAATAGGTGACAATAATAATGGCAGCAATGGACAGAGAGGCCAATTTAGCCGAAACTCTAGAGGCCGTGGTAACTCAAGCAGAGGTCAAAACAATAACAATAACGTGAGAGTTGCCCAAAATACTTCGCTTAGGTACACAACAATAGATAGTAAAAAGTAAGAGGCTCTAATCGGCAGTTCCCGACAAGGGAATACCCTGAACCCTCTTATTCCAACACCAAATAAATTTCAAAGAAAATTCCATTGGCCGGGCTCTAATTCGAAACTGCCTGCATTACTTGCTGGCGACTCTACTCAACAGCCATGCCAATAATTAAGTACTTATGATAAAAAAAAACTTAAATAGCTTTACAGAAAAAAGCCGAAAATAGCCGAAATTACCATGATGTCAGAATGCGAAGCAGACACGCATGAATGTGTGTGTGTATAAGTATACAGAAATTCCTGAAGCTGCTCCCCATCCAATTGCGCAGTCGCATATAACTTTGGTGAACTTTATGAAATTTTCTACAGTATATCCTATTGTACCATAGAATATTTGTTTATTCTGAAAAATAAAATTACATTTGAATTGTGGCTCAAATTGGTTGGCAATAAATGTTGGGCTATTAACTTGACTTATAGCTGTGTAGTGTAGGCGGGGAGGTGGCGGTATGTGTAACATGAAAGATAACATATATATAATACTCTAGAAGCTACATATCATGTTTGATTATTCTAGTTCTTCTTATTTACCCAATTTGCTCAAAAAACAGGATTTCGATATCGATTTTTATCGATTGCTTAGACACGGAGTAAGTTATTGATTATCGGAAACAAAGTCGATCTGCGCAGGCACTAGGAGCGCCTACTTCTAAAATTTCTAAAATTTCTCTAACTCTTATAGGTTCTGAGATCCTTCCGTTCATACATACGGACGGACGGACGGACGGACAGGCAGACGGACACGGCTAGATCGACTCGGCTATTGATGCTGATTAAGAATATATATAATTTATGGGGTCGGAGATGCTTCCTTTTGTCTGCTACATACATTTGCTTTTACACAAATACAATATGGCCTTTCTCCCCATTTTCAAGGGGTTCAGGGCTTAAAAGGGTTCATTATTTTTAATCTTAATGAAAATTTATTCGTAACATTCAAAAATGTAAATAAAGGCAAGAAACTTATATTTTTGATATATACTGGTGCGGATATATCTTTGCTCAAAGAAATTTCCAACCCTTTCAATGATATAGACGTTAACTTGATTTATTATTAATTGATTATTAATATTCAGGGAATCCATCAAGCATTGATTCAATATAAAGGACTAACATTTTTAGAAATACAAGCAACTAAATATTTAATTCCACACAACTTCCATATTGTCGTTTCAATTTTTTCTGTACCGTGTGATGGAATTTTAGGCATAGATTTTATTAAAAAATATAATTGTCAATTAGTCTTGACACCTTCAAAAGATATGCTCATATTAAGACCAGATAATCTTTATAATCCTGTCTTTGTTCCCATAACTTACAGCTCCGGTTAAATCCGGACATCCGAAGTTGTCCGAAAAATCGAGCTAGCTTCAGATGAAAATAACATTCTAATTCCGAACCAGGAAATTCATCCCGGTATATATGCAGAAAACACAGTCGTGTTCTATGTTCATATTCTATGTTTCTATTTTCTATGATAATATTGTTGTGCGCTCGCGAATTATATATGTTTGAGATGTATACCAAGAAATAATACTACACTCGAATTTAACTTTTAACTTTGCGTTTATTCGTATTGGTTAGATTTGTGGTTTTCCTAAAACTGAATTATAATTCTAAGACAAAAGAGTGCAAAGGCTCAGTTGGCGATTTGGGGCTATTGTTTATAGAGAGCGCTAAGCAGAGAAGCTGCAGAGAGCAACTGAGGCTTTGTTTTATGTTGCGCCATAGCCACTTAACAGAAATGCTGCGAGGCTCTGGGCTGATTGATTAGGAATTGTTTTTATAAAGTGGTCACCATCAGTGAAGCTGTTGTGGCGATTTAACCGAATTAATAATGGAATCTATTTCAAAAGAAGTTGCGTCGTATTTATGTGTCAAAATATTTTATAACACTTAGATCTTCAAGAATTGGATTGTGCTTACATTAAATTGGATTTCAGTCCAGCGGATACAGGGCTTACAAGCTCAATTGGTTTGAACTCGACATTATATTGGTGTGAATGGGGTGGTGACGACAAGGCCGTAATTCTTCCCCGGTTAGAGTATGAATTCTCCTGAATTCTTTTAATGTTAATGTTAATATTTTTTTCTTTAAGTATAAATATATAAAAATGATTGCAGCTACAAAGGTTAATAAAAAATATAGTGAATAACCCATATGTTACACCTTTTTCGAATCTTAGCTCTGTTGTTTCTTTTAAATTTTCAAAATCTTTCATCGACTTATGATCAAAATTTATTGCGTTTTTATAAGTTTAATTAATAAATTTGGTTGGATAGTAAAACCTGTCATAGTTTTTAATATTTTCGTTGGAAAATGTTTACTCTAACAATTTAATTTCACAGTTTACAAACTGAATCAAGCTATTTCCATTCTTCCAAACTTGTGATATTAAATATGAAATTCAAATTGTTATAAATAGTAGAGCCTTCACTTGATTTTAATTATTTAAATATTGAGTTTTGCTTGTAGGTGTATGTAATGTTTTCTGTTTCTACTACAAATGTTTTTCTTAGTCGATTTGTATAATTTCATTATTATGTATGGGATTAAATAACTTAATATTAGTTTTTATACCCTGTATTTGTGCAAAATCCAAATGTATGTAACAGGCAGAAGGAAGCATCTCCGACCCCATAAAGTGTATATATTCTTGATCAGCACCAATAGCCGAGTCGAGCTAGCCATGTCCGTTTGTCCGTCCGTCCGTCCGTATGTATGAACGCAAGGATCGCAGAACCTATAACAGCTAGAGACTGAAATTGAAATTTTAGATGTAGGTGCTCCTAGTTATTTCCGATAATCGATAACTTACTCCGTTTCCAAGCAATCGATAAAAATCGATATCGATATCCTTTTTTTGGGCAATTTTGGTAAATAATAAGAGCTAGAGTCACCAAACTTGACATATAGCTTCTAAATTAAAATATATATATGCATTTGATGTTGGAAAAAGAGGGTTCAGGGTATCCCCTAGTCGGGAGCTCCCGACTAGCACCTCTTACTTGTTATATATGTTTTCGGTCATTTAATTACCATTAAAATAGCATTGTTCTTATAACTTAATACACCCATTCTTAATATTTTAACTTGTAAAAATCAATGTTAAATTACTTATTTTATCTGTTGACAATATTCCGAAAGCCATTTATACACTGTTCCTGCTGTGTTTATGTATCTATTTCATCTAATAGTAATTTTTTATCTGTGATATTTATATATTTTATATTGTTTTCAACTTTACTTACTATATTAGTGATTTCATCAATGTTTGTAATAATAATTGTTTCATTAACTATTTCCGTTGGATATATTTGCACTGGAACATATCCTATATGAAATCTTGTGTCTATCAAAGTCAATGTTGTTAGTATACAACATATGAAAAATGGGATCTGTAACGAAGTATTTTTATTTTTTTTTCTTAGTTTTTTTGGCTTATGACAATGGCTAGAATAATTAGTAAAAATTTTTAAAGTGCATTGCTATTTACTCTTGGGTTAGTTTCAAGCTGTAATGGTCTTTTTATATTACATGGGTGAACATTTTGTAATTTGGTAAATCTGAAGTCGGGTTTCTCCTTGTGTCTGACTCGCCTATAATTTTGTAAATGGGTTGTTTAATTCTAGATATTTAAGAATGTGATGTGATATAATTAGTGCTTTTAAGTTTTCGAAAGCATCTATATAGTGTGGGTCGCTTTGATTCAATGCACAACCTGTTTGCTATTATCTTATCATTGAATGAGCTATTTTAGAGTAGGTTTTTAAAAATGTTCTATAAAAACCTGTCATTCCCAAACATTTTTTTAGGTGTTTTTCTGTTTTTGGAAGTGGTATCAGTTAAATTGATTCAATTTTATTTGGATTTGGTTTTAACCCTTCCTTAGTTAGAATGTGACCTAAAAATTCTGTATTTTGTTTCATAAACGAGCACTTATATGCTTGAATTTTCAATTTATGCTCTTGAACCTTTCTGAAAATTTTTTCTAATGTATATTTGTATTCCTCCAGAGTTGTTAGAAAAACTAATATGTCCTAATATACAACACAGATTTTATTAATAAAGTCTCTTAATATTTCGTTCAATAATCTTTGAAACGTTGCTGGTGCATTTTTTAATCCAAAAGGCATTCTTATATAATTGGTGTGTCTTTTCTATGTCTTGTTCATCCATTAAAATCTTATGATATCCTTTTGCCAAATCTAAAGTGCTGAAATACTGAGTTTTCCCCAACTTGTCTAATATTGCGTCCATGATAGTTAATAGATACTTATCAGGAACGGTAACCTTACTTAAGCGTCGATAATCTACACATATTCGAAATTTTTGTGCTCCTAATTGATCCATATTTTTATATATCACACAATGTGCTTTACTTTTCCTGATTATACCACTTCTTGCTATTTCAATAATCTGTTTTCGAACTTCATCTTCATATTTGGGTGAATATCTTTAATTTTTTGAGTTAATTGGTTGATCTCTAGTTGTTCTAATACTCCATTTATTTGTGAAACGTTTAACGATTTCAGTTTCTTCTTTGTTTAATTCATCTACATTGAGGTCTTCAATTCCACTTATTTCCATAACACAAACATCAATAGGTTGTTTCGGTAGGAATGGAATTTCAACCCCATTAAAAAGTTTAATAATTTTGTTTTTAAAATCATTACTTTCAACATTTTTATACCCTTGCAGAGGGTATTATAATTTTGTCGTGAAATGTGTAACGCATAGAAGAAGACATCTCCGATCCCATAAAGTATATATATTCTTAATCAGCATTAACAGCCGAGTCGATATAGCCATGTCCGTCTGTCCGTCTGTTTGTTTCTAAGCGAACTAGTCCCTCAGTTTTAAAGCTATCTTATTGAAACTTTGCAGAGCTCCCTCTATCTGTTGCACGCAGATATGAAAAAACCAGCTGGATCGGACCACTATATCATATAGCTGCCAAAGGAACGATCGGTCGAAAATTAAGTTTTTGTATGAAAAAACATTTTGTTTATCAAGATATCTTGGCCAAGCTCGGCACTTATTAGTTTTACTTTACTCCTCAGATATATGCAAAATCCTATTAAGATCGGACCACTATATCATATAGCTGCCATAGGATCGATCGGTCGAAAATTAAGTTTTTGTATGAAAAAACATTTTGTTTTTCAAGATATCTTGACCAAACTCGGCATTTACTATTTTCCCGGTACTTCTTAGATAGGGGCAAAACACTATGAGCATTATGGAAAAGTTGGGTCCTCAAGGGTATTAGATCTTTGGCGTGCCGAAGATAGCCCTTCTTTCTCGTTTTTATATTATTTCCGACAGCGGCTGCGCCAATTATATATGTTTGAGATGTGTACCAAGAAATAATAAAACACTAGAATTTAACTTTCAATTGTGCGTTTATTCGTACTGGTTAGATCTTACATATACAAGATTGTATATATATATATAGTGACATATCCATAGTCGCACCCACCCTTTAACATAACTTAGCACATAAGCATAAGCACAATTATAAACATTTCTAATATTGTAAACAAAGAGCCTGGTGATAACATCGACATTGGTCAAGATCAAACTGTCCCCCTTTGGTAGACATAAGCAATTCACCCTAAATATCACGCCACTGTCAATGTTCCCATCAGAGCACTATCCCACGCATAATTGCTGACGCAGCTCAAACTTCACTCAATTTTGACTCAAACTCTCTCAAGTTTGCTAAGCGACCGCAACAGTTAGACAAATTAGTTCATATTTGGGAAGCAAATCTGAATGTACTCAACAAAAGTAGCCGTTAAGTGAAAATAACAAATTGAAATATATTTTTTTATAGTAACCTAACGTGTAAAACTTAATTGGCGCAGTCGGTAGGATACGTCGGGAAAAAGTAAAGATCGCTAAAGGATAATTAATTCCCAGATCTAACGCTCAATCGCGACCGAAAGTGTTGTCGGAGTGTAACAAACATTTTCTCGAATACGTATCCGCACAAGAACCTTCTGGTCATTGTCAAGAGCTCTCTGGGAAATTGAGGGCGCATTCTTGAGACCGAATGGGAGTTGTGTAAACTCGTATTTTCCGTTGTTAACGGAAGAGGCAGTTTTTTCTATGTCTGACTCCTTAAGGGGTATTTGATGAAAGCCACGTTTCAAATCTAAGACAGAGAAAACTTTGTTATTGCCTAGCTGTGCTATTACCTCGTTGATTTCGGGTGTAGGGTATTTGTCAGTGGTAGTTTCTTTATTTAGATTCCTGTAGTCTATAACCATGCGACATTTCTTTTGCCCGGAGGCATCTAATTTTTTCGGAACAATCCACACAGGTGAATTGTAAGAGGACGGAAGGGTCAAATGATTCCGTCGTCTAAAAGTTCTTTGATTTGGCTGTGTACTTCGTCTTTTAAAGACATTGGAAATTGGTAAAATTTTGAATACATGGGGGAGTCGGTTTTTGTTCGAATCTCTGCTCTGATGTTGGGTTTTTCGTTTGGAATAGGTTCGGACACGAATTTCGGTTGGACGTAATTTCGGTTTGATCCTGTATCTATTAGTATTATGAGTAATTTTCCGCTCCCCATCTTCCATTCTATGTAAGGAAGAGAGGAGCTCTTTATCCTAAAAAATTTATGTCTGAGTGTTCGTATTGGGGATTTTGTCCGTCATCTGTTTCTTAAATTTGTTGGGCGTATTCGCTTAATGGCTGTTCGTATTCAGTCTGCTGTTCGTAATTTAGCATTGATTGTACGTATTCCTCCATGGTCACATAGTTGTTAGTGTTTTCTGTCTCGGTCTGTTCTTCTCCTGTTTGTATGTTGAAATTTCTTTCTTGTTTGTCCGCGGCGTTTGTTGGTGGTGGAGGTCTTTTCCCTACTTCAAAGTTGGGTCTGTTCATGTACTTTATTATCCACGTGCGGATGCTTTGGTCCACGTCCATTGGCTCAAGACGTGGTTGGGGTTTTTTTTGCAGAAGGTCTATTGGGTATGTATACCTGTTGTGGTTGTGTCTGGTAGGTTCGTTGGTTGGGGTATTGTGGAATCGGTCCATTATTGTTTTAAGTCGGCGGTCCATGGTTTGTATTTGTTGGCTAAGGTATATGGATCGGGAGTTGGGGCCTGAAGCTAATGGGTGGTGGCCTAACAGTTTGGGCGAAAGAAGGCTGAGCTGTTCGGGAGGGCAGTGTAGGTGGTGGTATATTTCTATTTGGGTTTCTGGCATGTGTCTGCTGATTTCTATTCAAAGCCATGTTAGTGTGATAGCTTTGATTCACTAGTTTTAAACAATAGTGATGGGCTGAAGGTAGATGTGCTGGCTCCTTTATTCCAAGGATCCGTGGTAAATCTCCCTTCAAACCTCTAATGAAGGTATCCAATGCTTTATCTCGGTATATTTTTGTCATAAGGGTTTCGGATTCCCTATTTAATTCCATGCAGCCTACTTTATTTAATATCAGCGACAAGTGGTTGTAAACGACCTGGTAGAATTCTTCTACTGTTTGGTTGTTTCCTTGCACTAACATTGTCATCTGATATTCTAATGTTCCCAGATCTCTTTTGTCTGCGTTGTGCAGCGTGAGACATTTGGAGATAGCGCTCCAATTTAGGGGAACATTATATGCCATGTCGGCATTGCCAGTAATTTTGTTTCTCACTGTATGCAATATGCCACAGTATTTTGGCGAACCTCCCTCAGCTGCATAGGCTGAGAGTATACGATCTACACTCTTCTTCCATGAGCTAAATTCCGCTGGATTACCGGAGAATTCTCTGAGGCTTTTAACTATGTCCGGAACTCTGTCTAAAACATTCAAATTGTGGTTGGCAGTTATTGTTTGGTCGTCTACGTCACTAAACTCCGTAGAGGGGTTGACTAACTGCTTTACCAATGTCAGCAGTTGTTGTGCCAAAATCTGGCTAACCGTGGATGCTATTATCTGTTCTGCGTTATTCGCCAGTACTCTATTTGGTAAATGTTCATTTTGTCTGTCGATATGTCGTTGTTGCTGTCTGTTCAAGTTATGTCCGCCTACCTGTGGGTGATCTGATACTATTGGGGGCCTAACTAAATTGCTTTCATTAGCCATAAACGAGATATATTATTTATATTGTATATTTTAAGATATTTTCAAAGTATATTTAAATCTAGTGTTAATTTTTTACTCCATATTTTGATTGAATTTTTGATCGTTTTTGTATTCTTTTTAAAACCAGTGGCTGGTTTCTTCCTTCTACTTTGGAGGGTCCCTTGGGGGTCGCAAAGTTGGAAATAATTTATACTACGTTCGTAGTCTTTATATTTGTTTATCGTTTTACACTTCTTTATCTTCTACAATATTTAGTATTTATTATTCCTTTAATTCTATTTCACTTTTGTGTTAGTTGTTCGTTTGATTTTATACCCTTGCAGAGGGTATTATAATTTTGTCGTGAAATGTGTAACGCATAGAAGGAGACATATCCGACCCCATAAAGTATATATATTCTTAATCAGCATCAACAGCCAAGTCGATATAGCCATGTCCGTCTGTCCGTCAGTCTGTTGCTATGCGAACGTGTTCCTCAGTTTTAAAGCTATCTTAATGAAACTTTGCGGAACTCCGTCTTTCTGTTGCACGCAGCGCATATGTGAAAACCAGCTGGATCGGACCACTATATCATATAGCTGCCATAGGAACGATCGGTCGAAAATTAAGTTTTTGTATGAAAAACATTGTGTTTTTCAAGATATCTCTACCAAGCTCGGCACTTATTAGTTCTACTCACTCCTCATATATATGCAAAATCCTATTAAGATCGGACCACTATATCATATAGCTGCCATAGGATCGATCGGTCGAAAATTAAGTTTTTGTATGAGCTTTCAGTATTTGCGTAAGGTCGTGTTCTGAGAAATTTCGTCGAGTAATTGTATGCCTGTGGAATGTTGGGAATGGGATATGGAATTCGTAATTTGTTTCGTTGGCTCTACTGAGAAATATCTGGTTTTTAAATACGTTAATTGGAGCTTCAATGCTCGGTATTAAGTTGTGGCTTGAACTGTCTGCACTGTGTTGGGTGGAGGCTACTGATCCAATATTATTGATCACAGCGATACGTGATAGTGCATCGGCTACAATGTTATCCCTACCTGGCTTATAGAGGAGTTCGTAATCGAACTCTTCTAGGGAAGCTTTCCACCTCTTTATCCTAGCGTTGCCGTTCCAACTGCTAAGAGAGTGGGTTAAGGGTTGATGGTCAGTGTATATTTTTACACTCGCTTTACCGTAGAGGTAATTCTTGAGGGCTTTTAAGGCCCAAATTATTGTCAACATTTCCCTTTCATTGGTGGCGTAGTTCTCCTCTGTTTTAGAGAGAGTTTTAGAGAGGAAACAAATGAGTCGCTTGTTCTGGTATAGGACAGGCCCAATAGCAAAGTTGGATGCATCTGTTGTCAGATGAAATTCTTTGCTGAAGTCCGGGTCATTCGAAACTAGGCAATTTTTTATTTTATTGAATGCTTCGATCGCTTCTTCGTTAAGATTAATGAGCTTTTAAGCTGATTGATTTTTGGACACGCGTCCATCTTCCCCTCTTAAAAGAGAGGTAAGGGGCTTTGCCAGCTTAGCGAAGTCTCTTATAAACCTCCTACAATAGCTGGCAAGGCCAATAAACGATCTTAAATCTTTGAGTGTTTTTGGAAGTGGGTACTTCCTTATTGTCTCAATTTTGTTTGGATTAGTGTAGGTGGTGGTATATTTCTATTTGGGTTTCTGGCATGTGTCTGTTGATTTCTATTCAAAGCCATGTTAGTGTGATAGCTTTGATTCACTAGTTTTAAACAATAGGGAAGGGCTAAAGGTAGATCTGCTGGCTCCTTTATTCCAAGGATCCGTGGTAAATCTCCCTTCAAACCTCTAATGAAGGTATCCAATGCTTTATCTCGGTATATTTTTGTCATAATTTAATTTCATGCAGCCTACTTTATTTAATATCAGCGACAAGTGGTTGTAAACGACCTGGTAGAATTCTTCTACTGTTTGGTTGTTTCCTTGCACTAACATTGTCATCTGATATTCTAATGTTCCCAGATCTCTTTTGTCTGCGTAGTGCAGCGTGAGACATTTGGAGATAGCGCTCCAATTTAGGGGAACATTATACGACTCGAGGGCCATGTCGGCATTGCCAGTAATTTTGTTTCTCACTGTATGCAATATGCCAAAGTATTTTGGCGAACCTCCCTCAGCTGCATAGGCTGAGAGTATACGATCTACACTCTTCTTCCATGAGCTAAATTCCGCTGGATTACCGGAGAATTCTCTGAGGCTTTTAACTATGTCCGGAACTCTGTCTAAAACATTCAAATTGTGGTTGGCAGTTATTGTTTGGTCGTCTACGTCACTAAACTCCGTAGAGGGGTTGACTAACTGCTTTACCAATGTCGGCAGTGGTTGTGCCAAAATCTGGCTAACCGTGGATGCTATTATCTGTTCTGCGTTATTCGCCAGGACTCTATTTGGTAAATGTTCGTTTTGTCTGTCGATATGTCGTTGTTGCTGTCTGTTCAAGTTATGTCCGCCTACCTGTGGGTGATCTGATACTATTGGGGGCCTAACTAAATTGCTTTCATTAGCCATAAACGAGATATATTATTTATATTGTATATTTTAAGATATTTCAAAGTATATTTAAATCTAGTGTTAATTTTTTACTCTATATTTTGGTTGAATTTTAGATCGTTTTTGTATTCTTTTTAAAACCAGTGGCTGGTTTCTTCCTTCTACTTTGGAGGGTCCCTTGGGGGTCGCAAAGTTGTAAATAATTTATACTACGTTCGTAGTCTTTATATTTGTTTATCGTTTTACACTTCTTTATCTTCTACAATATTTAGTATTTATTATTTTTATAATTCTATTTCACTTTTGTGTTAGTTGTTCGTTTGATTTTATACCCTTGCAGAGGGTATTATAATTTAGTCGTGAAATGTGTAACGCATAGAAGGAGACATCTCCGACCCCATAAAGTATATATATTCTTAATCAGCATCAACAGCCGAGTCGATATAGCCATGTCCGTCTGTCCGTCTGTCTGTTGCTATGCGAACTTGTTCCTCAGTTTTAAAGCTATCTTAATGAAACTTTGCCGAACTCCGTCTTTCTGTTGCACGCAGCGCATATGTGAAAACCAGCTGAATCGGACCACTATATAATATAGCTGCCATAGGAACGATCGGTCGAAAATTAAGTTTTTGTATGAAAAAACATTTTGGTTATCAAGATATCTTGACCAAACTCGGCACTTATTAGTTTTACTTTACTCTTCATATATATGCAAAATCCTATTAAGATCGGACCACTATATCATATAGCTGCCATAGGAACGATTGGTCGAAAATTAAGTTTTTGTATGAAAAACATTTAGTTTTTCAAGATATCTTGCCCAAACTCGGCACTTTTTAGTTCTACTTTACTCCTTATATATATGCAAAATCCTATTAATATCGGACCACCAAATCATAAAGCTGCCATAGGAACGATCGGTCGAAAATTAAGTTTTTGTATGAAAAACATTTTGTTTTTCAAGATATCTTGACCAAACTCGGCAGTTATTAGTTTTACTTTACTCCTCATATATATGCAAAATTCTATTAAGATCGGACCACTATATCATATAGCTGCCATAGGATCGATCGGTCGAAAATTAAGTTTTTGTATGAAAAACATTTTGTTTTTCAAGATATCTTGACCAAACTCGGCATTTATTAGTTTAACTTTACTCTTCATATATGTGCAAAATCCTATTAATATCGGACCGCTATACCATATAGCTGCCATAGGAATGATCGGTCGAAAATTAAGTTTTTGTATGAAAAAATATTTTGTTTATCAAGATATCTTGACCAAACTCGGCCTTTATTAGTTTTATTTTACTCTTCATATATATGCAAAATCCTATTAAGATCGTACCACTATATCATATAGCTGCCAAAGAAACGATCGGTCGAAAATTAAGTTTTTGTATGAAAAACATTTTGTTTTTCAAGATATCTTGACCAAACTAGGCACTTATTAGTTTTACTTTACTCCTCATATATATGCAAAATCCTATTAAGATAGGACAACTATATCATATAGCTGCCATAGGAATGATCGGTCGAAAATTAAGTTTTTGTATGAAAAAACATTTAGTTTTTCAAGATATCTTGACCCAACTCGGCATTTATTAGTTTTACTATGCTCCTCATATATGTGCAAAATCCTATTAAGATCGGACCACTCTATCATATAGCTGTCATAGGAACGATCGGTCGAAAAAACATTTTGATTATCAAGATATCTTGACCAAACTCGGCATTTACTATTTTCCCGGTACTTCTTAGATAGGGGCAAAGCACTATGAGCATTATGAAAGGGTTGGGTCTGCAAGGGTATTAGATCTTTGGCGTGCCGAAGATAGCCCTTCTTTCTCATTTTTTTTTTTTTTTGTTTTACTTAATTTCTAACTTACAGTTCTATTCCTGATTTGGCAACCTCCCCTGCCGGTCCGGATTTTATCCTTTTTGAAGCCTTTGGGTATCTACTGGGGATCTTGCGACCAGTCTTCGTTGAGAGTTTCCTGCTGGCGGGCCTTACAAGATGCATTGTCCACCGATGGGCACAATTGAACAGTTAAGTTCCAATTGCTTTTCGCGAATTTCACCAATCAAATTTAATCGACGAGAGTTGCACTGGTTTTATTTACGCGTATATCCGACTAACGCGCACGTAGAAGCGTTTTGTTCTGTTATAACACGAGCCGGTTCCTGCCCGGGCGCCAGTTAATTCCAAAGTTTATTAAACGATGAAAAAAAATATAATTTTTAGGGAAGCAAGACTTCTTTTATTTGATATTAATTTGCAACTGAATAAACTTAAATCAAGTCTAGCCCTAGTAACCTGTGACTTAGCGGCAGCGGCGTCGCTGCTGATGTTGTTGGCCCGTTGGGCAATTCTTCTTGGAATTGGCGGTTGCCAGTCGGCGCGTGGAGGAAATGGCACAGACACCAAGTCAGCATTTTGCTGCACTTCTTATGAGGTGTTGCGATGCTTCTTATTGGGACTGTATGAATTTATTTGTTTTTAACTTGCATAGTCTATTTTTGCTTGACATGCATCAAGGTATTCTCTCCCAATCAGAACATCATAATGCTCTGAGAAGTCGTGAATATAGAATTTTTGTTTACTCGGACAAATTTTGCTTGCTCCTAATCGTATGCTTTGTTTCAATTCAATAACACCATTTATGGTGTGAACCTTTTGTTGGATCAAAAGCGTTTTATTGACCTTTTATCTCAAGTGGGCGTGTGTGGATGGTATGAAGTTTTAATAAAGGTTTTACAAATTGATGAGCAACACGACTTACTTCTATGATGATGCTTACAGAACTGATTTCTTAACATAAATTAAGATTAAAGGGACCGAGCACTTACAGAGTTCGGCGCTTCGTACATGTGTATGAGTGCTTATGACATTCAAATGTAAGAGAATTAGCATAATCTTAACATAATCTGTTTTGACATTGTTATTGATACCCTGATTAATGTATGTATGAGGTATATGACCGAACATCCCGGCTGCCTTGAAAGAATTATTTTTCCAGAGACAGGTGGAACAGCCAGCTTATGTACTTGCCGGCAACAGAGTCCAGAGGCAGTGCAAATATATGCGACTCGAACCCGGTCATCTTTGCCACTCACAACAGACTCAACACGCCCTAATATCCAGTGTAATGGCGGTGTGTTGTCGTCATGTATGATGACCATAGAGTCAACTGTGAGATTTAGGGAAGCTGAAGTCCATTTTGTCCTGGCTCGAAGCTCGTTCACATACTCCGCAGACCAACGACGCCAGAATTGTTGTTTAACAGCTGTGATCTGTTCGTAACGATCCAAGTTGGAGATGTTGTTGGTGATAATCTCACGCTTGGGCAAAGCGCGCGGTGCATCTCTATTTAGAAAGTGAGCTGCAGTGAGACCGCTGAAGTCGTTGGGATCAGATGATAGCGGTGACAGCGGGCGAGAGTTGAGTACTGCTTCTATCTCAACGACTGCGGTGTTCAGTTCCTCAAAGGTGAACCGGGGGTATGTACCAGAAAACTCTTTGCGCTCTTGACAGCGGCCTCCCAAAGGCCTCCCAAAGTCTGGAGCCCTAGGTGGAATGAAATGAAAGGTTATCTCTTCAGAGGAACAATATGATAGGATTGCATCTTGAGTGCTAGTGTTGAACATGAACTTCTTTAACTCGAGTAGCTTGTTGGATGCTCCGACAAAATTTGTGTCGTTGTCACAATAGATGTGCGATACTGCTCCACGACGGGCAACCATGCGTTTCAACGATTCCAAAAACTTATTCGTTGAAAGATCTGACACGATTTAAATGTGAACGGCCATGCAGACATATATGGCGATATGGGATTTTGTGGGACCCTTGCCACGTATTCGAAGATAGGTGTTCACTGGACCGCAGAATTCGACTCCAAAGTGGCGAAATGGCTTGTCTGTGGATAAGCGCTCAGGTGTCAGGGGACCCATGACTTGACGAAGTAGAACTGGACGATATCTGACACTGTGTACACAAGAACGAACAATGCTGCGTGCTAAAGCTCTTGCGTTAATGACCCAGAATTGAAGCCGCAGCAGTCCAACTAATGCCCTTGGTCCTGCATGGTAATTGCGCAAGTTAAGATGCCGAACACAATTGTGGACAAATTGCAATTCCTTGGGAACAAGTAAAGGATGCCTTTGACGAGAGGGGATATCAGCATGCTCGAGTCTGCCGCCAACCTTAATGAGCTCGTATCCAGAAGAGTCATCTATGAAGGGGCTGAGAAATTTTAGATTGCTTTTCAAATCTCTTTGTTTTCTTAGCAATTGCAAATCTTCCTTGAAATAGTGCTGTTGGATGATCCTGATGATGCAGTGCAACGCGTGGCGAAGTTCTTTTGGGCATGGCGGCAAACTTTCGACAGGGTGTTCGTTTTTGGCAATATGGTAAAGCCGGAACATATATGCCATAACTCAAAGCGCCTGAATGTATGAACTAGTTCCGTTCAGCCAGTCCAGAATAGAATTACTTTCGATAATTGCAGCAAATGTAGACTTCCGATTTTCAGCATCGATAATGTCCATGTCCAAATCATTGTCGAATTGTTGGCAGGGCCATTGAGTCTCGGAATCACACAGAAACGCAGGTCCTGTAAACCAAATTGATTGCTGGAGCTCATAAGCTGGGCATCCACGTGACACGATGTCAGCAGGGTTCAATTCTGACGGTACATGCCTCCACTTTCCGTCTGCTGTTTGATCTTGTATAGTGGATACTCTATTTCCAGATAGGCTTTTCATGATGTTAGCCAGATACGACATTACTAAAGCAATGAGAGGGATTATATGAAAATAGTGTTACTGAAAAACCTAAAAATAATAATGTTCAGGGAAATCAAAATAACAATCGTAGGAACATGGACACCAGTTCAAGTGGTTATTCCAACACGAATCAGAGTTATCACGCACAAAATAAACAGTACAATAAGTCCGAAGACAATCAGAAAGCTCACCACGAGTTCCAACAGAAATTAATTCAAGGTAGATACCAAAATCGCTTAAACTATCAAAATCAGTCCCATTCACGCTTGAATGCACCAAACCCTCCGATTAAACGTCAAAGAGAGTAACAGTGGGCAGATGAAAATGGATACATCTGAAAATTTTCATCAGCAAGCCTCGGAACAAACAGAAGAAATCCATTCATAAAATTGATTATGAATGACGAAGTTCTAAAATGTGTCATTGACACAGGTTCAACCATAAATCTAATGAAAACAAACCGCTTAAATTTTCCAGTTTACAACGAAACATTAAAAGTTCACACCATAAATGGTGTTATTGAATTAAAACAAAGTATACGACTAGGAGCAAGCAAAATTTTTCCGAGCAAACAAAAATTCTATATTCACGACTTCTCAGAGCATTATAATGTTCTGATTGGGAGAGAATACCTTGAGGCATGTCAAACAAAAATAGACTATGCACAAGAATCCGTAACCTTAGGAGAATTTAACTTTTGTTTTAGATATAATGACGAAGAGGTCGAAGAGGACATGACCGCACAATAGTGCCTTGATCCGCCCTCAACAGAGGACAGACCATTTAACTTCCCTATTAATAATAGCGTCAGCAATTATGCGTGGGATAGTACTCTGATGGGAACATTGACAGTGGCGTGATATTTAGGGTGAATTGTTTATGTCTACCAAAGGGGGACAGTTTGATCTTGACCAATGTCGATGTTATCATATATATATATATATAGTGACATATCCATAGTCGCACCCACCCTTTAACATAACTTAGCACATAAGCATAAGCACAAGTATAATCATTTCTAATATTGTAAACAAAGAGCCTGTTGATAACATCGACATTGGTCAAGATTGAACTGTCCCCCTTGGTAGACATAAACAATTCACCCTAAATATCACGCCACTGTCAACGTTCCCATCAGAGCACAATCCCACGCATAATTGCTGACGCTGCTCAAACTCCACTCGATTTTGACTCAAGCTCTCTCTAAGCGAAGTTTGCTAAGCGACCGCAACAGTTAGATAAATTAGTTCATATTCGAGAAGCAAATCTGAATGTACTCAACAAAAGTAGCCGTTAAGTGAAAATAATAAATTGAAATATATTTTTTTATAGTAACCTAACGTGTAAAACTTAATTGGCGCAGCCGGTAGGATACTTCGGGAAAAAGTAAAGATCGCTAAAGGATAATTAATTCACAGATCTAACGCTCAATCGCGACCGAAAGTGTTGTCGGAGTGTAACAAACATTTTCTCGAATACGTATCCGCACAAGAACCTTCGGGTCACTAGTAGTCTAATAACATTGACCCTTTGGGCAATAAAGCTACTATAGTTAATAACGACTGGCTTTACATATTATTTGATACCTGCAATGCCTTATTACTGGGTCATTTTAAGACACACACACAAAAAAAAAAAACATTTAAACTAGTAATCCATCACAAACTATAATCTAAAATAAATGTGCAAAATCAAAGAACAATAAAGTTCAAACCTACAAACTCAAAACTATTCAAAAACAAAGATTATCATCTAACGAAAAAAAGTGTATTACACCAAGATGACCATGGAATTATCAGAACAACACCTCAACCAGGCCCTTTCACAACTTAGACAGGTGCCAAGCTTTGACGGATCAACGGATCAACTAAACGCCTTCATTAAAAGGATAGATTACATCCTACACCTGTATCCAACCCGAGATGTTAGACAACACAGCATCTTATATGGAGCCATCGAATTGCAAGTCACAGGAGATGCTCAGAGAATTTCACAAAGGACAGCAGCCAACACTTGGCAGGAGCTGAGAAACGCATTGATTGAAGAATACAAAGTGCAGACACCATTTGAAGAACTCCTTCGACGCTTATACAACACGAATTACCAAGGATACGTTCGTAAGTTCATCGAGGAGCTCGAAAATAAATCTTTTGTTATATTAAATAAGTTAGCACTAGAAAATATACCTAGCAATACAACCCTTTTTACAAATGCTATGAATAACACAATCAAAGATGTTATTACAAAAAAATTACCAGATAGGCTTTTCATGATGTTAGCCAGATACGACATTACGTCGACACAAAAACTAAAGCAAGTAGCTCAAAGAGAGAGATTATATGAAAATAGTGTTACTGAAAAACCTAAAAATAATAATGTTCAAAGAAATCAAAATAAGAATCGTAGGAACATGGGAAATTATCAGCAAAATGCTAACCCAACCACCAGTTCAAGTGGTTATTCCAACACGAATCAGAGTTATCACGCACAAAATAAACAGTACAATAAGTCCGAAGACAATCAGAAAGCTCACCACAAGTTCCAACAGAAATTAATTTAAGGTAGATACCAAAATCCCTTAAACTATCAAAATCAGTCCCATTCACGCTTGAATGCACCAAACCCTTCGACTAAACGTCAAAGATATAGTAACAGTGGGCAGATGAAAATGGATACATCCAAAAATTTTCATCAGCAAGCCTCGGAACAAACAGAAGAAATCCATTCATAAAATTGATTATGAATGACGAAGTTCTAAAATGTATCATTGACACAGGTTCAACCATAAATCTAATGAAAACAAACCGCTTAAATTTTCCAGTTTACAACGAAACATTAAAAGTTCACACCATAAATGGTGTTATTGAATTAAAACAAAGTATACGATTAGGAGCAAGCAAAATTTTTCCGAGCAAACAAAAATTCTATATTCACGACTTCTCAGAGCATTATAATGTTCTGATTGGGAGAGAATACCTTGAGGCATGTCAAGCAAAAATAGACTATGCACAAGAATCCGTAACCTTAGGAGAATTTAACTTTTGTTTAAGATATAATGACGAAGAGGTCGAAGAGGACATGACCGCACAATAGTGCCTTGATCCGCCCTCAACAGAGGACAGACCATTTAACTTCGCTATTAATAATGAATTAATAGAAAACAATGAGTTTAGGCTAGAGCACCTAAACTCAGAAAAAAAAGAAAAAATTAAAAAAGTTTTACATGAATTTCGTGATATCCAGTACCATGAAGGTGACAATTTGACTTTCACTAGTACAATTAAACACAAAATTCTAACAAAACATGAGGACCCAATTTACAAGCGTCCATACAAATATCCTCAAATTTACGATGAGGCAGTAAATAAACAAATAAGCGATATGATAAAACAAAATATCATACGTAAATCCAAATCCCCTTACTGCTCACCAGTAATAATCGTTCCAAAGAAAAACGATGCATCTGGAAAGCAAAAGTTCCGGTTAGTCATAGATTACCGCAATCTCAATGAATTAACTATTAATGATAAATACCCTATCCCGATCATTGATGAAATATTAGACAAACTTGGAAAATGTCAATATTTCACAACCATTGATCTAGCCAAAGGCTTCCACCAAATCCAAATGGATCCTGGTTCAATACCCAAGACCGCATTTTCGACTAAGCATGGCCATTACGAGTACACTCGCATGCCATTTGGCCTTAAGAATGCACCTGCAAAGTTCCAACGTTGTATGAACAATCTCTTAGAAGATTTAATTTTTAAGGATTGTCTGGTCTACTTAGACGACATTATTATTTTTTCCACTTCATTGGAGGAACACATTTTGACGCTACAAAAGATATTTAAGAAGCTTAGAGAAGCTAACTTAAAACTACAGTTGGATAAATGCGAGTTTATGAGAAAAGAAACTGAATTTCTTGATCACATCATCACAACTGAGGGTATAAAACCAAATCCCAACAAGATACAAGCAATTGTCAAATTCCCAATTCCAAAAACCCCAAAAGAAATTAAATCATTTCTAGGATTATGTGGTTTCTATAGGAAATTTATACCAAATTTCGCTAATATAGTAAAACCATTAACACTAAAATTAAAAAAGTTAGCAAAAATTAATATAAAAGACAGAGACTAGGAACTAGCGTTTGAAAAGCTAAAAGTACTCATAACATCCGACCCAATTTTAATATACCGTAACTTCGAAAAACCATTTTCATTAACTACAGACGCGAGTAATATGGCAATAGGGGCCTTCCTTTCGCAAGAGCATAAGGATATATGCTATGCAAGTAGAACTCTCAACGAGCATGAGTTAAATTATTCAACGATTGAAAAAGTATTATTAGCAATCGTTTGGGCCACTAAATACTTTAGGTCCTATCTCTTTGGTCGACAATTTCAAATCCTTAGTGATCACAGACCACTCGTCTGGTTAAATAATATGAAAGAACCTAACATAAAATTACAAAGATGGAAAATCAAGCTAAATGAGTTTGATTTCCAAATTAAATACGTCCCAGGAAAAGAAAATTATGTGGCAGATGCTCTGTCCAGAATTCAATTAAACGAAAACTTCTTAGGCGAAGATACAATTAGCACAAGAGCAACAATACATAGTGCTCAAGAAGACAACAGTAACCATTTACAAATCACAGAAAGACCACTTAATTATTATAATCGACAAATAGAATTTGAAAAAGGAACTGAGAACGAAACAAAAGTTACGAATTACTTTCACAAAACCAACATAAAAATTACGTACAAAGACATGACTAATACGCATGCCAAAGAATTAATAAAAGAATACTTATACACAAAGAAAAGTGTGCTATACTTCCACAACGAAGCAGATTTTTTAATTTTTCAAGAAGCCTACTTAGAAATAATAATTCCGAATAATTCAACAAAGGCAATGAAAACTAGTACAAAACTAATAGACCTTCAAACATACGCAGAATTCAAAGAATTAATATTAAAAAAGCACAAAGAATTATTACATCCAGGAATTGAAAAAACTATCAATTGGTTCAAAGAAACCCACTATTTCCCAGATTATCAAAATTTAATTCAAAATCTAATAAATGAATGTGAGATTTGCAACATCGCAAAAACAGAACACAGAGATACAAAATTAACTTTCGAAATAACTCCGGAAATCACTAATATCCGAGAAAAATATGTAATGGATTTTTACATAGTAGGAGATAAACAATTTTTATCTTGCATTGATATCTATTCAAAATTTGCATCATTAATAGAAATAAAAAGTAGAGACTGGTTAGAAACCAAACGAGCTATATTACAAGTGTTCAACCAAATGGGTAAGCCCATCGAAATAAAAGCAGACAAAGACTCAGCTTTTATGTGCACAGCTTTACAATTATGGCTAAAATCAGAAGCAGTAAATATTAATATAACTACTAGTAAAAATGGTATACCCGACGTAGAACGATTTCATAATACAGTTAACGAACAATTAAGAATCATTAACAGCGACTCAGACGTCGAAAATAAACTTACAAAATTTGAAACTATACTCTACACGTACAATCATAAACCAAAGAACAAAACGGCTAACAGAACACCAGCGGACATATTCATATACGCAGGTACACCAGAGTATGAAACTCAAGCTAATAAAGAAAAACTAATAAATAACCTCAATAAAAAACGAACAAATTATGAAATTGACACTAGATACAAACACTCACCATTAGTTAAATCAAAGACGACAACCCCCTTCAAGAAAACAGGAGAACTAAGACAAATCGACGACAAACATTTTGAGGAATCTAACAGAGGCAGGAAAATAACACATTACAAAAGCAAATTCAAAAAGAAAAAGAAGACTAATTAAAGCAAATATAACAATTACAGGTCAACAACAGACAGCGATCAAAACATACAAGCACCAGCTTAAACTAATTATTATAATATTACTATCAATAACTGTAAACCATATAAATGCACAAAGTATTGAAATTAATCCTATCAAAGCCCATAACGGCTATCTCATATTTAAAACAAGAACCATAGACATTCCGACAGATTACGAATTCCACTGTTTAACGGTTAATATAACAAAAACCGAAGAAACTTTTAACAATTTAATTGAACAAAGTAAAGAATTCAATAACCTTATACAAATCGAATACCTAGTAGAAAAATTAAACAGAGAAATAAACGGCTTAAAAATAGCCAAACGCAGCAAAAGAGGTTTAGTTAACATAGTAGGAATAGTATATAAATACTTATTTGGAACATTAGATCAAGAAAACAAAACAGAAATTGAACAAAAAATAAGCAACTTAGCAGAAAACAGCGTTCACGTTAACGAATTAAATTACATAATAGAAGCTATAAACAAAGGAATAGAAATCATGAATGAACTAGATCAAGAGAAACAAAAAGGAAAGAAATTAGATAAAACACTTTACAGAATATATAGAAGACATTGAGATGGGAATGCAGCTCACAAGACTGGGCATTTTTAACCCAAAATTACTAAAACATGACTATTTGTTGCATGTTAATTCTGAGAAATTGTTGAATACAAAAACTTCCACTTGGTTTAAATCAGATACAAACGAAATACTGATAATATCCCATATTCCTCGAGAAATAATAAAAAGCCCGGTAATCGAAATAATTCCATACCCGGATGAAAATAATAACATTTTGACAGAAATAGCTCATGAAAAATATTTTACCCAAGATAAAAAAGTTTATAGCAAAAAAATTAATTAATAATGAATGTTTGACAGGAATTTTAAACCAAATAACATCAGAATGTAGTTATACTAAAATTTTGCAAAATTTTCAAATCAACTACGTAGAACCAAATATAATTTTAACTTGGAATTAACCAAAAACTATATCAAATCATAATTGTATAAATAACGAAATAACAATAGAAGGAAACAATATAATAAAAATTTGTAATTGTTCACTGCAAATTAATGATATTTCAATTTCAAACAATATGTTGATTATACTCAAAGCATTTACGTAAGGAATGATGTTATAAAATAAGAACCACCTTCGTTTGTACAAACGAAACAAATTATAAATGAACATACAAAATTTAACAATGTATTCCAGATAATTACAATAACCATATTTGTAATCATATTAATAAGTTTAACACTGTATTTGACATATAAGTTCAAAAGCATACCTAAGAAATTAATTATAAAATATAAAAAACCCAAAGTAGAAGAAACACCTACAATAATAGAAGATATACCAATTGTAAAGAAGAAAAAGTTACACTATATCCAAATTTAAACATCTGAGGACAGGCACTTTTCTAATGGTTGGGGGAGTGACATATCCATAGTCGCACCCACCCTTTAACATAACTTAGCACATAAGCATAGGCACAAGTATAAACATTTCTAATATTGTAAACAAAGAGCCTGGTGATAACATCGACATTGGTCAAGATCAAACTGTCCCCCTTTGGTAGACATAAAGAATTCACCCTAAATATCACGCCACTGTCAATGCTCCCATCAGAGTACTATCCCACGAATAATTGCTGACGCAGCTCAAGCTTAACTCAATTTTGACTCAAACTCTCTCAAAGCG